>NC_143047.1:5152500-5475000 GCF_057628025.1 Oncorhynchus mykiss | reverse complement strand
TTCGGGATTTTTTTGCATGTTTGATGAACAAGAGAATAAAAAATACTGTCTGTCTGTAGGGTGTAGGAAACGCTAAGGCTCACACATAGCACACAGTGCATTCGGAAAGTATTCAGACCCCTTCCCTTTTTCCACACCTTGTTACGTTACGGCCTTATTCTAAAAATTAAATAAATAACATTTTTCCCCATCAATCTACACACACCGCATAATGACAAAGCGAAAACGTTTTGCACAAAAAAATTACAAGTATTTAGACCTATTGCTATGAGACTAGAAATTGAGTTTCCATTGATTATCCTTGATGTTTCCACAACTTGATTGGAGTCCACCTGTGATAAAATTCAATTGATTGGATATGATTTGCAAAGCCAACGCACGTGTCTATATACATTTTCGAATTAGGCTGTAACATAACAAAATGTGGACCAGTCAAAGGGTCTGAGTACTTTCCAAACGCACTGTATTTCTGAAGAAAAGTAGTTATTCGTAATGATCTGTCGAACAGAAATTGTCGAGTGGTAATCTAAATTGCATATAGCAGCTAAAAAAAATATCACCCAAAATTGCAGCCCCTCTTGATTTACTATGAAAGTTATAGTGGAACACCTGACCATCCCAGTTTAATGTTGCTGCTACCGTCTCTTATTACAGGAAAGAGTTTCTGGACAATGAATTTTTCTTTAATGAGTCGGACTAGAGGGATTTACTCCAGACACCCGAACAGGCCCCGATCCCCGTCATTCGCAGGAGAAAGAGACTGAGGTTTTGTGGAAAGAGATCGGGTTGCCTTGTGAGGATGAGGCAAAGAGTGTCTAACCTGCCTTTGCCAACGCACTATTAGCCAACTTAAAATTGCTGGATAATAAAATGGACAATCTAAAAGCACTTATATCCTACAAATGGGACATTAAAAACTGTAAAATCTTGTATTTCACAGAGTCATTGCTGAACGGCAACATGAATAAACATGCCTCTGGCGGGTTATACACTGTACTGGCAGGATAGGACAGCAGCCTCTGGTAAGACAAGGGGTGGCGTTCTATGTATATTTGTGAACAACAGCTGGTGCACGATATCTAAGGAAGTCTCAAGGTTTTGCTCTCCTAAGGTAGGGTATCTCATGATAGCTGTAGACCACACTATCTACCTAGAAAGTTATCTATATTATCTATATTCTATAGCTATCTATTTACCACCACAAACCGACACTGGCACTAAGATCGCACTCAATGATCTATATACGGCCATAAACTAACAGGAAAGTGGTAAGGCGGCGCTCCTAGTGGCCAGGGACTTCAATGTAGGGAATCTTAAATCCGTTTTACCTAATTTCTGCCAGCATGTTAAATGTGCAACCAGAGAGGGAAAATAACTCAAGACCACCTTTACTTCACACACAGAGACATCTACAAAGCTCTCCCTCACCCTCCATTTGGCAAATCTGACCATAATTCTATCTATCTGCTTACAAGCAAAAATTAAAGCAGGAAGCAAACCCATGGAAACTGCTCAATCTCCTCGATACTCACTTCAGAATTTGAGTGCTTGTGTGAGAGCCACTGGAATCACACATTTCTTGCTCTCTACCCCGTGTAATTTCTATTGTGGACCCCACACCCTAAGCCTCACAACCTCTCGCTCACGATGTGGTTAAACTACCGTGTGTGTGTGTGTGTGTGTGTGTGTGTGTGTGTTGGCAGGCACTGCGGCGGAACAGTGGGAGAAGGGAGCAGGCCTGAGAGTAGAGTTGGGAGGTAGGTGCGCTGTGGCCTGCACAACACAGCAAGCAGTGCACTGACTGGGGCCTGGGTGGAGAGGAGAGGAGGAGGGGTACATTAACACTAACCCTCCCTTGAGTTAGCTGTGGAGGAAGACTCCACGCCTGGATAAACCCCATCAAAAGCATATTAGCCCTCCCTCCCTTCCCCCCTTCCACTCCCCCTGTCCCCCTTGCTTTCACACTCCCCCCCTCCCCCTGCTGTATAATAGTATCTGGTCGAGCCACGTGGCGTGCTGACACGCAGTCGGGTGAAAGGGGAGTGATGATGAATTGCTCCCTGTTGGTGTTATCCGTGATGATAATTATACATTTTCTCCCTCTCTTCCCTGGGAACCGGGTCCGGAGTGCGGCGGCATTCCAGAGTGGGCCGCCGAAAAGCCTGCTGTCATCACTTATCCCCGACAGATCCCGGGCCGAAGGCTAAACGCTGATGAAAATTAAAGCGCTCATTTGATTTGTCCCGTTTTCGCAGTTTGTGTTTTTTCCCCCCGTAGGTCCTCCCTCTCTCTCATTCAACGTCCCCCTTTCTCACTCCCTCCTGGCCTCTCTCCCACCTTCTCTTCTCTCCAATTTCTCTCCCTCCCTCTCTATCTCTCTGACCTATGCAGAGGTGGGTAGGCAGTAGTATTATTGTGTAGCAGCCTTGTGGGTGTCTTATTTTTGGCTGCCCACCATGGTTAACTAAGCCTGTACTCTGCTTCAGTCTTTGGTGTTTCACATTACAGTAGTGAAACTTTGAGCTGATTAAGCTGGAATTAAGCCTATTTTCCCAGTTTGGAATCATTTCCTTTTCAGTTTTTCATTCTTCCATTCCATTTTACTGTATTTACTGACACAATAAAAATTCAGAAATACAGTATGTGTAGGTGTTTTAAATATAATTGAAACAGTACCATTTGTTTTTTGTAATCATATTCTGAGTGAGTAGTTGTTTTTCAATCCCTTCCAGAGCTGAAGATGGATCATAAAGGCTAGTTTAGTTGTCAAGATGAATGTTTCTCTCTTATGGAGCTCCAGATCTTCACTGCAACTATCCTGCCTAGTCTAAATCACTGCTCAGTTTCAGCAGTCCTCTTATCCAGTTGAATGAAGGGCAACCTATGGTCTGGAATAAAGCAGTCTTGTTAACAAAATTAGGTTTAGGCTACGTATTAGTAGTTTGTCTTGAGCAATTCATCATTAGTAGTTTTAGACAGTATATTTATCAGGTTTATGGTTTAGTTGTCTGTATTAAGAGGTTGCTGATTTGTTTTGTTCAGGCAGAGTGTATTTGTCAGGATTATTAAAGTTAAGTATTCTAGAGACTTTTTGGGTACGTGTAAGAGCAGTGCTGCCAATGCAACCTGTGATCTCACACTTTATAACGTTGAACCCTCAACTCACCAGACATTTCCAAACAGAACAAAACCTGAGGTGTTTGTTTTAATGGATGGATTGTTTTAATGGACTTTCTCTCGTGTCGAAAAAGTTGAAAACAATGCAGAGGAGACAATCAATCCCTCTTGTGAGGCTTTGTTATTGGCGACGAGAGGCGAGGGTTATCTCTGCCTCGAAAACCAGCGAGAGGTGAATCCACTCTGCCTGACGAGCAATTAGGCTTAATTTCCCAATTACCTTGCGACTGAGCGTTCCTGTGGCGTTCATTAAAAGCCATAATTGCACTGCATTGGGTTGACATGCTCCTTTTTCCCACTTTGGGCCGTTTCTCCCAGTCTGGCTCAGTGCAAGAGCTAGTGCTAGGTTCCCGCCCCGCCTGTCTGAATCGATAAAGGCTGATTGTGGAACGCGGTGTTGAGGAGTGTGTGGAACATGTAGTCCGGTGATTATGAAGTATGGAACCCCATTTGTTTGTTTGTGTGTCCAACCTCCTTTTCTCTGGGCACACATTCACTCTTGCTATGAAATAGCTGAGCGGGTAGTGTTGAAACATACCTTTAATACTGATGTGTGGTGTAAATACTAAAGATAAGGTCTTGCTCATTTCAAGGATTGCTGTACCTGAGGGATATTTTAGCTTCATGGCCAACCAAGTTCAACCGCCACCCTCTCAGAAGTAAGCTATCATGACTCCTCCACTATTTCACACTCACTGTCTTTCTATTTCACTCTCTGCTTTCCTTCTCGGCCATGCTCTTTTCCTGTCTATTTCTCCCTCCCCTTTCTCGCTCTTTCTCTCTCATTGCATTGATTCTGGTCCTCTTTGTCTGCGAGAGCTGGCATCCAAGTTGTCAGCTGCGTCAGGATTAAAAGCTATTAGTTCTGCATCATTGCCACTACAAGTGTGCTCTAGAGATTGATAGTGACTCTCTTCCTTCAGTTGGGGGAGAAACAAGAGGAAACCTGGCCCGGGGGGGGGGGGGGGGGGGGGGTCATTTTTACCTCCCACATCTGCAGAAAACAGTCACCTCCAGGCTGACGTGTGTGTATGTGTGAGAGAGATTTCAATTTGTTTAGTTATGTGAATTGTTTTTCATTCAAGTGTTTGTTTATAGCTTAAGGCTCAAAGGATCAGTCATGTATTTACTTAGAACTGAAACGCCCACCATGAATTCATAGAAATAGTATGATTACGAAATATTCTATTCACAAATGGCTGTGCAATATGCATCTATACTGTACACACATACCCTTTTAAGAATACCCACGGCATTACATGTACGGTGCATTCGGAAAGTATTCAGACTTTTTCCACATTTTGTTACGTTACAGCCTTATTCTAAAATGGATTAAACAGTTTTCTCCTCATCAATCTACAAATAATACCCCATAATGATGAAGCAAAAACAGGTTTTTAGACATTTTTATGTATAAAAAAAATTGAATAATGAAATATCACATTTACATAAGTATTCAGACCCTTGACTTAGTACTTTGTTGAAGCACCTTTGGCAGCGATTACAGCCTCGAGTCTTCTTGGGTATTATGCTACAAGATTGGCACACCTGTTTTTGGGGAGTTTCTTCCATTCTTCTCTGCAGATCATTCAGAGACTTGTCCCGAAGCCACTCTTGCATTGTCTTGGCTGTGTGCTTGGGGTCGTTGTCCTGTTGGAAGGTGAACCTTCACTCCAGTCTAAGGTCCTGAGCGCCCTGGAGCAGGTTTTCATCAAGGATCTCTCATTAATTTGCTCCATTCATCATTCCCTCGATCCCGCCTAGCCTCCCAGTGCTTGCCGCTGAAAAACACCCCCACAGCATGATACTGCCACCACCATGCTTCACTTTAGGGATGGTGCCAGGTTTCCTCCAGACGTGACGCCTGGCATTCAGGCCAAAGAGGTCAATATTGTTATCATCAGACCAGAGAATCTTGTTTCTTATGTAGACAGTGTGCTTTTTCAAATCATGTCCAATCAATTTAATTTACAACAGGTGGACTCCATTGAAGTTGTAGAAACATCTCAAGGATGATCAATGGAAACAGGATGCACCTGAGCTCAATTTCGAGTCTCATAGCAAAGGGTCTGAATACTTTTGTAAATAAGGTATTTCTGTTTTATATTTTTTTTATAATTTGCAAAAATTGATAACCTGTGTTTTCTTTGTCAGTATGGGGTATTGTGTGTAGACTGAAGAAAGTTTTATTTAGTCCATTTTAGAATAAGGCTGTAACCTAACAAAATGTGGAAAAGGTCCAGTGGTCTGAATACTTTCCGAATGCACTGTATAAATACACACACAGGCCTACCCTTTTAAGAGTAATGCAAACAATAAGACATGCACACACACACACATATGAAATTGCTCTCACTTTACAATACATGGGCTAAGTCCTAGTCTATTCTGTTTGAAATTAGATCCAGTAGCCACCACATCAAAAAGCCGACATTGCTTATTTTGTGCAACACACCGGATTTAGCCGGTCAGCAAAATATGCCCAGTATTGTCAGGGACGGCCAAAAAGTAATTCATTTGTTTTGTGAGGCGAGGTGAGGTGTACCACATGGGACCGTGTGTTGACTCAGCCAAATTTAAGGCTCCATGTTTTTAGGTGGGAGGTTGCGGAGAGGGGACACCTAGTTCTATTGAGTACTTTCCCTCACCAGTGAGCCATGACTGCCCACACAGTAGGAGTGGAATGATGCCAAAGTTTTAGCACCCACTCTAGAAATAATGTATTTTGGTTTAACCTTGTTGTCCGTAGGCTAGGACATGTAGATATATAGTGTGTCTACAACTTCCAGGACCTTGAAATGCTTATATGCTTGTCTAGTGTGTGTGACATTACTGAGGAAGGAATGTTAACACAGGTCATGAAAACTAAATGCATGCTTTTCAACCGATCGCTGTCTGCACCCGCCCGCCCGACTATCATCACTACTCTGGACAGTTCTGACTTGTGGAATATGTGGATAACTACCAATACCTAGGTGTCTGGCTAGAATGTAAACTCTCCTTCCAGACTCATATTAAACATCTCCAATTCAAAATTAAATCTAGAATCGGCTTCCTATTTCGCAACAAAGCCTCATTTACTCACGCCGCCAAACATACCCTCATAAAATTGACTATCCTACCGATCCTCGACTTCGGCGATGACGTTTACAAAATAGCCTCCAACACTCTACTCAGCAAACTGGATGCAGTCTACCACAGTGCCATCCGTTTTAACACCAAAGCCCCATATACCACCTACCACTGCGACCTGTATGCTCTCGTCGGCTGGCCTTCGGCTACATTTTTGTCTCCAGACCCACTGGCTCCAGGTCATCTATAAGTCTTTGCTAGGTAAAGCTATGCCTTATCTCAGGTCACTGGTCACAATAACACCACCCACCCGTAGCACTCGCTCCAGCAGGTATATCTCACGGGTCATCCATAAAGCTAACACTTACTCTGGCCTCCTTTCCTTCCAGTTCTCTGTTGCCAATGACTGGAACAAATTGCAAAAATCGCTGAAGTTGGAGACTCATATCTCCCTCACTAACTTTAAACAACAGCTGTCTGAGCAGCTAACTGATCTCTGCAGCTGTAAATAGCCCATCCAATCTACCTACCTCATCGCCATATTGTTTTTATTTACTTTGTTGATCTTTTGCACACCAGTATTTCTACTTGCACATATATCACTCCAGTGTTAATTTGCTAAATTGTAATTGCTTCACCTATTATGGCCTATTTATTGCCTTACCTCCTCACGCCATTTGCACACACTGTATATAGACTTTTTTCCCCCTATTGTGTTATTGACTGTACTTTTGTTTATTCCATGTGTAACTCTGTTGTTGTTTGTGCCGCACTGTTTTTCTTTATCTTAACCAGGTTGCAGTTGTAAATGAGGACTTGTTCTCAACTGGCCTACCTGGTTAAATAAAGGTGAAATACATGTATGTATATATACAGTGCCTTGCGAAAGTATTCGGTCCCCTTGAACTTTGCGACCTTTTGCCACATTTCAGGCTTCAAACATAAAGATATAAAACTGTATTTATTTGTGAAGAATCAACAACAAGTGGGACACAATCATGAAGTGGAACAACATTTATTGGATATTTCAAACTTTTTTAACAAATCAAAAACTGAAAAAATGGGCGTGCAAAATTATTCAGCCCCTTTACTTTCAGTGCAGCAAACTCTCTCCAGAAGTTCAGTGAGGATCTCTGAATGATCCAATGTTGACCTAAATGACTAATGATGATAAATACAATCCACCTGTATGTAATCAAGTCTCCGTATAAATGCACCTGCACTGTGATAGTCTCAGAGGTCCGTTAAAAGCGCAGAGAGCATCATGAAGAACAAGGAACACACCAGGCAGGTCCGAGATACTGTTGTGAAGAAGTTTAAAGCCGGATTTGGATACAAAAAGATTTCCCAAGCTTTAAACATCCCAAGGAGCACTGTGCAAGCGATAATATTGAAATGGAAGGAGTATCAGACCACTGCAAATCTACCAAGACCTGGCCGTCCCTCTAAACTTTCAGCTCATACAAGGAGAAGACTGATCAAATCAAATCAACCAAATCAAATCAAATTTTATTTGTCACATACACATGGTTAGCAGATGTTAATGCGAGTGTAGCGAAATGCTTGTGCTTCTAGTTCCGACAATGCAGTAATAACCAACAAGTAATCTAACTAACAATTCCAAAACTACTGTCTTGTACACAGTGTAAGGGGATAAAGAATATGTACATAAGGATATATGAATGAGTGATGGTACAGAGCAGCATAGGCAAGATACAGTAGATGGTATCGAGTACAGTATGTACAAATGAGATGAGTATGTAAACAAAGTGGCATAGTTTAAAGTGGCTAGTGATACATGTATTACATAAGGATACAGTCGATGATATAGAGTACAGTATATGATCAGAGATGCAGCCAAGAGGCCCATGATCACTCTGGATGAACTGCAGAGATCTACAGCTGAGGTGGGAGACTCTGTCCATAGGACAACAATCAGTCGTATATTGCACAAATCTGGCTTTTATGGAAGAGTGGCAAGAAGAAAGCCATTTCTTAAAGATATCCATAAAAAGTGTTGTTTAAAGTTTGCCGCAAGCCACCTGGGAGACACCAAACATGTGGAAGAAGGTGCTCTGGTCAGATGAAACCAAAATTGAACTTTTTGGCAACAATGCAAAACGTTGTTGGCGCAATGTTTGGCGTAAAAGCAACACAGCTCATCACCCTGAACACGATCCCCACTGTCAAACATGGTGGTGGCAGCATCATGGTTTGGGCCTGCTTTTCTTCAGCAGGGACAGGGAAGATGGTTAAAATAGATGGGAAGATGGATGGAGCCAAAAACAGGACCATTCTGGAAGAAAACCTGATGGATTCGGCAAAAGACCTGAGACTGGGACAGAGATTTGTCTTCCAACAAGACAATGATCCAAAACATAAAGCAAAATCTACAATGGAATGGTTCAAAAATAAACATATCCAGGTGTTAGAATGGCCAAGTCAAAGTCCAGACCTGAATCCAATCGAGAATCTGTGGAAAGAACTGAAACCGCTGTTCACAAATGCTCTCCATCCAACCTCACTGAGCTCGAGCTGTTTTTCAAGGAGGAATGGGAAAAAAATTCAGTCTCTCGATGTGCAAAACTGATAGAGACATACCCCAAGCGACTTACAGCTGTAATCGCAGCAAAAGGTGGCGCTACAAAGTATTAATTTAAGGGGGCTGAATAATTTTGCACGCCCAATTTTTCAGTTTTTGATTTGTTAAAAAAGTTTGAAATATCCAATAAATGTCGTTCCACTTCATGATTGTGTCCCACTTGTTGTTGATTCTTCACAAAAAAATACAGTTTTATATCTTTATGTTTGAAGCCTGAAATGTGGCAAAAGGTCGCAAAGTTCAAGGGGGCCGGATACTTTCGCAAGGCACTGAATATTTTTAAATCACTTGAAAAGAGAATAACAGTCCAGTTCATTGGTTGTTTCCTCATACACTGATCTATCTGTAACATACACAGCCTATTGTACTTGAGTTCCACAACATGCAACCAAAGATTATGATAACTAACCTAAAAACAGGACAGCAGCGTTGTTTACAATGGGAGCCAATGGAGCACAGTGGACAGAACAAGCAAGGAGGTGGGCAAAGCCAAGCACGAGCTATAAGCATGTTTTAGCATCTATTTGCATATTTCCATTGTGGAATGACTACTCTCTGAAGTGTGTGTGTGCATAATTCAAATTCACTCCTGCACTTCTTCAAACAATGTCATTTTAAAAAACTTTAGCAAAGGATCAATTCTACAAAACTGTTTGTAACATTGTAGTTTTGGGAACAGAAAACTGTATTGAGATTGGATGTTTCATTTATGACAACATTTGCATAATTTCGGCCCAGTTTCGTCTTGCTCTGCCTGCCACTAGACTTCCTCTTATCACCATATTTTGTGGTGGGTGGAAGCCCGCACCAGATGCTTCAGGATTTTACTCTACAGAATGTGGCCTACTTGGGTTTCACCTTTCATCTGTCATGTATATAAAAAACGTGAATTGTTCCCATTTATTAGGAAGGACAAACCAATGTCCAATTGTTAGCATTGAATTGAATAAACAGAAGACTGCATGTCTTGTAAGTTTCAACATTGATTCAGTGCAATTTACTGCAAGTCGTAACACAAAGGACAACTTATTAAGATCAGCACTGTGACAAAACAATTTTATAACGTCCTTAAAATCATTTCTAGTCGAGCCAGTTACATGTGACTGTAAGAACAAATGAAAACCATGAGAACAATTAGAACTTGTCTGTTATATATTGTTGTATGAGTCTATATGAGAGTCTTTTCAGCGTTTCACCGTCAGGCTCCATGGCCACATTTCCCTGTATTCACAGACCAAGCTTTTCGCGCACTGTCGTTCACTGTGTAACCTTTGTGGGGGGAGGGATTAAGCTCAGGACCTTGTCCACTGTATACTAAACTGTTTTTTTCTTCAATAAATGTAAAGAAATGCAGTGGATTAACAATCAAGACTCAATAACCAAAATAATCATGTTAATAACCGAAACTAAGCACATTTTTACAGTTGTGAATTTGACAATTTACACTTATTTTGGACATTAATGTATCCCCATAGCTAGCATATGGCTAGCTAGCTCTACCTATGGATAATTGTACATCCACAAAAATGTATATTGTTGTCCCAAAACCATACATGACGATTAACTAACTAGTTAACTCATTTTCTTCAAAATGTTGGCAGACAGACCAATATGGCCATGATGTCGGTGTGTGGCTTAACCTTTTGTGGCTGGGGGCAGTAATGAGTAGCTTGGATGAATAAGGTGCCCAGAGTAAACTGCCTGCTACTCTGGTCCAGAAGCTAAGATATGCATATTATTAGTAGATTTGGATAGAAAACACTCTGAAGTTTCTAAAACTGTTTGATTGATATCTGTGAGTATAACAGAACTCATATGGCAGGCAAAAACCTGAGAAAAAAATCCAACCAGGAAGTGGGAAATCTGAGGTTTGTAGGTTTGCCTATCCAATATACAGTGTCTATGGGGTCATATTGCACTTCCTAAGACTTCCACTAGATGTCAACAGTCTTTAGAACCTTGTTTCAGGCTTCTACTGTAAAGGATGAGGGAATGAGAGCTGATTGAGTCAGGGGTCTGGCAGAGTGCCACGAGGCGCGAACAAAAAGGAGGTATTTGGACAAATTATGGACTTTATCGAACAAAACAAACATTTATTGTGGAACTGGGATTCCTGTGAGTGCATTCTGATGAAGATCATCAAAGGTAAGTGAATATTTATAATTCTATTTCTGACTTCTGTTGACTCCACAACATTGCGGGTACCTGTATGGCTTGTGTCTGAGCACCGTACTCAGATTATTGCATGGTGTGCCATTTCCCGTAAAGTTTTTTAAAAATCTGACACAGCGGTTGCATTAAGGAGAGGTTTATCTAAAGTTTCATGTAAAACACTTGTAGTTTTTATCAATGTTTATTATGAGTATTTCTGTAAATTGATGTGGCTCTCTGCAATCACTGGCTGTTTTGGAGGCAAAACATTACTGAATGTAACCCGCCAATGTAAACTAAGATTTTTGGATATAATAATGAACTTTATCGAACAAAACATACATGTGTTGTGTAACATGAAGTCCTATGAGTGTCATCTGATGAAGATCATCAAAGGTTAGTGATTCATTTTATCTCTATTTCTGCTCTTTGTGACTCCTCTCTATGGCTGGAAAAATGGCTGTGTTTTTCTGTGTCTAGATACTGACCTAACATAATCAGATATTGTGCTTTCGTCGTAAAGCCTTTTTGAAATCGGACACTGTGGTGGGATTCACAACAAGTTTATCTTTAAAATGGTGTAAAATACTTGTATATTTGAGGAATTTTAATGATGAAATTTCTGTTGTTTGAATTTGGCGCCCTGCACTTTCACTGGCTGTTGTCAAGTTGATCCCGTTAACGGGATCTCAGCCGTAAGAAGTTTTAAGGCACATTCATTCTACAGTCTTTTAATGTTTCAGTTATAACATCCAAAGTGGGGATAAAACTTTTCAGAGAAACAAAAAACGAAACAAAATTGACTAACTAGGTCAACATGGTCAACTGAAATAGTGTTAAAAAATTCAGAAAACATAATTGTTTTATTTAAAAAATATATATACATCAATAGGATGGGTATACAGTGTATTATGAAAATATTCAGACCCCTTGACTTTTTCCACTTTTTGTTACGTTACATCCTTATTCTAAAATGTATTAAATAATTTCAATCTACACACAATACCCAATAATGACAAAGCGAAAACAGGTTTTTACAAATGTATTAAAACAAATACCTTATATACATGAGGATTCAGACCCTTTGCTATAAGACTCAGGTGCATCCTGTTGAGCTCAGGTGCTCAATATATTGGACATGATTTGGAAAGGCAAACACCTGTCTATATAAGGTCCCACAGTTGACAGTGCATGTCAGAGAAGAAAACAAGCCATGACGTTGAAGATATTGTCCGTAGAGCTCCGGGACAGGATTGTGTCAAGGCATATATCCGGGGGAGGGTATCAAAACATTTTTGCAGCATTGAAGGTCCCCAAGAACACAGTGGCCTCCATCATTCTAAAATGGAAGAAGTTTGGAACCACCAAGACTGGCCGCCCGGCCAAACTGAGCAATCGGGGGAGTAGAGCCTTGGTCAGGGAGGTGACCAAGAACCCGAATGTCACTCTGATAGAGCTCCAGAGTTCCTCTGTGGAGATGGGAAAACATTCCAGAAGGACAACCATCTCTACAGCACTACACCAATCAGGCCTTTATGGTAGAATGGCCAGATGGAAGCCACTCCTCACTAAAAGACACATGAGAGCCCACTTGTATTTTGCCAAAAGGCACCTAAAGGACTATCGGGCCACAAGAAACATTGGTCTATGCCATGAATCACATCTGGAGGAAACCTGGCACCATCCCTACGGTGAAGCATTGTGGTGGCAGCATCATGCTGTGGGGATGTTTTCCACCAGCAGGGGCTGGGAGACTAGTCAGGATTGAGGAAAAGATGAGCCGAGCAAAGTACCGAGCGTTCAGGACCTCAGACTGGGGTGAAGGTTCACCTTCCAATAAGACAACAACCGTAAGCACACAGCTAAGACAATGCAGAAGTGGCTTCGGGACAAGTCTCAATGTCCTTGAGTGGCCCAGCCAGAGGCAGGCCTTGAACCTGATCAAACATCTGAGAGACCTGAAAATAGCTCTCCATCCAACCTGACAGAGAAGAATGGGAGAAACGCCCCAAATAAAGGTGTGCCAAGCTTGTAGCATCATACCCAAGAAGACGAGGCTGTAATCGCTGCCAAAGGTGCTTCAACAAAGTACTGAGTAAAAGATCTGAATACTTATGTAAATGTGATATATCAGATTTATTTATTTTTTGTTAGCAAAAATTTATGAAAACCTGTTTTTGCTTTGTCATTATGGGGTATTGTGTGTAGATTGATGAGGAGAAAAAAACCCTGTTTAAATCCATTTTAGAATAAGGCTGTAACATAACAAATTGTGGAAAAATCAAGGGGTCTAAATACTTTCCGAATACCATGTATAAACAATGATTTTTACTATGTTTGTTATTGTCTTGGAATGAATGTCATGATTTAAATAAATGTCCTAAGCTGGTGACTTATTTGTTTTCAAACAATTTAAACCACTTCTGTAGAATGACCCATATAGTGCACTACTTTTGACCAGGGCCCATAGGTCAAAAGTAGTGCACTATGTAGGGAATAGGGTGCCATTTGGAACAGGCCCCCAGGGGTTGTTGTAATGTCACATTCTAACAACCCTCTCATATTTCATTTCCAGGCCATCGTGGGCTACTATGACATTTTCTTCGACAGATTCTGCGGCAACAAGGTAAGCAGCATGTGGCGGCCCTTCCTTTTAATGGCAACCCAATTATATTCACGCTTTGGCATTCCCCACGTCCTTGGGAGGCAATCGACGCCGGTGCATTTCCTGATTGCTGATGTAAGCACCCACTGGAGCCAGCCACTCGGAAAAACCAATGCCAAGCTCCGCGAGCGACGTGCCGACGTCCTTTAATTACACGTCCTATTTGACTTGCCATTTGAGCATAACTGCTGAGATGTAATGCTACACCACTTGTAATGGGAACTAAGGTTATGTGTGTGAATGAAATACCTCGTCTTTAGAAGACTATGAGTAGGATAGAAGTACAGAATTACAGTGGCAAGAAAAAGTATGTGAACCCTTTGGAAATACCTGTATTTCCACATAAAATGGTCATACAATTTGATTTCAACGTAATCTAAGTCACAACAATAGACAAACACAGTCTGCTTAAACTAATATCACACAAACAATTATACATTTTCATGTCTTTATTGAACACACCGTGTAAACATTCACAGGGCAGGGTTGAAAAAGTATGTGAACCCTTGGATTTAATAACTGGTTGACCCTCCTTTGGCAGCAATAACCTCAACCAAATGTTTTCTGTAGTTGCGGATCAGACCTGCACAACGGTGAGGAGGAATTTTGGACCATTCCTCTTTACAAAACTGTTTCAGTTCAGCAATATTCTTAGGATGTCTGGTGTGAACTACTCTCTTGAGTTCATGCCACAGCATCTCAATCGGGTTGAGGTCAGGACTATGACTGGGCCACTCCAGAAGGCATATTTTCTTATGTTGAAGCCATTCTGTTGTTGATTTACTTCTGTGTTTTGAGTCGTTGTCCTGTTGCATCACCCAACTTCTGTTGAGATTCAATTGGTGGACAGAGCCTAACATTCTCCTGCAAAATGTCTTGAGAAACTTGGGAATACATTTTTCCGTCGATGATAGCAAGCTGTCCAGGCCCTGAAGCAGCAAAGCAGCCCCAAACCATGATGCTCATTGGTGTTCTTCAGCTTGCAAGCATCAGACCAGACCAAACCATAGTCTGGCTTGTTTATGGTGGTTTTGGATCAGTGGCTTCTTCCTCGCTGAGCGGCCTTTCAGGTAATGTCAATATAGGACTAATTTTACTGTGGATATAGATACTTTTGTACCTGTTTCCTCCAGCATCTTCACAAGATCCTTTGCTGTTGTTCTGGTATTGATTTGCACATTTCGTACCAAAGTACGTTCACCTCTAAGAGACAGAACGCGTCTCCTTCCTGAGAGGTATGACTGGTGTTTATACTTGCGTCCTATTGTTTGTACTGATGAACGTGGTACCTTCAGGCGTTTGGAAATTGCTCCCAAGGATGAACCAGACTTTTGGAGGTCTACAATTTTTTTTTCTGAGGTCTTGGCTGATTTCTTTTGATTTTCCCATGATGTCAAGCAAAGAGGCACCAAGTTTGAAGGTAGGCCTTGAAATACATCCACAGGTACATCTCCAGTTGACTCAAATGATGTCAATTAGCCTATCAGAAGCTTCTAAAGCCATTACATAATTTTCTGGAATTGTCCAAGCTGTTTAAAGGCACAGTCAAAATGTATGTAAACTTCTGACTTCAACTGTAGGTGATCAGATCAAATTTGATGACCAATTTATGCAGACATCCAGGTAATTCCAAAGGGTTCGCATACCTTTTCTTGCCACTGTACGAGATGGGTTTAGTAGGTTTAAGAGTGTGGGACCGGTTAATGTTCTACTGCAGTTGTGGAATTATTAGATGAGCCACAGAAATAGAAGTGTCACAATGGAACTAGTTGCTATTCCTCACTGTTGTAACTTCATGTACATCATGTTGATTGCCGTTGCCCAAGACTAAATAACGTTTTCTGCTTTTGAATCACAGGTGATGTTCTCCACGTCGCCACAGGTCACCAAGAGGCTTTGAAAACAGACAGTATTCCTGCTTGAAAATCCCATTAATGGACAAGTAGGTCAGTTTCCCAGACAGCACTGGTTTCCTGAATGTGTGTGATTGTGCGTGCTGTTGGGGACCTGTGGGCGTGCGTGCACATGGACCTTCATGTTTGTGCTTGTATGGACATGTCTGTCTGTGTCTATTGTGGTTGCACTGCATGCACACCCAGCTGTCACCTGTGATATTTTTTACACCAGATCTTCCTCGAACATCCTACTGAGAGCCAGGTAATCTTCCTGTGGTGCTGATGTAGTCAGGCTGTGCAACACTAGTTATCTGTCACCTATAGAGAGACCGAGCGATATCAAAACAGTCAGTCATCATGTTGAACTTTATCTGATAGCTTACCTCAAGCACTCGCGTACTGATACAAATAACGTTTATAACTGAACAAAACAGATAAAGTAAAAACATTTAACTAAGCCAATTAAAATATTATTTCATGAAGTGATGCTGTTACAGATGTGACATGTATAAAGCTGTGTGTAAGTAGTGAATGCAAGTGTATGATGTGAATTATGGTGTGTGTTTGTGTGTGTGTGTGTGTGTGTGTGCACATGTACAGTACATTACATTGTGAACAATGGTGTGAGCGTGTACAGTGTTGTGAACGATTGTGTGTGTGTACATTGAGTACATGTGCTTTTGTGTATATACAGTACTATACTTCATGAAAGATGGTCTGTGTGTTGTATGTGATGGCCTGTGTGCGTTATCGTAATGAGAATCAGGGATGTGTCCAGTGATGTTGGGATGGATGAGACCGTAGCTCCGTGCTGTCCAGTCTTCCCCCACTGCCATCGAATAGGAGGCCAATGTAATGAATTGTCTGTATGGGGACTGGACATCCACTGTCCCTGAGTAACCACTCAGCCCTGGCCAGAGCCACAGTCATGTTGACTGTCATCCCACTGACACCCCCGTAACATTAACGCAGCATTCACAATGCGTCTGTCAGTTAAGTGCCAGTCCTGCTTTAGAATGTGTTTTTCCTTAACTATTCTGGGTGATTAAAATGCCTTTTGAATAAGTTGAGACACTACAGTGTTGAAATGTGTAAAGACGGTGCGGAGCAGCAGTGTGTCCGTTACCCAGTGTAGACTGCTTTTGGCCGACAACCCCCCCCCCCCCCACCCATAAAAGCAGGCACATTAAACCATTGCCAGAAATTGTAAAACATCCGTACGTGTTAAGACATTGCAGGGTGTTGAAATGTGTTTTGACACTGTGGTGTGTTAAAATGTGTTGAGACATTAGCAGTAAAATGTGTTGAGACACCTCCGTTTTAGAACGGGCTAAGACACTGCAGTGTTGAAATGGGTTAAGACCCTGCAGAGTGTGTAGAAAGGTCGACTAGCATCTGCTGACAGTCTGTACCAACTCATAACAGCAGCCACTGCCATATGCACACTGTTGGTGTGTGGGAGTGGGTGGGCGAGTGAGCGTGTAGTGACTGTTCTATTTTTTTCTTAATGTATTCTTATTGAAGAGTAAATCCGTTTGGTACAATCTACAGTGCTCTGGTAGTGCTTCTGTATCCATCAACGCTCTGGATACACGCGCATGTCCTGCTGGCCTCTTGCATGCACATTTCGTTCTATAAAACAAGCAGACACACACAACTGCCTTCCAGCCCAAAGGTGAATGAGGTTTTAGCTCAATGCTCTCTGTATTTGGCGTTAGCGGACTTACCCGCTCTCCTCAGGCATCCGTTAGCAGAGTGATGAGACCCCCGAGTTAGGCTGTGATCACTCACTACTACTGGAATGGGCCCTACACACACACACACACACGCACACACGTGCACACACATAGCTCACTATTATCGCGACACTCACTACTGCTGAAATGAGCTACACACACCTACCTCTGTTATTACTCACCACTGGTGGATTGGGACCTGCCCTGCATGCTAAACACTCTCAACATAAAGCAACTCAACTAGAAATATGTTATATGTGGGCAATTACAGTGTTATGGAGGTAACATTACAAACAAAATCACAAGCTAAATGTCTCACAGAATGGACAGATAAAACATACATGAAATGTTCGAGGTGTGTGTCTATAGTACCCCATGAGGGAGCGTATATACCCCAAAAAGCGGAATTAGGGGGACATTTGGCACACAGACAGAGAGTGGAAGTGGCAAGAAATACGTTAGTCCTGCCATTCCTCTCTCAGCTCAGAGCATAGAAAAAGGAGTGCCATTTGTGTGCCATTTGACTGCAAGCCAGCTCCACATCAATGGTGGTGGGATTATCTCTCTCTCAAGCTCTCCATTCATCTCTCTCTCACTCGCTCTCTCGCGCTCTCCATACAGTATTCCATTGCGAGATACAGTTTTTCATAGTGCATGGTTCTAACTGTCTCCGGTGACCGACCTGCCTATACTGTGCCCCTCCCAGCTCTCCCTCCTTTGCTAGCACGCTATGAAAGATGCAAGGGTTTGTGTTCTTGGAAGTGCGGCAACTAATCAGTCTCCTCCGTTACAAAGATAATTAATCTTCCTAGTGGAATCTAATCTTGACGTGCAAGAAGTCAAGGGATCAATTATTTTGGAGTCTACTCTTCACCACTACGGCATCATCGTTAACAGTGGGGGCAGAGAAAGGCAAGCGACAATATGAACGAAGTCCTGTATGGCAATACTTTGTTAAATGAGTTAAATGAGGTGGAATTGAGGTACGGTAATGGTAGTACAGGTGCAGTGCTTAACCATTTGAAAGGGACGCACCATGACACCCAAACCATTGCTGACAGCGGCGCAGCTACATTTTGAGTTCACATGGAATTTTATGAATTTTGCTTATTGTTTTAACGGAAAACCGATTAAAAAAAATAGCTGTTTAAACGTTAGTATTGTTTTTCCATTTGTCACATCCCTAACACACACCCGGTGGAATCAATTTCTATCCCACAAAAATCAGGAATCAACACCCAATAGTCAATACAGAAGACAATTAGAGTCTCTAAAGACTGGAAGGGTAATGGTACTGACCTCGTAGAGAGAGAGATGGCCTTCATCCCAAGTGGCACCCTATTCCCCTATACAAAGCATTCAGAAACTATTCAGACCCCTTGACTTTTTCCAGATTTTGTTATGTTACGTTAAATAGTTTCCCCCCTCAATCTACACAATATCCCAAAATGAATTTTTGGGCAAAAACATAAATATCACATTTATATAAGTATTCAGACCCTTTACTCAGTACTTTGTTGAAGCACCTTTGGCAGCGATTACAGCCTCGTCATCTTGGGTATGATCCTACAAGCTTGGCACATTCTTCTCTTTCAGGTTGGATGGGGAGCGTCGCTGCACAGCTATTTTCAGGTCTCTCAGATGTTCGATCAGGTTCAAGTCCTGCCTCTGGCTGGGCCACTCAAGGACATTCAGAGACTTGTCCCGAAGCCACTGCTGCATTGTCTTGGCTGTGTGCTTATGGTCGTTGTCCTGTTGGAAGGTGAACCTTAACCCCAGTCTGAGGTCCTGAGCACTCTGGAGCAGATTTTCATCAAGGATCTCTCTGTACTTTACTCTGTTCATCTTTCCCTCGATCCTGACTAGTCTCCCAGTTCCTGCCAGTGAAAAACATCCCCACAGCATGATGCTGCCACCACAATGCTTCACCGTAGGGATGGTGACAGGTTTCCTCCAGATGTGATTCTTGGCATTCAAGCAAAAAATAGTTCAATCTTGTTTTCATCAGACCAGAGAATTTTGTTTCTCATGGTCTGAGAGTCCTTTATGTGCCTTTTTGGCAAATTCCAAGCGAGCTGTCATGTGCCTTTTACTGAGGAGTGGCTTCCGTCTGGCCACTCTACCATAAAGGCCTGAGTGGTGTAGTGCTGCAGAGATGGTTGTCTTTCTGGACTGTTCTCCCATCTCCACAGAGGACCTCTGGTGCTCTGTCAAAGTGACCATTGGGTTCTGGAGGCCACTGTGATGGAGGCCACTGTGTTCTTGGGGACCTTCAATGCTGCAGAAATGTTTTGTTACACTTCCCGGATCTATACCTCGACACAATCCTGTCCCGGAGCTCTCTGACAATTTTTTTGAGCTCATGGCTTGGTTTTTGGATGATCAATGGAAACAGGATGCACCTGAGCACAATTTAGAGTCTCATAGCAAAGGGTCTGAATACTTACAGTATGTAAAAAAGGTATTTATATTTTTGTACTTTATACATTTGCAAAATATTCTAAAAACGTGTTTTCGCTTCGTCATTATTGGGTATTGTGTGTAGATTGATGAGAAAAATAATAGTATTTAATCAATTTTAGAATAAGGCTGTAACGTAACAAAATGTTGAAAAAGTCAACTGGTCAGAATACTTTCAGGGCACTATCATAGGGAATTAGGGTGCCATTTAGGATGGATCCAGGGTAAACTAATAAGTTTTGTTTTAAGAGGGGAAAAGAGAGTAAAGAGGTGAGAATTAAAGAGTGACAAGAGAGTTAAGAGGATAGAGGGAAAGGGGCCTCGTAGAAAGAAGAGAAGCAGGTGGAGGAGTTTAAGTGTAAGAGAACCAGATTAAGAAGAGTTAAGAAGTGAGGATGGAGAGCGTGTAAGAGAGACTTTGGGAAGTGAGAAGGAATTCATAAATAAAAATAGTTTAAAAGATAGAGGGGGTGGTTATTGATGTAGTGGTGAAACTCGTTCGCTCCACCCCAGCACCTTGGCAGTCCCAGTGCTCCTCTCGGGATGTTAAAGCCGAAATTGAGTTTTTAACAACATTAACTGGCTGCCTTTCACCTCTATAGCCTGCTTTATAACTAATACACTCACACACACACACACACACACATACACACACACACACACACACACACACATATGCATCTCAGCGTGTGCACACACACCAGCCATTCCCCTGTGGTCCTGTGCAGTGAGGGCAAACGTCTCAAAGTCACCCTGAAGACACACACTCCCACATTTCCTTCCTTCACACACACACTTCTGTCCCTATTTCTTTTACAGAATGCTGTCAAAGAGACAAACCTGATTTAAAACGAGGGATGAGAAACACAACCTGACCTGCATCAACGCCAATGTCTCTCCATTCCATGTGTCTGGGAATTTATCTGTGGCGAGACAGAAGCTTATGAGATGTGTTTGTATGAGTGCAGTAATTAACCACAGGATGATGAGAGTCAACACACACACACACACAAAGAGATGTTGGTGTTTAGAGAGAGAAAAACAGCACACAGTGGGCCGGAACAAAACATCACATGAGAACTACTCGGAGCTGGCAGGTTAATAAATTAAACGCAACATTGTTTATCATGCGCATTTGATTTGTATGACTAGGAAATGGATGAGGTGGGATTTTCATAGGGTTACGGATTTTTCCCCCAATATTGTTTTAGTTGCCTACTTTTTTGTTTGCTCGAGAAATTGTGGGCATACTTTGTGTAAGGATGTCCCATGATCCTATAGATGAAACGGTGGCCTGGTTATCTGTGTCCCGGACCAATCAGAAGACCTCAAACTTGGGTGGGAGTTTGCTGCGGATTTCAATAGGCCAGCGATTTACTTTCTTCCGTCCCTTTAACTCTAGTGTCCTCTCTGTGCCCTGTGTCCTGCCATAACACTTCTGTCTTCTTCTTGTGCCTCTTACTGATTAAATTATCTCTCTATTTCACTTTCTCTCCAACTCTGACTTTCTTTCTCCCCCTATGTTTTAGTGCTGAAGGTCCTTGAGGAGCTGAGCTGCATCAGGCAGACATCAGGGTGTAATTCCCCATGCCTGCTTTATGTACTGCTCAGACAGGTGCTCAGGATATACGACCCCCTGACACTGCCTGACTACACCTCCTCTACCTATCCACCTCTTCTTAGACAGAAAGAAAGGAGGGTTGAAAAAGTGAGTTATGTAGAAAGTGGGAGATAGGGAGACTAGATTGAAATGCTGCTGCCGTGCACATTACTGCAGTGTTGGGTGGAATAGATAGAAGTTGTTCTGCCTTGGGAGAACTTGGAAAGGGAGGTGTGTGTGTGTGTGCATGCGAGCTTGATTTATTTATGGAAAAAAATATATCTAAAAATATATACAGCTTAAAAGTGCACATGATGATGCATGAAAACATGAAACAACCCTTTTTCAGTGTGGTCCTTGGAAAACAAACTGTGCAAGCAACATTTGCTACTTGTAATCGATGTCTGCAAAGTTTCCTGTAGATAACGTCAGTGCCACATCTGCATTTTGGTCCAAAAAACATTGGACTTGGTCGGGCCATAATTTTGACTCACACAAACATTTGGTGCTAAGTAATGCATTTTTATTCATATGATGCACACAAGAATGTATTATAGAAAATGGTGAGAAAATAATAAGGTTGAAAATAAAAAGGGACATTTTATGATCATACTAGTTAGTATGATTCATGAGAATTATATGTCAATGCTATGTATTTATTAAACTTTTAACAGGGAGTCACTATTGAGACCAAGGTCTCTTTTTGCAAGGGAGCCCTGATACACAATTTATAAAATGCTAAATAATATACACTGCTCACTAAAATAACACATCCTAGATCTGAAAGAATGAAATATTCTTATTAAATACTTTTTTCTTTACATAGTTGAATGTGCTGACAACAAAATCACACAAAAATTATCAATGGAAATCAAATTTATCAACCCATGGAGGTCTGGATTTGGAGTCACACTCAAAATTAAAGTGGAAAACCACACTACAGGCTGATCCAACTTTGATGTAATGTCCTTAAAACAAGTCAAAATGAGGCTCAGTAGTGTGTGTGGCCTCCACGTGCCTGTGTGACCTCCCTACAACGCCTGGGCATGCTCCTGATGAGGTGGCGGATGGTCTCCTGAGGTATCTCCTCCCAGACCTGGACTACAGCATCCAGTTTGATTTCACGGAATTGTGATTGACTTGGAGTTACATTGTGTTGTTTAAGTGGTCCCTTTATTTTTTTGAGCAGTGTACAATAATAATACAAATATTCAAGTAAAACCATCACATTCCTCAGCAAGGAGGTCCCCAATCAATATTTTGAAATGCCTGAGAGGCACCAGAACATCCAGTTGACTGTCAAAGACAGTTTGTGTCAAAAATAGTGAAGACAGTTAAGTGCATTTCTTTGTATGTCTGAGTAATCCACTCTTACCTCTGCATTCACCTGTTGGCATTGTCTATTTACCCAATAAGGGTTTCATCAAGCTAGCTGACATCCGCTACATGAGACTGGTACTTTAGCCTGAGTTTGTTTGTGCCATCATGCCACTCCTTGTCATGTTTGGTATGACAAGGAGTTGACATGATAGCACAAACAGATCTGGGACCAAGCTACCGGTTCTTATCCTCAGTGGGACCAAGGATGGACAGACCTGGAGAGGGGTTTGGGGGGGAAGAGGGCAAGTAAAGTTAGGTTTCTCTCAGAAGAAAGCTCTTGTGTTTTACGGTCATTACTATGGCAGTGTAATATAGGTCTGTGGCAGACAGAGGTGTCAAGTTACTGTAAGTGTACCTTGTCTTGTTCATACCTTTGCCATGTGAGGTCAGTTTGACCTGATGGGCTGGAGAGGCCGTGGCCACCCTCTGTTTGGAGAAATATGAGAGGGAGAAGGGGCAAGAGATGAACAGAGACAATAAACATCCACATTTTTTGAAGATAATACTTTGAGCACACACTTTACACACTAGGTCTTATTGTAGGTATCCAAACAACTCCAAACAGTTAATAATTAAAATATAAACATTTTAACCAGTAGTTTGGCAACCATCAAGGAGGGACAGTGAATATCATAGCTTTAGAGCCTCCTTACCTTTACACTTTATTGGTTGGTCATCCTTCCATCTCTCTCTTGATGGAAGTCTTTTCCTCACCCACTATCTTTCTTCTGGCTTGTTTTGGCATTCATTATAATTAATCACTGTCAATCCACCGTTCTTTAAAAGTTTGGAAGACCTCTTTTTTCATCCCGTCTTTTGCGTTTGTTCAATTCATACAAAAAGGTGCTATCTAGAACCTAAAACGTTTATTCTTCTGTCCCCATAGGATAACCCTTTAAAGAACCCTTTGGTTCCAGGTATAACCCTTCTGGTTCCAAGTAGAACCCTTTCCGCAGTGAGTTCTACATGGAACCCAAAAGGGTTTTCCTATGGGGACAGCTGAAGAACCCTTTTGGAACCCTTTTTTCTAAGAGTGTAGCTTCAATTCACCAAAATATCATGAACCTTTATTTTCCTCTTACCTTGGAAGATGGGCCCTGGTCAAAAGTAGTGCATATTATAGGGAATAGGGTGCCATTTGGTATGCAGTCCCGGTATGGAGAGCGCCAGTGAGTGTAATGGACTAAGATAGCGCATTTCTGTGGCTGTGCGTGGTTAACGTTAGTGGCATGTTGATGTTTGACGTCTCTGTGAACGGACCAGCTCCATTCCTCCTCTGATTTCAACACATGATTAATTCTCCCTCAGTCACTGGCTACTTCACTAGATGGCTAGAGGCCCTAGACTAGGGCCTTCTCCAGCACAGAGGGAAGTCCGCGGAGAAAATACTGTGGTGTATAATGTCTCACTAATCTAATGAACAGTGCCACAACGTTGAGGTTTGTGACTTGTCAATACTTCCATACTTTCAAGAAAGTGTGTGTTTGTGAAGTGTTTTAGTGTTAATAATCTGTTTAGTCTCTTATATGTCATCATGTGTTTCTCAATCCAGTCCTCGGGGATGATAGGCCGTTTCACATAGCCTATTGATCTATTCTACTAGCTCACCTGGGTTGTGTTCATTAGGCACCATAAGGAAGAAAACAAACTTAAACACGGATGGACTACCTGAATTTGCCCAGTAAGAAGTGTTCATTCCCCTTTCTGTTACAAAATCGGAGTAGATAGCCAGAGCGAATTCATGTCCATTGAAAACGCACAAAGACTATGACGTGAATAATCAAGTCAATAAATGTTAGGTAGGTAGTTAGATAGCAAATAGTTAATATACTGGCAAGTTCGATGTATTAGTTGCCAATTTACGAGGTAGCTAGCTAACATACCAGTACTTACTGCTGTAATGGTATTGGAGCGACCCGCACAGACAGCTGTGTGTTATGTGTTAGGCTATTAGTTGGTTGTGTTGTACTTACCAGTACTCAGTGTTCGCGGGGTCTGACATGCCAATCAACCTGCTATCTGCCAATCAAGGGAATGCCTAGAATGTTCTGATGCCGGGCATCCTGGTGGTTGGCGGAGTGGTGTGGAGGGGGGTTGGGCAGGGGGATGGAGCATTGGAAGTTAAGACCAGGTTTAGCCATTGTTCTCCCACTTACTGTACGTCTGGCCTTCACAAGAGAAGGTCACGGTTGATTTGTTGGGTATCATTCATTTATTTGGCATGGGCTACGGCCAAACAGTAGCCTGTGTGAAGTTGGGTTAATAAACCGTCAATTCGTAAACTCAATCCTCTGTCTGGACAATTGTTCCTTTATGATCTAGTCAGGTCATTACAATATGCTTTGTGGTTTGTAAGGATAGCGTTGCCAACAGAACGTGTAGTGTAACTTATTTGAAAAGTTATTACATTGCTCAACATTTTCTTAAAATGTGTCATTAGTTAACCTCTCTGGGACCGTTCGGGATGTGAGCGTCCCACCTCTCAACAGCCAGTGAAACTGCAGGGCGCCAAATTCAAAACAACAGAAATCCCATAATTAAAATTCCTCAAATGTAGAAGTATTTTACACCATTTTATAGATAAACTTCTCGTTAATCCAACCACAGTGTCCAATTTCAAAAAGGTCAGCAACTAGTCACAGAAAGCATTCAGCCATTTTCCAACCAAAGAGAGGAGTCACAAAAAGTGGAAATATAGATCAAATTAATCACTAACCTTTGATGATTTTTATCAGATGACACTCATAGGACTTCATGTTACACAATACATGTATGTTTTGTTCGGTAAAGTTCATATTTATATCCAAAAATCTGAGTTTACATTGGCGCGTTACGTTCAGTAGTTCCAAAAACTTTGCAGAGTGACTTTGCAGAGAGCCACATAATTTTTTACAGATATACTCATAATAAACATTGATAAAATATACAAGTGTTATGCATGGAATTTTAGATCCACTTCTCCTTAATGCAACCGCTGTGTCAGATTGAAAAAAAACTTTACCGAAAAAGCACATCATGCTATAATCTGAGTAGAGCGCTCAGAGCCCATACATATATCCGCCATGTAGTGGAGTCAACATTAGTCAGAATAGCCTTATAAATATTCACTTACCTTTGATGATCTTCATCAGAATGCACTCCCAGGAATCCCAGTTCCACAATAAGTGTTTGTTTTGTTCGATAATGTCCATAATTTATGTCAAAATAGCTCCTTTTGTTAGCGCGTTCAGTCCAGTAATCCACATTCATAAAACTCGTTCACTAGTTTCAGACGAAAAGTGAAAAAAGCTCCGTCACAGTTAGTAGAAACACATCAAACGATGTATAGAATCAATCTTTAGGATGTTTTTAACATAAATCTTCAATAATGTTCCAACCGGACAATTCTTTTGTCTTCAGAAATGAAGTGGAACTTAAGCTACCTTTCAAGTGAGAGGGCGAGACTGAGCCTGTGACGCTCTGCCAGATCACTCACTCAAAGAGCTCTTATTAGCCCCTCCTTTAGAGTAGAAACATCAAACAAGTTTCTAAAGATTGCTGACATCTAGTGGAAGCCGTAGGAAGTGCAAAATGACCAATATCCCACTGTGTATTGGATAGGGGCTGAGTACAAAAACTTCATACCTCAGATTTCCCACTTCCTGGTTGGATTTTTTCTCGGGTTTTTGCCTGCCATATGAGTTCTGTTATACTCACATACATCATTCAAACAGATTTAGAAACTTCAGAGTGTGTTCTATCCAAATCTACTAATAATATACATATCTTAGCTTTTATGGCTGAGTAGCAGGCAGCTTGATTTGGGCACGCTTTTCATCCAAAATTCCCAATACTGCCCCCTACCCCAAAGAAGTTAAAGCAATGAATTTGTATGCGCTCTTGTCGGACTTTGGCTGCATATTTTCCACTATTTTCTTCAAATCTGAAAAGTTATGAAGCCACGCCCATTCCTGAAGAAATGTATCATAGGCCCTAAAAGTACGGAAATAGTGTCCACTGCGTGTATACTTTGTTTTTTGGCGAATGTAGTACGACATCCGGGAACTTTTGGAATACTAACTCTATCCATACTATGACCAACAAGCATACTATATACTCAATTTACGTCACAAATAGTACGGTTAGTGTGGTTAGTATAAGTATTCGAACATAGCTTAGAATTTTTCTCCCAGTTTTCCTCCAAGTATGTTTTCTTTTTTCAGTTATTTGATCTCAAACTCGTTTTATTTACCCTGCAGGGGTTGCATTTAATCAGAGGACTATCGCAGGTCAAGCAATTACTCTTTTGGCCTTTTTTAAACCCCAAATGGCAACTTGTTCTCTATATCCCTCAAACTCAACTCTGGACTTCGAAGCAAGTTCCACTGTATTTTATTATTGATCCTCTCTAATCAGGGACTGATTTAGACAGTGGGTGCAATTAATTATTAGTTCGAACAGAAAACCAGCAGGCTCCTTACCTCATTGGGTAAGTGTTGAAAACTCCATGCCCTATATGGTGCACTATTTTTGACCAAAACCCTATGGGTCCTGGTCCAAAGTGGTGCACTAAAAAGTGAATAGGGTGCCATTTGGGGGACAGACTTACAGCCTACCCCTGCATAACTCCCTTCCCATTCTGGCTCCCCTCGAGCTCTGAGCAATACCCGAGGGGTTGTGAGGCTGGGTTCCATTTCAGACCCTTTTCCCAGCCCTTCGTCATTCATCTGGGGGAAAAAATGGGTAATGTTCAGTATCTGCACATTTTTGGCAGGTTGACATTTGTCATGAATCTTGCCCTCGCGCCAGAACTAAACAATTTCCCCTAGATAGGCCAGCTGCAAAGTCAAAATGGTCTATTTTGTAAAAATTCACCCCAAACCATCTCAATTGGGTTGAGGTTGGGTGATTGTGGAGACCAGGTCATCTGATGCAGCACTCCATCATTGTCCTTTTTGGTCAAATAGCCCTTACACAGCCTGGAGGTGTGTTTTGGGTCATTTTGAAAAACAAATGATAGTCCCACTAAGCCCAAAACAGATGGGATGGCGTATTGCTGCAGAAAGCTGTGGTAGCCATGCTGGTTAAGTGTGCCTTGAATTCTAAATAAACCACTGGCATTGTCACCAGCAAAGCACCATCACACCACCTCCGCCATGCTTCACAGTTGGAACCACACATGTGGAGATCATCCATTCACCTACTCTGCGTCTCACAAAGACAAGATGGTTGGAACTAAAAATCTCAAATGTGGACTCATCAGACCAAAGGACAGATTTCTCCTGGTCTAATGTCCATTGCTCTTGTTTCTTGGCCCAAGTAAGTCTCTTCTTCTTGATGATGCAAGATAGAGGGGAGCAGATGACGGGCTGAGCGTAGCTATGTAGAGCACCTCAAGATAAAATGTAATTTTCAATATCGGTAAGTTAGACTAAATATAAGCACTACACAATCTGGTGGGTGATAACCTTTAATCTGGATAACAACACAAAACACATTTTAAGACTAGAGAAATGTCTCGACAAGTATTACGAAAACGAGCATGACAGAGAGTAAGACAGGGGAACCTATTTCAAAACGAAAACGTGACTCTTCTACAGACACAGACAATTCTATATTTTCACCACTGGGAATGGTAAAGGTCGAAACCCATCTGTTAAAATCAATGACAAACTGGGTATACTTGAACTAGTCAGTAAGGATATAAAAGAGTTGAAGGCAAGCCTCGAGATTAGTGATGAAAAAGCTGCGACATTGGAGAAAGACAAACTAAAAAGGACAGTCAGTAAGATTGAAACCGAAGTGAATGAACTTAAAAAGGATGAACACCGCTCTGAGAGAAGCCTTACTTAACATACAGACTAGATCCATGAGAGAGAATCTGGTGCTTACAGGTATCCAAGAGAAAGAAGGAGAAGTTCCTGAATCTGTAGTTAGAGAGTTCCTCCTTTACAGCGCTACAGATTCCACACGAAGCTATCGACAAAATCCAACTAGAACTTGTACACCACTTCGGACAGAGAGGGCAGTGAACACCCAATCGTTGCCAAATGTGCTTTCTTTAAAGATAAAATAATGGTTAAAAGCCTGGGTAAATGACTTGCTGGCACAAAAATTGGCATGAATGACCAGTTACTGAAGGAAATTGTAGAACGTATTAGATTAAAAGGGAAACGAGTAGCTCTCGTTGTCAATAAACTATATATTGATAACCAGTTGATCAGAGACACAAAGACTATTCCATGGATATTTTACAAATGACAAAGTTCTCATCGAGGCGGCAAATAACGAAACACACAATTCTAGCCTGGTAATGGATTGTAATAATACAACAAAAAATACAGCTTTCTATATGTCTTCAAATAGAACTAATTGGAACTCAAAAGCACTAATTCAACATGGTGAAGATAACAACTCAGTGAACAGAAGGCACAGTATGTGTGGAAGGTATGGTGTGAGTTTTTTTTTGTGTTTGGGAAAGTGTGGCGTTGAGTGAGAAAGGAAATGGTTGCATATCCCAGAACCAATGTATTGCTGTGAGCAAGAGTTGTGAGAGCGTTTTCAATGTTGTTCAGATGAGGGATATACTTTTTATAATGAATTATACGTCCTATTTATTTATTGTCCTATAATAGTGGAACAGCGTTTTAAAATAAATTATACGTTTAATTTATTTATTGTCCTATCAATGGCAACTACATTTGTTTAATTAATTATGCATCTAATCAATTTTTTTATGATCCTATATTGATGGAACGGTCCACAACCCTATACACTAGACACCCACCTGAATGACCCAGGCACTAAGGAGAAGTCCCTAATTGTTTTATGGGCCTGCTGTAAGTGTAATATGCAGCCAAAATGCAGTCAGAGACCTAGATGTAAGGGGTGCGTGTTGGTGGCAGGGAAGTCAGGCACAGGAGAACGAACTTGGTATAAATGGAGTTGTTTAATAAATACTGACAAAACTCCAAAACAACCAAAATTGACAAAATAACAAGTGGGTACAAAACCCGTCACACACCAACACTAAAATGCACATCACATACAATCTCCGACAAGGACATGAGGGGAAACAGAGGGTTAAATACACAAAGTGTAATTGATGGGATTGGAACCAGGTGTGAAGGAAGACAAGACAAAACCAATGGAAAATGAATGGCTATGAAAAATGGATCAGTGATGGCTAGAAGGTCGGTGACATCGACCGCTGAACACCGCCCGAACAAGGAGAGGCACCGACTTCGGTGGAAGTAGTGACACTAGAGCAGCACTGCCCCCTCAAGATTCTGAGCCTGCTTGGCAGGATTGGTTCTGCAAAGCCAAAGCCCCCTAAAGGGAGAGCATAATATACAAGTAAATTCTCAAAGCTGCTAATGAGAACCTTGACGACCTTGTACCTAGCCGGTGGGGATTCCGGTGGGGTGCCCCCACCCAGGCAGTGGCAGTGTTGGCAACACTAGCTGCAGTAACCCATGGGGAGGCGTCACACTCAGACATTCAGAGAGGTGGTATATTATTGTGGCCCTGGTGGCACAAAATCAAACGTCTGACTGCATTGAGATGCTTGGGAATAAGGTCAATACGGGGGACCATGTTGTGGGTGTTTCAGGGTTTGGGGGTATATCTGACCTCCATCATCTAGGAAGTGACAATGATTAATAAAATCTTCCCATTTCTGACCATTTTTTTGCACAGTTTTGCAGGCCTTCTCATACAGCTGCAACAGTATATGCATTGGTAAATCAAGACCTTTCTTGAGTTGGGCTCTGGGATGGTGCAACTGTTGAGAATGAGAGCCTATGGTTTTGTGAAGGAAAGGGGTTGAGTGTGTATGTGTTTATCCCACAACTGTTGCGGGGGAGTAAAAGATGTTAGGGACAATATAGGATGATTCACAATAATTGTTTGCTAATATAATAATTAGTGTGCAAAACTGTTATTTTGATAATGGCGAGACTGGTGAGAGGTAAAAATCCTTTGCATAAATTGCCTACATTACTACAGATATGAATTGCTAATTATGGAAAATAAGATAAACTGGATTTTAAAAATATATATATTTTTATGGCTATAATACAAATCGAGGTGAGGGTGATGGAAATGCATTTGGCGGTTGATCTACTTCTGTTCGGTAAATGGCACTGTGTGATCTTTTCGAAGGATGGATCCCAGTTTCTTCAGGGCTATGGGATCCGGGGGGTCAGGGGTCGTCTGCCAGGCATTGGGATGACAACCCAACTCGGGATGAGGAGGGCTTTTAGCGGGTGGAATAGTGGGGACCAATTGGAGGTTTACTTAGTAGCACTGCAAATATCATGGTACAGCTATATAGACACTCAATCGTCATGTTACTTTTTAATGGTACGTTTACAAACCAATATTTTGATGAATAGAATTGAAAGTTGTGTCTCATTATGGTAAGTGCTGAAATAAGTATAACCAGTTATAATTGTAATGGCTTAGCAGATAATAAGAAAAGACTATCAGTATTTACCTGGCTAAACGAGAAGGAATATAATATCTATTGTTTACAGGAAACTCATTCGACAATTTTAGATGAAGTTTTGTGAGGAAAAGGACTGGGGTTGCGAAATGTATTTCTCCCATGGGAAAAGAAATTCAAAAGGGGTGATGGTTTTCATTAACTGCAATTCTGATCCAAATTTGCAAATTGTCCTAACAGATCATCAAGGTAGATGGATTATTTTAAATATGTTATTGGACAGTGAACAGATATGGCTTATAAACTTATACGGTCCAAATAATGATGATACAATCTTCTTTGAAAATATATATAAGAATGTATCAAGTCTACAAGCAACACTAGACTCTTTTATTATGGTGGGAGATTTTAATACTGTTTTAAATAACTCTATGGACCGTAAAGGAAATCACACTACAAACTATCGCCCTCAGGCACTTAAGGAAATCATGATTGATTGAATCCATGAATGATCATGGATATATTGGAATTAGTGGATATATGGAGGCTTAAATACCATGAACTAATGAGATATATACATGGCGGAGGCTTGATCAAGCTATTCGTCTAGATTACTTTATGTCATTCTCTCTGGTACCAAAAGTTTTAAAAGTGTTGATAGGGGACAGAATGCGGTCGGATCATAACATAATTGACATACATATGACTCTTACAGAATTTCCACGTGGGCGAGGATATTGGAAATTTAATCAAAGCCTACTTGGTGATAAATTGTTTATAACTAGGACAGAAGAATGTATAACTGACTTTTTCAGACAGCAGATAGGTACAGCAGATCCCCTTATTGAATGGAACACTTTTAAATGTGCCTTTAGAGGCCATGCAATTCAGTACTCATCTATAAAACAGTACAGTTAGACAGCAATGAAAACTGTATCATAGAGGCACAGGATAAGTTCTAGGAAAAACAAAAAGAAATGGAGAAACTTAATCAAGAAAGATCCAGTGTAATATATTCAAAAAATTAATCGAACTGGATGGAATATGGGGACAAATGCACCAAATTCTTTTTAAATCTTCAAAATATAAATGCTACCAAAAAAAATGTATTGAAACTTGTTGCAAATGATGGAGTCACGCATGATTCACCGAATTATATTCTGAAAGGGGAAGTAAAGTACTTTAAGAATATGTTTTAATTTCAGTCTCCTCCATCTCCACTAACCGAAGTTAGCTGTATGGATTATTTTCCTAAAAATAATGTAAAATTAACATCTGTACAGGAAGACTCACGTGAAGGCCAAATTACAGAGGAGGAACTTCTTGATGCAATTAAAGCCTTTAAAGGTTGGGAAAACTCCAGGGTTGGATGGCATACCAGTGGAAGTATAGCAAACTTTTTTTTTAAATACTCAGAGAACCATTATTAGCATGTTTTAACCACATAAATGGTATATTGTCGGACACGCAACAAGAAGGTCTGATATCATTATTATTGAAACAGGACCCAAGTGGTGTATATAAAGATCCAGTCCATTTAAAAAATTGGAGGCATCTTACACTTCAGTATTGTGATGCAAAAATCCTACCTAAATGCTTGGCAAATAGAATTAAAAAGGTATTGTCAGATATTATTCATTCTAATCAGACAGGTTTTTTACATTGACGATACATTGGAGATGTAATATAAGACAAGTACTGGAAACAATAGAATACTATGAAATATCAGACTCCAAGCCTGGTTTTCATAGCTGATTTTGAAAAGGCTTTTGATAAAGTACGACTGGAATTTATATATAAATGCCTAGAATATTTCAATTTTGGGGAATCTCTTATAAAATGGGTTAAAGTTATGTATAGTAACCCTAGGTGTAAAATAGTAAATAATGGTTACATCTCAGAAAGTTTTAAACTGTTTATAGGAGTAAAACAAGGTTGTCCACTATCGGCATATCTATTTATTATTGCCATCGAAATTTTAGCTGTTAAAATCAGATCCAACAAGAATATTAAGGGACTAGAAATCTGTGGCTTAAAAACAAAGGTGTCACTGTATGCTAATGACTCATGTTTTCTGTTAAAACCACAATTAGAATCCCTCCACGGCCTCATGGAGGATCTAGATACTTTTGCTAACCTCTGGATTAAAACCAAATTATGATAAGTGTACTATATTACGTATTGGATCACTAAAGAATACATTACCGTGTAGTTTACCAATAAAATGGTCTGATGGGGATGTGGACATACTCGGTATAAAAATCCCTAAAGAAAGAAGTTATCTCACTCCAATCCATTTTATAGAAAGTTATAAGATCTTGCTACCATGGAAAGGAAAATACCTGTCTATTTGTGGAAAAATCACCCTGATTTAACTCTAGTCATATCACAGTTCACCTATTTGCTTATAGTTGTGCCTACACCTAGTGACCTGCTTTTTAAATTATATGAACAAAAGATATTCCATTTTATTTGGAATGGCAAAGCCAGAAAAAAATTAATGGGCCTATTTCTATACTGAATATGAATTCGGAGGGCAGAAGTTATTAAATATTAAAGCATTAGATCTCGCACTAAAGGCATCAGTCATTCAAAAGGTATACTTAAATCCAAACTTGTTTTCTAGTAAATTGGTAGGAATGTCTCACCCCAAATTAAAGAATGGCCTTTTTCCCTTTATTCAAATTACAACTGCTCACTTTCAGTTGTTTGAAAAGGAAATAATCTCCAAAATATCGTTATTTTTTAAACAAGCTATATTTTTTATAAACAAGCATACATTTTTTAACACGTTTAATCCACCTGAAAAGACAAAACAAATAATACAACAAATATTGTGGTTAAACTCAAGTATACTAATTGATTTAAAAAACACATATTTTTCAATTAAATGTTTAAAAAAGGTATAATTTTAGTGAATGATATCATAAATAGGACTGGTGGAGTTATGTCACACATGCAGCTAAAACAGACATATGGATATGTCTGCTCTACCCAAAATAACAACCAACTAATTGCAGCATTACCACAAAAATGGAAGGGGAAAGAAGTAAGGAACTTGCCTGTTGGCCCTGCATTAAATAACATAAATGGTTAAAGACAATTGTGATAAATAAAAACATATACCAATTTCATTTAAGGACCAAAAAAAAAGACAGTTTATAAAGAGATTTCCGATGTACCCATTCCATGGCACATGGTTTATGACTTGACACACAAAACAACGCCGGATTCAAAACTTCACATTTTTCAAATGAAATTACTATACAAAATTCTTGCAACCAATAGAATGTTATATATATGGGGGATACAATCTTCCCAGCTCTGCAGATTTTGCTGTGAGGAGGCAGAGTCATTAGATAATTTATTTTGGTACTGTCCATATATAGCTTGTTTTTGGTCACAGGAACTAATACTGCAGATAGCAATACTGGATCATTTGAAAAGCCATAGTCAATCAATCAATAATAGAATCATTATTTTTGCATAAATGTTTATCTTTAATATACAGTCTGTAGAAGCTATGAGATTATACATTTTCAGTACTTTTGTGAAGCATCACAGCACAGTTGAAAAATATATGGCAAATAGAAATCCAAAATGGATGGTGTTAAGAGATAGATGGGATGAGCTGAAGGGTGGGACTAATAACAAGATAACCAATGTAAAACATACGGGGTCTGTAACATGTATATAGATTCAGATATTTTGTGAAATAGCACAGTTACAAATAGAAATCAAACTGGATGGACATCAGAAATAGAGGAAGGACTAAAAACAACAAAATATAATTATTGTAAAATAGATTCTGTCTGTAAAATGTGTAAAATGTGTATAATATGTATAAACTGAAGGTAGAAGCCTAAGTGTTATTGTTTATTGGGGGAAGGGTGGTAAGGTTTGTGGGGAATAATAAAGTATATATATTTGCATATACAGTTGAAGTTGGAAATTAACATACACTTAGGTTGGAGTCATTAAAACTAGTTTTTCAACCACTCCACAAATTTCTTGTTAACAAACTGTTGTTTTGGCAAGTCGGTTAGGACATCTACTTTGTTCATGACACAAGTAATTTTTCCAACAATTGTTTACAGACAGATTATTTAACTTATTATTAACTGTATCACAATTCCAGTGGGTCAGAAGTTTACATACACTGAGTTAACTGTGCCTTTAAACAGCTTGGAAAATTCTAGAAAATTATGTCATAGCTTTAGACGCTTCTGATAGGCAAATTTATATCATTTGAGTAAATTGGAGGTGTACCTGTGGATTTATTTTAAGGCCAACCTTCAAACTCAGTGAGTCTTTACTTGACATCATGGGAAAATCAAAAGAAATCAGCCAAGACCTCAGAAAAAAATGTAGACCTCCACAAGTCTGGTTAATCCTTGGGAGCAATTTCCAAACGCCTGAAGGTACCACGTTCATCAGTACAAACAATAGTATGCAAGTCTACACACCATGGGACCACGCAGCCATCATACTGCTCAGGAAGGAGACGCGTTCTGTCTCCTAGAGATTAACGTACTTTGGTGCGAAATGTGAAAATCAATCCCAGAACAACAGCAAAGGACCTTGTGAAGACCCTGGAGGAAACAGGTACAAAAGTATCTATATCCACAGTAAAACGAGTCCTATATTGACATAAGCTGAAAGTCTGCTCAGCAAGGAAGAAGCCACTGCTGCAAAACCACTATAAAAAAGCCAGACTACAGTTTGCAACTGCACATGGTGACAAAGATCATACTTTTTGGAGAAATGTCCTCTGGTCTGATGAAACAAAAATAGAACTGTTGACCATCGTTATGTTTGGAGGATAATTAGGTGGATATATTGAAGCAACATCTCAAGACATCAGTCAGGAAGTTAAAGCTTTGTCGCAAATGGGTCTTCCAAATGGACAATGACCCAAAGCGTTCTTCCAATGTTGTGGCAAAATGGCTTAATTAAGGACAACAAAGTCAAGGTATTGGAGTGGCCATCACAAAGCCCTGACTTCAATCCTATAGAAAATGTGTGTGCAGAACTTAAAAAGCGTGTGCGAGCTAGGAGGCCTACAAACCTGACTCAGTTACACCAGCTCTGTCAGGAGGAATGGGCCAAAATTCACCCAACTTATTGTGGGAAGCTTGTGGAACGCTACCCGAAACGTTTGACCCAAGTTTAACATTTTAAAGGCAATGCTACCAAATACTAATTGAGTGTATGTAAACTTCTGACCCACTGGTAATGTGATGAAATAAATAAAAGCTGAAATAAATCATTCTCTCTACTATTATTCTGACATTTCACAGTCTTAAAATAAAGTGGTGATCCTAACTGACCTAAGACAGGGAATTTTTACTCTGATTAATTGTCAAGAATTGAGAAAAACTGAGTTTAAATGGTCTATGTAAACTTCCGACTTCAACTGTATACAGTGCCTTGCGAAAGTATTCGGCCCCCTTGAACTTTGCGACCTTTTGACACATTTCAGGCTTCAAACATAAAGATATAAAACCGTATTTTTTTGTGAAGAATCAACAACAAGTGGGACACAATCATGAAGTGGAACGACATTTATTGTATATTTCAAACTTTTTTAACAAATCAAAAACTGAAAAATTGGGCGTGCAAAATTATTCAGCCCCTTTACTTTCAGTGCAGTAAACTCTCTTCAGAAGTTCAGTGAGGATCTCTGAATGATCCAATATTGACCTAAATGACTAATGATGATAAATACAATCCACCCGTGTGTAATCAAGTCTCCGTATAAATGCACCTGCACTGTGATAGTCTCAGAGGTCCGTTAAAAGCGCAGAGAGCATCATGAAGAACAAGGAACACACCAGGCAGGTCCGAGATACTGTTGTGAAGAAGTTTAAAGCCGGATTTGGATACAAAAAGATTTCCCAAGCTTTAAACATCCCAAGGAGCACTGTGCAAGCGATAATATTGAAATGGAAGGAGTATCAGACCACTGCAAATCTACCAAGACCTGGCCGTCCCTCTAAACTTTCAGCTCATACAAGGAGAAGACTGATCAGAGATGCAGCCAAGAGGCCCATGATCACTCTGGATGAACTGCAGAGACCTACAGCTGAGGTGGGAGACTCTGTCCATAGGACAACAATCAGTCGTATATTGCACAAATCTGGCCTTTATGGAAGAGTGGCAAGAAGATAGCCATTTCTTAAAGATATCCATAAAAAGTGTAGTTTAAAGTTTGCCACAAGCCACCTGGGAGACACACCAAACATGTGGAAGAAGGTGCTCTGGTCAGATGAAACCAAAATTGAACTTTTTGGCAACAATGCAAAACGTTATGTTTGGCGTAAAAGCAACACAGCTGAACACACCATCCCCACTGTCAAACATGGTGGTGGCAGCATCATGGTTTGGGCCTGCTTTTCTTCAGCAGGGACAGGGAAGATGGTTAAAATTGATGGGAAGATGGATGGAGCCAAATACAGGACCATTCTGGAAGAAAACCTGATGGAGTCTGCAAAAGACCTGAGACTGGGACGGAGATTTGTCTTCCAACAAGACAATGATCCAAAACATAAAGCAAAATCTACAATGGAATGGTTCAAAAATAAACATATCCAGGTGTTAGAATGGCCAAGTCAAAGTCCAGACCTGAATCCAATCGAGAATCTGTGGAAAGAACTGAAAACTGCTGTTCACAAATGCTCTCCATCCAACCTCACTGAGCTCGAGCTGTTTTGCAAGGAGGAATGGGAAAAAATGTCAGTCTCTCAATGTGCAAAACTGATAGAGACATACCCCAAGCGACTTACAGCTGTAATCGCAGCAAAAGGTGGCGCTACAAAGTATTAACTTAAGGGGGCTGAATAATTTTGCACGCCCAATTTTTCAGTTTTTGATTTGTTAAAAAAGTTTGAAATATCCAATAAATGTCGTTCCACTTCATGATTGTGTCCCACTTGTTGTTGATTCTTCACAAAAAAATACAGTTTTATATCTTTATGTTTGAAGCCTGAAATGTGGCAAAAGGTCGCAAAGTTCAAGGGGGCCGAATACTTTCGCAAGGCACTGTATATACAGTGGGGAGAACAAGTATTTAACACACTGCCGATTTTGCAGGTTTTCCTACTTACAAATTATGTAGAGGTCTGTAATTTTTATCATAGGTACACTTCAACTGTAAGAGACGGAATCTAAAACAAAAATCCAGAAAATCACATTATTATTATTAATTGTATTATTAATTTGCATTTTATTGCATGACATAAGTATTTGATACATCGGAAAAGCAGAATTAATATTTGGTACAGAAACCGTTGTTTGCAATTACAGAGATCATACAGGTTTGCACACACTGCAGCAGGGATTTTGGCCCACTCCTCCATACAGACCTTCTCCAGATCCTTCAGGTTTCGGGGCTGTCGCTGGGCAATGCAGACTTTCAGCTCCCTCCAAAGATTTTCTATTGGGTTCAGGTCTGGAGACTGGCTAGGCCACTCCAGGACCTTGAGATGCTTCTTACGGAGCCACTCCTTAGTTGCCCTGGCTGTGTGTTTCGGGTCGTTGTCATGCTGGAAGACCCAGCCACGACCCATCTTCAATGCTCTTACTGAGGGAAGGCGATACATGGCCCCATCCATCCTCCCCTCAATACAGTGCAGTCGTCCTGTCCCCTTTGCAGAAAAGCATCCCCAAAGAAAGATGTTTCCACCTCCATGCTTTACAGTTGGGATGGTGTTCTTGAGGTTGTACTCATCCTTCTTCTATCTCCAAACACGGCGAGTGGAGTTTAAATCAACAATACTCTATTTTTGTCTCATCAGACCACACTTCTCCTATTCTTCATCTGGATCATCCAGATGGTCATTGGCAAACTTCAGACGGGCCTGGACATGCGCTGACTTGAGCAGGGGGACCCTGCGCTGCAGGTTTTTAATCCATGACGGCGTAGTGTGTCACTAATGGTTTTCTTTGAGACTGTGGTCCCTGCTCTCTTCAGGTCATTGACCAGGTCCTGCCGTGTAGTTCTGGGCTGATCCCTAACCTTCCTCATGATCATTGGGCCCAGGCTCTGTTGTAACCGGCCGCGACCGGAAGGTCCGTGGAGTGATGCACAATTGGCCCAGCGTCGTCCGGGTTAGGGAGGGTTCGGCCGGTAGGGATATCCTTGTCTCATCGCGCACCAGCGACTCCTGTGGCAGGCCGGGTGCAGTGCGCACTAACCAAGGTTGCCAGGTGCACAGTGTTTCCTCCAACACATTGGTGCGGCTGGCTTCCGGGTTGGATGCGCGCTGTGTTAAGAAGCAGTGCGGCTTGGTTGGGTTATGTATTGGAGGACGCATGACTTTCAACCTTCGTCTCACCCGAGCCCGTACAGGAGTTGTAGCGATGAGACAAGATAGTAGCTACTAAACAATTGGATACCACCAAATTGGGGACAAAAATGGGTAAAATTCAACAACAACAAAAAATCACACAAAAAAAATCATACAATGTGATTTTCTGGATTTTTGTTTTAGATTCCGTCTCTCACAGTTGAAGTGTACCTATGATAAAAAAATTACATGCTTTGTAAGTAGGAAAACCTGCTAAATCTTCAATGTATCAAATACTTGTTCTCCCCTCTGTATGCATGCACACACTACTGTTCAAAAGTTTGAGGTCACTTAGACATGTCTTTGTTTTTTTAAAGAAATGCTATTTTTTGTCCATTAAAATAACATCAAATTTATCAGAAATTCAGTGTAATGTTGACATTGTTAATGTTGTAAATTACTATTGTAGCTGGAAACGACAGATTTTTTCATGGAATATCTACATAGTCGTTCAGAGGCCCATTATCAGCAACCATCACTCCTGTGATCCAATGGCACGTTGTGTTAGCTAATCCAAGTCAACAGTGAAGAGGTGACTCCGGGGTGCTGGCCTTCTAGGCTGACTTGCAAATAATAAGCCATATCTCTATCCAGTGTCTGTGTTCTTTTGCCCATCTTAATATTTTCTTTTTATTGGCCAGTCTGAGATATGGATTTTTCTTTGCAACTCTGCCTGGAAGGACAGCATCCCAGGGGTCGCCTCTTCACTGTTAACATTGAGACTGATGTTTTGCGGGTACTATTTAATGAAGCTGCCCGTTGAGGACTTGTCTGTTTCTCAAACTAGACACTCTAATGTACTTGTCCTCTTGTTCAGTTGTGCACCGGGGCATCCTACTCCTCTTTCAATTCTGGTTAGAGCCAGTTTGCGCTGTTCTGTGAAGGGAGTAGTACACAGCGTTGTACGAGATATACCATTTCTTGGCAATTTCTTCCATGGAATAGCCGTAATTTCTCAGAACAAGAATAGACTGACGAGTTTCTAAAGAAAGTTATTTATTTACAGGCCATTTTGAGCCCGTAATCGATACCACAAATGCTGATGCTCCAGACACTCAACCAGTCTGATGAAGGCCAGTTGTATTGCTTCTTTAATAAGAACAACAGTTTTCAGCTGTGCTACCATAATTGCAAAGGGTTTTCTAATGATCAATAAGCCTTTTAAAATGATAAACTTGTTGATAATTTACAACATTAACAATGTCTACACTGTATTTCTGATCAATTTGATGTTATTTTAATGGACAAGAAATGTGCTTTTCTTTCAAAAACAAGGACATTTCTAAGTGACCCCAAAGTTTTGAATGGTAGTGTATACACACACACACACACACACACACACACACACACACACACAATACAATCAGAAAGTATACATACCCCTTCCCCTTTGACAAATTTTGTTACGTTACAGCCTTATTCTAAAATTGATTAAATAAAACAATTCTCAATCTACACACAATACCCATAATGACAAAGCAAAAACAGGTTTTTAGAAATGTTTACAAATGTATTAAGAAAAAACAGTAATACTTTATTTACATAAGTATTCAAACCCTTTGCTATGTGATTTCGAAATTGAGCTCAGGGTAATCCTGTTTCCATTGATCATCCTTGAGATGTTTCTACAACTTGATTGGAGTCCATCTGTGGTAAATTCAATTGATTGGACATGATTATGAAAGGCACACACCTGTCTATGTAAGGTCCCACAGTTGACAGTGCATGTCAGAGCAAAAATCAAGCCATGAGATTGAAGTAATTGTTCGTAGAGGTCTGTGTTGGCACAGGTCAAGCTTGTAGCATCATACCCAGGAAGACTCGAGGCTGTAATCGCTGCCAAAGGTGCTTCAACAAAGTACTGAGTAAAGGGTCTGAATAATTATGTAAATGTGATATTTCAGGGGGGGGGGGGGGGGGGGTTGTCATTTTGGGGTATTGTGTGTAGGTTGATGAGGAAATTAAACTATTTAATCAATTTTAGAATAAGGCTGTAACGTAACAAAATGTGGAAAAGGTCAAGTGGTCTGAATGCACTGTACAGTAAGCTCCAAAAGTATAGGGACAGTGACACATTTGTAGTTTTGGCTCTGTACTCCCGCACTTTGGATTTGAAATGATACAGTGATTATGTGAAAACTTTAATTTGAGGGTATTTTCGTCCATACTGGGTGAACCTTTTATTTCAGCACTTTTTGTACATAATTTTTGTAAATAATTTTATGTATTTATTTATTATGTATTTATTGAATTATTGGCCTGATGTTGATGTGGCACTCTGGGACTGTAACTGAATAGCCCTACTCTCTATTGCCTAGGAGAGGTTATTCTCTAGATTAGAGATGTGCGGCTCCAAGACATTGATTTTGGGTCAGTGTAGCATTAATGGTCGAGGTTATGGTTGGGGGAGGGAGGGAAAGCTGATCCTAGATCTGTTCCTATGGGAGACTTCACCCCAGAGTGCTCCAATACAGGTGAACAGAAGTCAAAGGTTGGTGCTCAGCCTCTAACTTTTATTGGTTTTCCTCTTTAGGGGAGGAGCTTCAGGGACGGATCATCGTACGCAAAAACAAAAAGAACCCCCTGCTCACTGTTCATTACAGTTGACCTCCATGACAGGAAGCAGACCTACAGCCTGCAGTGAGTTCACTGATCACATGACGATGATGACATATCAATAGTGTGGCTGAACTGAAATATTCCCCAGACTATGCCAAAACAAATAATATTATTATGGTTGCTAGATCAAACAATGATGGGGTGATACAAAGTTAGGCTGGATAACGTTAATTTTCGATTTATAAGGCCATTTTCAATGGGTTACAGGTCAAATCTGGTGAAAATGGGCATAATGGAAATAGTAATAGATTTAGGTTAAACATCCAGAAATTCTCAACAAAAACTGGAGTGGCTTATCAAACAAACACGTAGACTATGGAATGGATGCATTAATAGTTACTTTTCATAAATGTCTATGCTTGAAGACATGCGAATAACAGAAAGGTTGAAAATTCTGATGTTTTCAGCTACAGTCTGGTCTGTAGCATCACCAAGTACCCTTCTCAGATGATGTAGACCGGGGTGCTCCAACCCTCTTCTTGGGGAACTACCCTCCAGTAGGGTTTCATTCCTTTGGCAGCGATTACAGCCTCAAGTCTTCTTGGGTATGACGCTACAAACTTGGCATAACTGTATTTGGGGAATTTCTCCTCTTCTCTGCAGATCCTCTCAGGCTTACAGGTTGTATGGGGAGCGTTGCTGCACAGCTATTTTCAGGTCTCTCCTGTTCGATGACAAGCATACTGATAACATGATGCAGCCACCACCATGCTTGAAAATATGATGTGATGTGTTAGATCGGGTTCAAGTCCCGGCTCTTGTTGGGCCACTCAAGGACATTCAGAGACTCCCAAAGATACTCCTGCGTTGTCTTGGCTGTGTGCTTAGGGTCGTTGTCCTGTTAGAAGGTGAACCTTCACCCCCCCCCCCCCCCCATCTGAGGTCCTGAGCATTCTAGAGCAGGTTTTCATCAAGAATCTCTCTTTAATTTGCTCCGTTCCTCTTTCCGTTGATCCTGACTAGTCTCACTGTCACTGCCGCTGAAAAGCATCCCCACAGCATGATACTGCCTCCACCATGCTTTGCTTAGGGATGGTGCCAGGTTTTCTCACTACGTGACGCTTGGCATTCAGGCCAAAGAGTTCAATCTTGGTTTCATCAGACCAGATAATATTTTTTCTCATGGCCTGAGAGTTCTTTAGGTGCCTGTTGGCAAACTCCAAGTGGGCTGTCATGTGCCTTTTACTGAGGTGTGGTATTTTTTACCCATCCCTAGCAAATACAGGTGATTAAACTAATTGCATTCTAAACTGAAGATCATGAGTTGGTTGACTATTGGAGTCAGGTGTTGGGGAAAAAGTGTGATACCAACTAGGTCCCCGAGGACTGGAGTTGCCCATCCCTGATTAATATTGATGTGTTCAGTAAATGTGGTCACAGTCTGTGACTATCCTATTTGGCTGCATGCATGTACATTTCAACCCTTAAAAATGGCATTACAGTTTCAGTATCTCTGGCCCAGAAAGTCGGATTCTTACGAGGTAAAGTTCTCCTGGTTCAGTGGGGTCAACTGCAGTTTTCTCACAGGGTTTATGTCAGGGGTCTCCAACCCTGTTCCTGGAGAGCTACTCTCTTGTAGGTTTTCACTCCAACCCCAACTGTAGCTAAACTGGTTCAGTTTATAAACCAGCTAATTATTAGAATCAGGTGTGCTAGATTAGGACCTACAGGACGGTGTCTCTCCAGAAACAGGGTTGGAGAGCCCTGGTCTAGGTCATCTGAAAAGGGTACTTGGTGGTGCTATAGACCACAACTAGCTGAAAAAAATCTGAATGTTCATCCTTTCTGTGTACTTGCATGTCTTAAAGCATAATAACTGTACGAAAAGTAACTTAACGTATCCATTCCATAGTCTGTGTGTTTGTTTGATAATCGACTCAGTTTGGTTGAGAATTTCAGGATATTTTACCTAAATCTATTACAATTTCCATTATGCCCATTTTCACCAGATTTGAACTTTAACCCGTTGAAAATGGTCTTAAACTAAATTGAACATATCCGGCCTAACTTTGTCACCGATCACTATTTGATCTAGCATGGATGACAGCCTTTAACAAGCAAAAGAAAAACAAGCACTTTTTCCCAGATTGACTGGTCTCCTACTATCAGCATAAAGAGTGCAACCCAATTGGCACCCTTTCCCCTATATAGTGTGCTACTTTAGATCACGACCAACAGAGCTCTGTAGGGAATAGGGTGCCATTTGGGACACATTCATAGTGAGTTTTATTTTGTTGTTTAAAAAAATCTAACAAACCTCCCGCTCTGCATACTCCATTGAGCAGCTCTGCTGACAACAGAATGCTTTTCCACTCTTCCCCTCAGAACATAAATCATAAGTTCTGAAAAAGAAAGGATTGCTGGTTCGTGATCAGGTGGCGACTGTCGCCTCGGATTTGGTTTTGCTTAATAAAGCTATTTTTCCACTTCTGTGTGTCCCACGTCTTTCAATGTGCGTGATATGAATAAATTGTCTTATTGGGGTTCACAGCAAAGTTGTGAAGACCTATTGTTGTTGTCAGAATTGATTTGTTCTTTTTTTGACATAACTCAAGCATAGATTGGTAACTTTTTTCTCATTTGAAAGCTACGGGATTGGTCAAAAGATGACAGTTATTGACAAATTAATAGTTACATTTTACATGTACATTTAATCCACTCCACAGTGGCCTATCAACTTGAAACTTGTCATTGCTATCATGGACATCCCTAAGATGAACCACAATGAATTTGGTATTGATATCTCTAAAAACTAAAACTTTTAACAACTAATTATTTGCATATGTAACGCTAATGCTAAAAAAAAACAGCTGCAATCATCTTCTCATGAACCATACGTCAGATTCACTCCAGATTTTGTATTTAAACTCATTACTAAAGTCTTTAATGGTTTTAATAAAAAAATAGTTGAGGCATGTAAATCTGGCAGCACTGTACCTGTAAATGTACGTTAGCACATATGCTAATCTTCTCACAATTTCCACAGATTGTGCAGTGCCTTCAGACAGTATTCATGCCCCTCGACATAGTCCACATTTTGTTGTTACAACCTGAATTCAAAATTTACTAAATTGATTTTCTCTACACACGATACCCCATAATGACAAAGTGAAAACATGTTTTTTGAAATGTTTGCAAATTTATTGAAAATGAAATACAGAAATATCTCATTTACATAAGTATTCACACCCCTGACTCAATATTTTGTAGGAGCAATTTTCTCACAGGGTTTATGACTCTTTTGGTGTAATTCTAAGAGCTTTGCACACCTGGATTGTACAATATGTGCCCATTATTATTTTAAAAATTCTTCAAGTTGCCAGACTTCAAGTAGTGCCATAGATTTTTAAGATGATTTAAGTCAAAACTGTAACTAGGCCACTCAGGAACATTCAATGTCGTCTTGGTAAGCAACTCCAGTGTCGATTTGGCCGTGTGTTTTAGGTTATTGTCATGCTGAAAGGTGCATTTGTCTCCCAGTGTCTATTGGAAAGCAGACAGAACCAGGTTTTCCTTTAGGATTTTGCCTGTGCTTATAGATGTATTCTGTTTCTTTTTATCCTAGACGATGACAAGCATACTGATAACATGATGCAGCCACCACCATGCTTGAAAATATGATGTGATGTGTTAGATTTGCCCCAAACATGACGCTTTGTATTCAGGACAAAAAGTTCATTTCTTTCATACATTTTTTTAACAGTGTTCCTTAAGTGCCTTGTTGCAAACAAGATGCTTGCTTCTTTTGATTCTGTCATTTAAGTTAGCATTGTGGAGTAACTACAGTGTTGTTGAGCCGTCCTCAGTTTTCTCATATCACGATTAAACTCTATAACTGTTTTAAAATCACCATTGGCCTCATGGTGAAATCCCTGAGCAGTTTCCTTCTTTTCTGGCAACTGAGTAAGGAAGGACACCTATATCTTTGTAGTGATTGGGTGTATTGATACACCACCCAAAGTCTAATAACTTTACCATGTTCAAAGGGATATTATTCAGCGTCAGCTTTATCATTTTTTTTTACACATCTACCAATCGGTGCCCCTCTTTGTGAGGCATTGAAAAACCTCCCTGGTCTTTGTGGTTGAATCTGTGCTTGAAATTCACTACTTGATTAAGGGAACTTACAATGATCTGTATGTGTAGGCTACAGAGATGGGATAGTCATTAAAAAATGATGTAACCACTATTATTGAACACAGAACGAGTCCATGCAACTTATTATGCAATTTATTAAGCACAAGCGGGTTGAATACTTATTGACTCAAGACATTTCAGCATTACATTTTTTATTAATTTCTAAAATGTCCTAGAAACAAAATTCCACTTTGACATTATGGGGTATTGTGTGTAGATCAGTGACACAACAGCTCAACTTAATCCATTTTAAACACAAGCTGTAACACAACAAATTGTGGAAAAAGTAAAGGGGTGTGAATACTTTCTGAAGGCACTGTATGTTGCATTATAGAATTATAGCTCTGCTCAGTGATTTCTGCATACCAGGTCACCAACAAAACTTTAACAATAGTGCAAATCCATGCCAACGCCACTTGATTTCCATTACATGTCTTGCTTACAGATTATCTGAAATATCACTACATCAAACAATGTTTTCTGCCTGAGCCAAAATATAAGGCAAAAGAAAGAGTGCCTGGCCTTCAGTGGAGGACAGAAATGAGCCTGTCCTCCTATACCTCCTCCGACCAGCCTCCTCTGATCTCATCATCTCCAAATCCAACCTCCACCGTTTTGGCAATAGGGTGTTCTCCAGGGCATCACCCAGACTATGCAACTCCATGCCTTCATCTGTCTGTGGTGGTTGGTAACCACTGGTTATGTAATTGGTTTAAATCAGAATTTGGACTATAGCATACTTTGCTGTCACACCGGTGAATATTTGATTTGCACAAATCAAATCTTTCCATGTGTGAAGTGTTGCATTAAAGTAACGCCATACCCACTTCAAGATCTTAAACTTTTCAAATATAATATCTATGGAATATATGGATAATATCAATTCATTTTTTTTTTTAAGTGTTTGCTCCAAAGTATGGGCTTGTTGTTTTGTTTTTTATTTATTGTTTTCATTTTTATTATTGTTGTTTAATGTTTAATAGACCTAATTAAAATGTCAACATTGGTCTATACATTTGAGAAATCTTAAATTACCCATGGATGTTTTGTGTCATTAGATTATATTTATTATTTGTATTATTAATATTGCTAAATGTCGTCAATAATAAAATGTTCAAAAACTTAAGGTTTTTAATCCTTTTTTATTTTATTTTCAATAAGGTTCCTCGAGGAACCCTACATTTCAAAAAGGTTCCCCCACAGTGGGAACTCAAAGTACGTCTCCTGCCGTCTCCCATTCTGTGTATTGGGGAAGGTGTGAGAAGTACAAGGAAAGAGGGGAAAAAAATCAATTACAATTATTCCCTGTTGACAAAGTAATTAAACCTTGGAGCAGCCAGCTAATTTTGCAGCGCGAGGCCCTTATCTGTTATGGCCCAGATTTACGAGGTGCGCTCGCCACACCGGCGCAGCTTTGCGTGCAGGTGATTATCGCACATTTAATAAGGCACGCGGAGTACGGTGACGCGCTCGTTTAAAGACACTGCGAGGTCGGTGGACCGGTACAGCCGGGTTGGGTGTTATTCGGATTATTTATCTTTCTCAGGGGTTTGGGTTGGTTGCATAACAGTTGTCTGAATAACAACACAATAGGATGCTCATCGGGTATTTTTCGCACGAGAATTAACCAATTTTGAATGAGGGCTACATTTCGTTAACAAAGAAGAAAAAGCTGAACAATGCCGTGCGCAATGCAGTATTTTAGGGCAGGCTATTTGTGGTGCTGGGAAAGTTCCAAAGCCTCCAGTGTAGCGCGATACCCCAATGACCACGTGTAAAAATAAAAAAAAGTGTCCTTCTTGCGTAAGAGATTAACAAATGAGTAGCTTCAGTTGTTTCATGAAGACCTCGCCCACTTTTTTTCTACACTTGATCAGTGCTTGTCTCGGTGACGCACACAGAAACGTATAACCCTATATCGCATGTGTGCTTAAATTCCTTGAAGCATAGTAAAGCCTATATATAGCCCGGAGGCTAACAAAAAATACGTTGCAGCAGTCTGCAGTTTTTGTCATCACACACTTCAGAAATATTTGTACAAGGATAATGGTGTAAATAATTGTTATGGTGGATATTTTAACCTTTGATAAATATACAGTATAGCCCAAACTGAATAGCCTGTAAAAAAACATTACTAACACAGGCTTTATGGAAACGAAAAATCATATTTTAATATTGATAATCATATGTCGTAGCCTATATAATTATGTGTTCCTAATATTAAAATATAGGCTAAATAAGTAATATATGATACTAGATGTTAAGCTACATGTTCAGAGTTTTCAACATATTACTTTCGTAATAAATGTTCAATAGCATAAATGCATAAAAGTAGGCATATTTACAACACAATAAACCCCATAGTTTAGCAAAAATAGAAACCATTTAACGAAATAGTTTCCCCATCAGTGTCGTCGTATCTCCCACGAATGGTAAATTTTCGCTCACGAATTGCAGTGCTTGCATGCATTCTCCATCCCCAAAATGTATGTAGACCTACATGCAAATCCTGCCTAGCGCGTGTGTACGTACACATGCCCTCGAGAAAAGTGTATTATTAATCAGCTGGTGAATGAGTCAGTCCAAACACGCACACACTGAGCGGTATGTGCGTGGACAACATGGGCACGATCCTGCGCGTCTTCGCCCGGTGTCGCTTTAAAAATCAGAATCCAAGGCCAATGATTTATCAAACTCTTATTATCAAGAAAATGTCAAGCGAAGGGCACCTTGCTCCGCACTGACGCAAACCCAATCTTTCCCACTGAGGTATAGAAAGCTTTACACTAAGCACGGCCAAATCCACTCCTACTTCTTCCAGTTCTCTTTACAGCTGTTTTTCAACGTCAGCACGTCTTAAGCATCTTCACAAATGGTGAGTAGGCTAAATACTTTGTTTCTTTTTTAAAAAATTCTACATTACATTTGTCATTCAAGTTATCTTATTTATCTAAATGGTTGAAGCAGTCTAAGTTCGTTTTGTTGAAATATTTTCATTTATTCAAACTGCGTGCTGGATAATGGGTTATATTTAGTAGCCGCGTTTGCCCATTGTGCAAAAACTTTTCAGAACTTGCATTCACTTTGGCAATCTCTGAGCAAAAGATGCATTAAGTTCAATCGAAAACACTTGTATTTCGTTCGATATTTTCCAATCAAGGACTACACGTAGGGCTATTTGTCTTGAATGTATTTGTTTTCAATTTCAGATAAACGAAATCAGAGCGTGTCCTTTTAATAGCCTATATGCAAGGTGCTAGATAAAACACGCAGGAACGGTATCTCTTTTAAAAAAAAAATGTAAACTTCAATTTAAATGTAGCACGTTTGTCTTTAGAAATCCCGCGCTCTCTTATATTGCTTTGTTTCCTCTTGGTTAGGGTATATATGCGGAGATAGTCATTTGTATTTCTGCACGCCCGAGTCCTCTCAGAGCTGTAGCCTGGTGCCAGTGATCATACATGCCTGCCAGGGAGAGGGGAGCTGTCAAGAGCCCGGCAGCTTGTCTATTGCCCATAAAAATCAGTAGCTGTGGAGCTGAATGACATGGGGGGAATGGGGCGTAAAATTAAAGAATCTTGCGAACAGGAGAAGCAAACTCCCGCAGACCGTGATCTGAAGCCCAGAGCAGCGGAGCCAAAACATGCGACAAAGGGCTTTTAAAATACTGCAGAAACAACCACCACTGCTGCATTCGTTTTTATTGTAGGTGATTAGCCTATAGGTTTGATCTGAACATAGTAGCGCTAAAATAATTTAATTCTCAATTCATATCCTAGTAGTGCTAACACCGACCTGGTAAATGCATCTTAAAGTGTTTCTGTTTGTAAAACATTTTTATATATTTGTTTTATCCCTTGTCTTTTGTGCTAAGCCTCATCTGTAAATGACATTTTGCAGGATTTCTCCGACCAGAGAGAGATGACCAAACAGCCGGCCAATGCTCCTACCGGTTTTAAACCGTTGCACCAGCCGGAGGGAGCGGTGGGAGTTTCAGCAAACAAACCGTACAATGCCCTTAACCAAACGTCCGCCGCTCACCCGGCCCCTCAGCCAGCACCATCCAACGAGAGCAAAACTTTCTGTCCCACGGAAAATAAACCGGGAGAAGTCAGTAAAGTCTATGGAACATTTAAAAATGCCGCTCCGGCGGTGCCTGGATCCGTGGCTGCGAACTCGGCCTTACGTAAGGATTCCACCAGCTCAGTTGGTGGTTCTGCTGCCCGGGTTGTCCCTGTCCAGTGCGGGGACCCGCTTAGAGCTACCGGAGATCAAAACAATGCGTCGGGCAACTGGACCACCATGAGTCAGACCACCATCATTCTGGGCGCAGATGGCAACACGTCTGTTCAGCCCGGCGCCGTGACGGGGGTAAGTGGGCTCAAACGAATTGTTTCGATACGGGAGGATAGCCCAACCAGGGTCAGGAGAGCTTAGAGGGGGGTTTCTGGATTACAAGACGAACCGCGGTTTGGAGTGAATGGTGATCTATCTGACATGCAACCTGTATTGCCTATTAAGATAGAGAATTGGCTGTGGTGTTATCGGGTCTTTCACGGATAAGGAGGCCGAGGTGGGGGTGACATGCTGCGACTGAGAAGTTGTAATTACCGTCCCATGGGACTCCTGAGATAGTCCAGCTCTGGAGCCTGACGCTGAGGGGTGATTTGAGAGAATATGATCTATATAGCCTATTCAAGTGAGTTTCCATTTGCGATGGCCAGATGCAGTAACCATAGGTTGCAATTGTCTATAAATCGAATAGAATTCACCAATATAATAGTTTAGAATAATTCCCAGTTATTGTAGGAAATTATCAAAATATAGGAACGAAAAAGGTAGGCTATCGATTTCGATGTTCTGACCCTCTGCCTTTGGCTAGAATAGACTATCTATTTGACACAATTCTGTCACCAAAAGTTGGTCTAAAACGTCATCCTGAAAGTGCTGAATGGAAAGAATCTTCCCACTGCAGTGAGATAAAGGAATATGCCTACTGTAAAATGGTTGTTTGTGTATCAGCGTACGGTAATGGTATATCCCCCCGCACTGCGCTGCTCCGTGTGTCATGTATAGATAGAAAGAGGGATAGAAACCCCGCATCATGCTCTCTCGGGATTGGTCTCAGTAAACCCATGACAGCGCTTGGCAATGGGTTACATAAGGCTGCGCATTCTGCCCATTGTTCCAATCCCCGCGAGGGCATTCCTCGCCACTCTCCTCTCTCCCCTCCTCTCACTCTAGTCTCCCGCCCGTGCGCCTTTCTGACAGTGCTCCATTGATAAGCTTGGTCCCGGTCTCCCTACCCCTCTCTCCTACCCCTCTTGGCACGGAATCAGAAATGAGGAAATTTGAATGATCCGTATTTATGAATATTCAGATGAATTTGTCCTGTCATGTTTTAAAATGCTCGCATCAATCAAATAGTGGTATTCCCGCGATTGTTGTGTGCGTTGAAGCGGAGTGCATTTGTATTTTCTGACTGTTGCAAATAGCCTATACTTGTGGCCAATTTAATAGATCGAATAACGAAACGAGTCGTTCGCCCAGAAAGGCAAGGGGTTTGGGATCTGAGACGTTTTAATGATAGGCTATACTAAATTGAAGTCCAATATGGTTACTTAATGTACATGAAACCACTAAAATCCACTGTTTTTCCCAGGAGGACGAGAGTGGAGATGAGAATAAGGCCAGGGGAAACTGGACTAATAAATTGGATTTCATCCTGTCCATGGTTGGTTATGCCGTGGGACTGGGAAACGTGTGGAGGTTTCCATACCTTGCCTTCCAAAATGGTGGAGGTAAGGGGAGTGTTGAGTTGAGAATGTACCTGCACTGCAAATGTCACTAAAGTTGTAAATGCACAAGCACCTAAATGCGGAAAATAAATAAAACGTATCCCAAAACTTATCAGTGTTATTTGACTTAGATATTCCATTGCTCCACAATGATAGATTTAGATGTTTGGCATCACCCATAATTGATATGAACGAAATTGACGATTTAATTAAATTCGAGGAACACAATGGGAATAAGTCGATTTAATTGTGTTCATATCCTAGATGATTTGTATGGTTGTTTTGCCATTGTTTAAAGAACAGTATGCTTAACGTATTTTAACATTGTCAAACGAAAATACATTACTTTAATTAATTCCCTTGCTAGGCTATATCATTGGAGTTGAAATGAGTGTCGGAAAACATATTCTTGACTTTCCTCTTTGTTTGCTTTTGCTTCTCAAAGAAAATAGGCGACTTTTTATTATGACACATTTTCTAAACAGTTATAGAACGCGTCTAGCTAACATTATTTTTCAGCTTCTAGGAGACTACTCTTTCTCGTGGATTTTAGTTCATTTATTTAGGCTTTATGATTGATAATCAGATCTGTAAATAAAATATTATGTATATTATTGTAATTATTATTATTACTAGGCCTATCTTCATTTCAATTTAGTTTGGTCTACACTCATTAATGACCTTATACAACTAATTAGGCTACATGCAAAGGAAGCAAATAAGTATAACACGTGATTTTTTTAATTAGCTTTTTTCTATTACAGCATATTGGATAACTGTCATTCATATTCCACTCACCCAGTTATATGTTACAGCGATAGGTTAAGGCATGATACCGATACTCAAATTTTCCCTATACCCATCATGAGGTTGCTACAACCTAACCTATGAATGAAAGTTTACAACGCAGGTGTTATACTTATTTGCTTCCCTTGCATGTAGCCTAATTAGTTGTATAAGGTAACTACAATATAATAATGCATAGAGTGTAGACCAAACTAAATTGAAATGAAGATAGCCCTAGTAATATGTCACATTTATTTCATTATTACCAGCCATACATAATCTCTTTATTTCATGAGAAAGGAAGTCGAATTAAGTCGATTATAGCCTTCTGTTTAAATCATGTGTGCCAAGTTTGAGTAATCTCTTTTCAGTTGTATCTGTGCGCTACTTTGAAATGCTTCCCCGTTTCCCTGTGTATATAGGTGCTTTTTTGATCCCCTACCTGATAATGTTGTGCCTCGCCGGGATCCCTATCTTTTTATTGGAGGTTTCCCTGGGTCAGTTTGCCAGCCAGGGCCCCGTGTCCGTGTGGAAAGCCATCCCGGCTCTGCAAGGTAAACTGCGCATATACAGGCTGCGATCCAAACTCATAAAGTAACGAATTTAAAACATGTAACATACTCTAACTTCAGAAAAAAAATGAAAACTACTTATTATGATATAATAACTTTTGATCAAGCTCCTCTGCCTGCTTAAGAGTAATTTATATATTTCGTCTCATTTATTTATTTTAGGTTGCGGGATTGCCATGTTGATAATATCTGTCTTGATAGCCATATACTATAACATTATTATGTGCTGGACACTGTACTACCTGTTCGCTTCGTTGAAGGGCTCACTGCCATGGGCTAACTGTAAGAACGAGTGGAACACGTTGGACTGTAAGGACAAAGACATGCTTCTCTTAGGTAAGACCACAATGCGCCAGAACGCACACACACTATCATGCATGCGCGCACACACATACACATAGGCATCCCATCACCATTGCGCAATGCGCAACGCACCCCTCAGCTAAGGTCTATTTCTGTAACCTGGCCTATAGTGTCGAGTGGCCAGTTATTTTAAGCATTGTTTTCGACTTTAATTTACATCCAAAAGTGCTACTTTTGCTTACTAGGTTTATTATATAGATTTTTATATTTCTTCTGTGGGTCTCAAGTTCTTTTTTCAACTGTGTGTAGGTTACATGTGTGATATTTTTTCTCCTGATTATGTCTTTATTCTACCCTAAACACGTCATGAGCACAAAGCAGTTATACAAAATGTGTATTTTCCATATTAAGGTGTAGGCTAAGTAGACAAATTAGTTTTGCACTCGTGCAATTATGAGTAATTGTTTTTAGGTTACATTGGGCTACAATTTATTGTTAAAAAAGAGGATAAATTGATAAAAGAAAGGCTTCCAGTATGACCGGATAATTTTCTCCCAGTTGCATGGGGAAAAAAAATAAAAATCGAAATTTGATTAAGAAAATGCCTGTTTTGTCTGTTGCATTTGAGTGAATTCAGCACAAAAGTTGCTTGCTTGACACATTTACTGTAGTATAGTTGCTGCAGTGCCGCAGTGTGCGCCAGACTGCCCTCTCCTGGTCAATTACAGTAACTGTACTCTCCCTGGTCTTTCTCCTCTGTATCCTTGAATAGCATTGATCAGTGGCGGTCAGTGCCGTTTCAGATGATTTTTTTTTTTATGAGCATGGCCTTATTTCTATTACAGCATATTGGATGACTGTCATTCATATTCCATTCACCCAGTTAAATGTAACAGCGATAGGTTAAGGCTACTACTACATGATACTCAAATTGTCCCTATTCCCATCATGAGGTTTGCTACAACCTAGCCTATGAATGAGAGTTTACAACGTAGGTGCACACAGGTTGAGAGAAGAATTTGATGTGACACATGTACAGACAGTGGCATTCAATACCGCCTTGCACACTCTTGCCTGCATCTAGCTGACAGTGGGTGTGATCATTAATCCAACAGTTGCAAACAAGAGTTTCTTTTGGACAAATTCAGTTATGTTTATCCCCGTTTTGCTTCTGCTTGCTTCTGTTTAAGAAATATGTTTTCAACAGAATCGGCTGAATTAATACACCCCTTGTAGTGGCGATCCCCTATGAACTGCCTCTGGCACAGGAGAGAGCTGTCCATAACGCGTCCATAAAAATCAGCTTTCCAAACGTTACTCTTTTGGGGTGGCGTTCCCATTTATTGCGTATATAAATATAAATAGCTCCAAAACCCATATTCCTACACAAAAGGTGCAGAGAGATGCATTCTATAAGCCATCTATGTTATACGGTAAGAACTGTATGTGCTCTCCTCTCACCTGTGCTAAACCTTCCTGGTCACTTGTGCTACCTATATGCACACATGAACAGTGACCCATGACCCCAACATATAGTGCTCTCTAGTGTACAAAACAAGTCAGAACAACCCTTGTCAGACAACATATACACAACTCATAAACAGGCCAAAATGACTACTACACCCCTGATCATGGGTAAATACAGTTCTCAGTTTCATAGCAGCCACATTGTATTCCTTCTCGCATCTACGTTATGTGCTCTCCTCCTTTCACCTCTTCCCTTCAATTGTGGACTTCAATGCACAAGACATCAGCTGTATGACCAGGCAAAAAAAACTTTCCAAGCCAAACCGCTACACACAGCCTACATCATTGTCACCATGTTAGCTAAAGTAACATCATAGGCAGCATAGGTAATATAACTAAATCTAAATCTCTCTCTCTATTTCTCTCTTGCTTCTCCTTCATTTAGGAAGAAATTAATTAGTTTAAAACTATTTTCTTTCTCTCTCTGAGTCAACTACTCATCACATTTTTTTGCACTGCAGTGCTAGCTAGCTGTAGCTTATGCTTTCAGTATTAGATTAATTCTCTGATCCTTTGATTGGGTTGACAACATGTCAGTTCATGCTACAAGAGCTCTGATAGGTTGGAGGATGTCCTCCGGAAGTTGTCATAATTACTGTGTAAGTCTATGGAAGGGGGTGAGAACCATGAGCCTCCTAGGTTTTGTATTGTAGTCAATGTACTCATAGGAGGATGGAAGCTAGATGTCCTCCAGCTACACCATGCTACCCTACAGAGTGCTGTTGAGGCTACTGTAGACCTTCTTTGCAAAATATTGTGTTTTAATCAATTATTTGGTGACGTGATTATATTTAGTATAGTTTTATCTAAAAAGGATACATTTTTAAATGTTTACATTTTTTTATGAAATTCACTGAGGAGGATGGTCCTCCCCTTCCTCCTCTGAGGAGTCTGCACTGGCATTGAGGCTGTGTCAACCCGTAGGTTTCATTGGTAATATAACAAACTTATGATGATTATACAAAAGGAAATTAGATCTACTCTGTCAAACATGATTAACGTTTCTACGTTTATTCTAAGTGTACGCTACATTTGGGAAAAAAAGGTTATTTCATAATAAGCACAGCTGGTATTTACAGGTCTGTTACAAGAAAAATAACCATTACACATATAAAACATGCTGGGCAAAAATCTATTCTACATTATACCCACCACCTGAGAAAATTGTGAGAGTTGATACAGTTTTTAAACCAGATTATAAAGATGTCTGTCTGTCTGTCACTGTTGAGATATTTATTTGCTCTGATTCGATACAGTGAATGTAAACCTGTCTGTCTGTCTGTCCTGGTTGTGACAGACACGTGCATCCTCCATGATAAAAACATCACCTCTGTAAAGAACAGCTCGTTCTGCCTGTCGGCTCAAGCCATTGGAAACCTGACCAAACTGGTTAACATGACCTATCCGGATAACAAAACTTACGTCAGCCCCAGCGAGGAGTACTTCAAGTAAGTCAAATCAAAGTTTATTTTTCATATGCAAAGGATACAGTGTAGTGTACACAGTATAATGAAATGCATACTTGCAAGCTCTCCTTGCAAACAATACAACAGCTAAAAAATTATTCAATAAAAATATAGTAATTTAAAAAAAATAAAAAAAATAATAACTTGCATCATATTTACATAGAGGTTCTATGTTTGAAGTAGGCCTGCTGGCTGATGATACTTGTGATTTCTCATACTATACTGTAAATGCTGGTTTCCTTTCTAACATAATTAGGCCACAGTTATTGGGCTGTATAGACACTATGATTTCCCGCTATTGATTGACATGTAGGAATAATAAATGTCAGATCTGAAATAACTGTTTTATGTGATTGGGAAATAACCTCCTCTCTATCTCTCTCTCGCCCCCCCTCTCTCTCTCTCTCTCTCTCTCTCTCTCTCTCTATCTCTCTCTCTCTCTCTCTCTCTCTCTCTCTCTCTCTCTCTCTCTCTCTCTCTCTCTCTTCCCCTCTCTCTCTCCCTCTCTCTGTCTCTAGGTATAATGTCTTGCACATCTCCAAAGGGATAGAGTACCCTGGAGACATCCGCTGGCCCCTCGCAGGCTGCTTGTTGCTGGCCTGGTTGATAGTCTACCTCTCCCTGGCCAAAGGAATCAAGTCATCAGGGAAAGTAAGAGAAATATCTCTCTCTCTGCTCATGTGGTAATTTCCCTCTGTGAAATCCCAGAACCATAAAAGAAAGTGTTTAGTTCTGTGAATTAATATGTAATGTTGCTCTCTAGTGGGTTTGTTTTTAAACTAAAAGTGTTGAATCAGTGCATTATCACACAACCTGCTAACTCTCCCTTTGTTTTGTTCTTCCTCTCCCATCTCCTAGGTGGTGTATTTCACAGCTACGTTCCCCTATGTGGTTCTGGTCATTCTGTTGTTCAGAGGAGTGACCCTCCCAGGGGCTGGTGACGGCATCCTCTACTTCATCACACCCAAGTGGGAGAAACTCAATGATGCTAAGGTATACATACACACACGTAAGTGCACACAGGCACACAAATAGACTCACAGACAAATGCGTTCACACACACACATTTCTCCGCCCATCCTTCTGTGTCTAACAGTGAGTGTGTGTTACTCTAGGTGTGGAAGGATGCTGCCACCCAGATCTTCTTCTCTCTGTCAGCAGCCTGGGGAGGCCTCATCACACTGTCTTCTTACAACAAGTTCCACAACAACTGCTACAGGTAAACACTTTTCACTTCTCCCGCCACTGGGAGTGATCTCGAATCCTCTGTCTCGCAATCACATGTGACCGCCCTCTTGACAACATCTTAGCCAGCTGCGCCACCATAAAGCTAGCAACTCTATGGAGCGGGTAGAGACATTTCAAACTGAGGAGTGAGGTTACCAATCAACACGATGCAGACTCAAATTGTTGTCGTCACAGCAACCTGCTTTATGTAACATACTATGTTATGTAGCTTTGAAGGTAAACATCTGATTCTATGACAACATACGGTTGTTTTAGAAAGGGTCGTCAAAATGTATAAAAGGTCAAAAATACAGTTCTGATAAATGTAACAGCTGTACAATGGAGCAAGATATTCAACACTTTCGGGATTTTGAAAATGTATCAAATGTTGACTGCACATAAACCATTATATAATTACATCAGAATGATAATACACTGCTCAAAAAAATAAAGGGAACACTAAAATAACACATCCTAGATCTGAATGAATGAAATATTCTAATTAAATACTTTTTTCTTTACATAGTTGAATGTGCTGCCAACAAAATCACACAAAAATTATCAATGGAAACCAAATGGAATCAACCCATGGAGGTCTGGATTTAGAGTCACACTCAAAATTAAAGTGGAAAACCACACTACAGGCTGATCCAACTTTGATGTAATGTCCTTAAATCAAGTCAAAATGAGGCTCGGTAGTGTGTGTGGCCTCCACGTGCCTGTATGACCTCCCTACAACGCCTGTCCAACTCCAGGACAGTCTGTGATGCAACGTGGCGTTGGTGAATGGAGCGAGACATGATTTCCCAGATGTGCTCAATTGGATTCAGGTCTGGGGAACGGGCGGGCCAGTCCATAGCATCAATGCCTTCCTCTTGCAGGAACTGCTGACGCACTCCAGCTACATGAGGTCTAGCATTGTCTTGCATTAGAAGGAACCCAGGGCCAACCGCACCAGCATATGGTCTCACAAGGGGTCTGAGGATCTCATCTCGGTACCTAATGGCAGTCAGGCTACCTCTGGCGAGCACACTGTGCGGCCCCCCAAAGAAATGCCACCCCACACCATGACTGACCCACCGCCAAACCGGTCATGCTGGAGGATGTTGCAGGCAGCAGAACGTTCTCCACGGCGTCTCCAGACTCTGTCACGTCTGTCACATGTGCTCAGTGTGAACCTGCTTTCATCTGTGAAGAGCTCAGGGTGCCAGTGGCGAATTTGCCAATCTTGGTGTTCTCTGGCAAATGCCAAACGTCCTGCACGGTGTTGGGCTGTAAGCACAACCACCACCTGTGGACGTCGGACCCTCATACCACCGTCATTGAGTCTGTTTCTGACCGTTTGAGCAGACACATGCACATTTGTGGCCTGCTGGAGGTCATTTTGCAGGGCTCTGGCAGTGCTCCTCCTTGCACAAAGGCGGAGGTAGCGGTCCTGCTGCTTGGTTGTTGCCCTCCTACGGCCTCCTCCACGTCTGCTGATGTACTGGCCTGTCTCCTGGTAGTGCCTCCATCCTCTGGACACTACGCTGACAGACACAGCAAACCTTCTTGCCACAGCTCGCATTGATGTGCCATCCTGGATGAGCTGCACTACCTGAGCCACTTGTGTGGGTTGTAGACTCCGTCTCATGCTACCACTAGAGTGAAAGCACCGCCAGCATTCAAAAGTGACCAAAACATCAGCCAGGAAGCATAGGAACTGAGAAGTGGTCTGTGGTCCACACCTGCAGAACCACTCCTTTATTGGGGGTGTCTTGCTAATTGCCTATAATTTCCACCTGTTGTCTATTCCATTTGCACAACAGCATGTGCAATTTATTGTCAATCAGTGTTGCTTCCTAAGTGGACAGTTTGATTTCACAGAAGTGTGATTGACTTGGAGTTACATTGTGTTGTTTAAGTGTTCCCTTTATTTTTTTGAGCAGTGTATAATGTATGTATATAATGTATATAATGTATAAATATATACAATTTAGTAGACGCTGTTATCCAAAGTGACTTACAGTCATTCGTGCATACATTTCACGTATGGGTAGTTCCAGGAATTAAACCCACTATCCTGGCATTGCAAGCGCCTTGCTCTACCAACTAAACTACAGAGCACTTTGAATGAGAGACATGAAATCAATAATATCCAGGAATTTGGTAATTTCAAATATTAAAAAAATGTATTTTTTGAAACAACACATGCCACCTTTTATTTTACCATACAGGCCAATTGCAATCAACAGAAAGAATTTAACACGGAGCTGTGTGTTGGAATTGGACATTACTAACGGGAGATTACATGCACCGGTGGTGTTAAAACAAACACACACACACACATACACACACACACACACACACACACACACACACACACACGCTTTAAACCCCCTATGCTCCTTTGAGATCCCTCTTTCAAAGCCACTGAGATCTCTTCTAGCCATGGTAGCCAAAATAATGGGCAACTGGACATTTTTATACATAACCCTCAGCATCGTGGGATGTTAATTGCTTAATTATCTCAGGAACCACACCTGTGTGGAAGCACCTGGTTTCAATATACTTTGTAAATTATAATCATTGATAGCACTGGTGCTCCCAATTTAAAAAAGTTAGTTGAACAACATCAAATCTCGGAGATCCTGACGATATAAACTCAGTAAAAAAAAGAAACGTCCAGGCCTCCCGGGTGGCGCAGTTCTAGCTGTGTCACCAGAGATTCTGCGTTCGCGCCCAAGCTCTGTCGCAGCCGGTCGCGACCGGGAGGTCCGTGGGGCGACGCACAATTGGCGTAGCGTTGTCCGGGTTAGGGAGGGTTTGGCCGGTAGGGATATCCTTGTCTCATCGCGCACCAGCGACTCCTGTGGCGGGCCGGGCACAGTGCTCGCTAACCAAGGTAGCCAGGTGCACCATTGGTGCGGCTGGCTTCCGGGTTGGAGGCGCGCTGTGTTAAGAAGCAGTGCGGCTTGGTTGGGTTGTGTATCGGAGGACGCATGGCTTTTGACCTTCGTCTCACCCGAGCCCGTACGGGAGTTGTAGCGATGAGACAAGATAGTAATTACTAAGAGGATACCACGAAATTGGGGAGAAAAGGGGGTAAAACACTTTTTTTAAAGAAACGTCCCTTTTTCAGGACCCTGTCTTTCAAAGATAATTCATAAAAATTCAAATAACTTCACAGATCTTCATTGTAAAGTGCTTAAACACTGTTTCCCATGCTTGTTCAATGAACCATAAACAGTTAATGAACATGCACCTGTGGAACGGTCGTTAAGACACTAACAGCTTACAGATGGTAGGCAATTAAGGTCACAGTTATCAAAACGTAGGACACTAAAGAGGCCTTTCTACTCACTCTGAAAAACACCAAAAGAAAGATGCCCAGGGTTCCTGCTCATCTGCGTGAACGTGCCTTAGGCATGCTGCAAGGAGGCATGAGGACTGCAGATGTGACCAGGGCAATAAATTGCAATGTCCGTACTGTGAGACGCCTAAGTCAGCGCTACAGGGAGAAAGGACGGACAGCTGATTCGCCTCGCAGTTGCAGACCACATGTAACAACACCTGCACAGGATCGGTACATCCAAACATCACACCTGCGGGACAGGTACAGGATGGCAACAACAACTGCCCGAGTTATACCAGGAACGCACAATCCCTCCGTCAGTACTCAGACTGTCCCCAATAGGCTGAGAGAGGCTGGACTGAGGGCTTGTAGGCCTGTTGTAAGGCAGGTCCTCACCAGACATCACCGGCAACAACGTTGCCTATGGGCACAAACCCACCGTTGCTGGTCCAGCCAGGACTGGCAAAAAAGTGCTCTTCACTGACGAGTCACGGTTTTGTCTCACCAGGGGTGATGGTTGGATTCGCGTTTATCGTCGAAGGAATGAGCGTGAAACGGAGGCCTGTACTCTGGAGCCGGATCGATTTGGAGGTGGAGAGTCCGTTATGGTCTGAGGCGGTGTGTCACAGCATCATCGGACTGAGCTTGTTGTCATTGCAGGCAATCTCAACGCTGTGCGTTACAGGGAAGACATCCTCCTCCCTCATGTGGTACCCTTCCTGCAGGCTCATCCTGACATGACCCTCCAGCATGACAATGCCACCAGCCATACTGCTCGTTCTGTGCGTGATTTCCTGCAAGACAGGAATGTCAGTGTTCTGCCATGGCCAGTGAAGAGCCCGGATCTCAATCCCATTGAACACGTCTGGGACCTGTTGGATCGGAGGGTGAGGGCTAGGGCCATTCCCCCCAGAAATGTCAGTTTCCAGCTACAATAGTCATTTACAACATTAACAATGTCTATACTGTATTTCTGGTCAATTTGATGTTATTTTAATGGACAAAAGAGAATGCTTTTCTTTCAAAAACAAGGACATTTCTAAGTGACCCCAAACTTTTGAATGGTAGTGTGTACATTGGATTATATATATATATTTTAAGAATGTGAAATGTCAGAATAATAGTAGAGAAAGATTTATTTCAGCTTTTATTTCTTTCTCCACATTCCCAGTGGATCAGAAGTTTACATACACTCAATTAGTATTTGGTAGCATTGCCTTTAAATTGTTTTACTTGGGTCAAACGTTTCAGGTAGCCTTCCACAAGCTTCCAATAATAAGTTGGGTGCATTTTGGGGCAGTTCCTCCTGACAGAGCTTGTGTAACTGTGTCAAGTTTGTAGGCCTCCTTGCTCGCAAGCGCTTTTTCAGTTCTGCCCACACATTTTATATAGGATTGAGGTCAGGGCTTTGTGATGGCCACTTCAATACCTTGACTTTGTTGTCCTTAAGCCATTTTGCCACAACTTTGGAAGTATGCTTGGGGTTATTGTCCATTTGGAAGACACATTTGCGACCAAGCTTTAACTTCCTGACTGATGTCTTGAGATGTTTTATTTTTATTTGTTAATTAAATTTTTTATTTTATTGACTATTCTCAAAACTTACAATATACCTACAGTTAAGCCGCTCAACAACTACATCATCCTACCAGTCATCCAACAGACTCCCATTCAGAGCGACACACAGAAGCGTACAGGGTCAGTGCTCTGCTCAAGGGCACGTTGACAGATCTCCTACCAGGACAAAAAACGTGAACCCGAACCCTCCAATATCCCCACACAGTTCCCCAATAGCTGCCCCTCAACCATCTGAGACCCCTCCCACAGCCCCCCCAACAAGAAAAATGTATTTTTTTAATTAATTCCATTCCCCACCCCCAAGAACCCCTCAATGCACCAACAACCAAGAAAATGAACTAAAGAGATAAAATAAAAAGACAGAAGAAAACAGCAAACAACAATGCAAAAAAAACAACACAAACAAACAAAGGACATCAAGGACATAAAATCATAACAGCAATGCCAACTGTATACTGTATGTTTGTGTGCATGTCTGGCACTATTACATGTGTGTTCTTGTATGCATTTATTTGCATGAGAGTGTGTATATGTGTATATGTATATATATGTGTATGTGTATATGCATGTGTACAAACACCTGCATGGCATCAGCCTCAGGCAAAAAAGCATTAGTTGTAAAAACACTGCCCCTCAAGTGTCATTCAAACATACTTTTTATTATGTTTTATTTTTACTTAAAAAAAACAACTTTAATCTTTGACCATCATTCTATCTCCCGCACAGAAACTCCACTCCCACTTGTCTCCAATTCCACATCCCAACCCTCAGCTTCCCTCAGCCCATCCCATCTATCTCTGCTTGCCACCCTCTTCGGGTTTCTACGCAACACATATCTTTCAACTCTGCTGTGATGTTTAACACACAAGTTCTATCTAATCGAATAGAATCCACAGATGGCGAGCCAAATCTCTTTTTCGTCCACTTTCGTATTCAAAAAGATCCACCTTCCTTGCGAATCATTCCTAACTATGCACATTCAGATCTACATTTTTGTTAATTAATATCATCACACCTTTTGAGTTCCTTTGTCCATGACAGAAAATTATTTCACCACCCCATTCCCTTTTCCACGCATCTTCATCTAAGTATATAGAGTGAGTTTCCTGTAAACAGTATGTGTTATATGCCTTTTCTTTTAGCCATGTAAAGACTGATCTTCTTTTTTTATAATCTGCTAAACCGTTACAATTATAACTGGCTATACTTACTTCACCCCTTACCATAACTAGATACTATTCTCAGTCTAAATTGACCATAATTAGTGCTTGTAAAGTTACTGCCATCAGAGTTATATGACGGTCAAAATTAGAGATTTCAAATGTCTGATATTTTGAATTCAAGAAATAGGTTCTAGCAATATTTGTTTTATTCCCTTGCCTGTTTGTCTGTGAGCCAATGCCACAGATGCTAGAAAATTGAGACAAGATATTATGTGTGTAGTAAATCTGAGTAGGTTGATATGTATGACATTGGGTGTGATTTAGTGAGAGTGTGTACGATGCCTGTATAAGAGTAAGACTATAATGTGTAAAAAATAACTCAGACAATTTGCATGGTTGAGTGTCTATGTGTGTAACATGTAGTGCGTATAGCCTTAATTTTCATGATGACAATTGTAATCCATATCGTATCACCGTCATCGTTGCATCATAATTACCTTTAACATCATTGAAAAACACATCCCAGCATTTCCATAGCATTTGTCGTTTCACATGGTCATGAAAGAGACCTTGCATTACTCTAGAGACGGCTTCACTACAGTACAAATGTATTCCGTACAATATGTTATTATTCCCCATTGCCCCTATTCTGATATCTTCCCCTTGCTTGTTGTGAACATATATAAACTTGTTGTAGACAAATACATAAAAAAGATAGACAAACAATAAACATATTAAATTACACGTACTTGGACTTTTACCAAATATGGCTATCTTCTGTTTACCAACCATACCTTGTCATAACACATATCCCTAATCAGTGATTGGCTCAAACGCATTAAGAAGGAAAGAAATTCCACAAATTAACTTTTAACAAGGCACACCTGTTAATTGAAATGCATTCCAGGTGACTACTTCATGAAGCTGTTTGAGAGAATGCAAAGAGTGTGCAAAGCTGTCATCAAGGCAAGGGGTGGCTACTTTGAAGAATATCAAATATAACATATTTGTTTAACACTTTTTTGGTTACTACATGTTTCCATATGTGCTATTTCATAGTGTTGATGTCTTCACTAATATCCCTCAATGTAGGAAATAGTAAAAATGAAGAAAAACCCTTGAATGTGTAGGTGTGTCCAAACTTTTGACTCGTACTATATATACAGTACAAGTCAAAAGTTTCGACACACCTACACATTCAAAGGTTTTTCTTTATTTGTACTATTTACTAGACATAAATTATCTAATAGGGAGTTCACCATGATCACCATGAGCCAGAACAACTTCAATGCACCTTGGCATAGATTCTACAAGTGTCTGGAACTCTATTGGAGGGATTTTTCATGAGACATTTCCATAATTTGGGGTTTTGTTGATGGTGCTGGAAAACGCCGTCTCAGGCACCGCTCCAGAATCTCCCATAAGTGTTCAATTTGGTTCAGATAATGGTGACAGACCACCATGGCATGTTTTCATGTTCATCAAGCCATTCAGTGACCACTCGTGCCCTATGGATAGAGCAATTTGTCATTCTATGGGGGCATAGCTATGGTAGCCAAAATAATGGTCTGCCAAGCATTTTTATACATGACCCTAAGCATGATGGGATGTTATTTGCGTAATTAACTCAGGAACCATGTGTGGAAGCACCTGCTTTCAATATACTTTGTATCCCTAATTTACTCAAGTGTTTCCATTATTTTGGCAGTTACCCGTGTCCTATCCTGCTGGCAAGGTTGGTAGACTTTAGAAAAGCAAGGAATAACTAAATGTACTGAATAAGACTCATTCCATTCAATCTTTCCCCCAGATTTTAGCAGAGATGCAGAGAAGCATATGACATTTTTTTTTAAAATAACCACCTGTCAGGAGGATACAGACAGCTCAAGAGGTATGCTTAGATATGCAGAAAAATAGACATATTTTTGACATAGAATTAAGCGTACTCATTATGGCTCATGATTGCAGGAAAAAGCTGTTTCAGGTGTTTGAAAATACGAGATTCTCTATGCCCCCTTAGATTTTTGGGTGCATGACGTCCCTGATTGTACACCTCAAGAGTCTGGAGGTGTTTCTTTACTGCATGCGCAATAGCAGAGTTTGCTAAATAAAAGACCCCCTGAGTGATACAAATCATCATGATTTGCCTACTTTGTGCAGTTATTAATATTTGATTTTGGAAGGTTTTATGGAAAAGACTGTTTCAGCATCGCTAACTGGCTACACAAAGTGGTAGACACAGGCATTCCCATGCCGTTAGATCCTCAGAAAGTTGCAAGAAATACAAATCTCTGATGCATTCTTTAATATTCTTTACATGTAGGCTTTGGATTGAACGAATCTGCACACGCTTTTTTCTCTAGGGCACTCGGAAACAACTGCACAGTGAAGCCTATCATTACAATAATTATTAGATTCTTTATGGAATATCTACATAGGTGTACAGAGGCCCATTATCAGCAACCATCACTCCTGTGTTCCAATGGCACACTGTGTTAGCTAATCCAAGTTTATCGTTTTAAAAGGCTATTTGATCATTAGAAAACCCTTTTTTAAATTATATTAGCAAAGCTGAAAACTGTTGTCCTAATTAAAGAAGCAATAAACCTGGCCTTCTTTAGACTAGTAGAGTATCTGGAGCATCATCATTTGTGGGTTCGAGTATAGGCTCAAAATGGCCAGAAACAAATATCTTTCTTCTAGAGATGCACGATATATCGGTGAACATATCGGAATCAGACTATATTAGCTAAAAATGCCAACATCGGAATCGGCCAGATGTCTAGTTTAACGCCGATGTGAAAAAACGATGTCAAAGCTGACGTGCATATCTATATAACGCACAGTAGGTACATGACGTAATGACGGCACGTAAAATTTGCGCTACACCTGCAACACAGCATTCCTAACCTAGCCCACAATGTCTGCTGTGTGGATCGAGCAGTCAACAAGTCAAACAGTCATTTGAAAGAGTAAGACCATTTCAGCGAGACAACTTAAAAGCGAAATCCATTAACCTGTTGAGTCTATGGGGGCGCTATTTCATTATTGGATAAAAAAACGTGCCCGTTTTAAGCGCAATATTTTGTCACGAAAAGATGCTCTACTATGCATATAATTGACAGCTTTGGAAAGAAAACAGTCTAACGTTTCCAAAACTGCAAAGATCTTATCTGTGAGTGGCACAGAACTCATGCTACAGGCGAAACCAAGATGAAACTTCAAACAGGAAATGAGCAGAATTTCTGAAGCTCTGTTTTCCAATGTCTCCTTATATGGCTGTGAATGCACCAGGAACGAGCCTGCGCTTTCTGTCGTTTCTTCAAGATGTCTGCAGCATTGTGACGTATTTGTAGGCATATCATTGGAAGATTGGCCATAAGAGACTCAATTTTCCAGGGGTCCGCCCGGTGTCCTTTGTCTAAATTGGTGCGTAATCTTCAGTTGCGGTCATTTTCTCCTGGGATTCAGGACAGAAAGCACACTTCCACGAACGATATATCATCGAAGAGATATGTGAAAAACACCTTGAGGATTGGTTCTAAACAACGTTTGCCATGTTTCAGTCGATATTATGGAGTTAATTTGGGAAAAAGTTCGGCGTTTTGATGACAGGATTTTCGGGTTTTTTTGGTATCCAAACGTGACGCACCAAACGGAGCGATTTCTCCTAAACAAATAATCTTTCAGGAAAAACTGAACATTTGCTATCTAACAGAGTCTCCTCATTGAAAACATCTGAAGTTCTTCAAAGGTAAATGATTTTATTTTAATGCTTTTCTGGTTTTTGTGAAAATGTTGCCTGCTGAATGCTAATGCTAATGCTAACGTTAAATACTACGCTAGCTAGCTACTGTTACACAAATTATCGTTTTCCTATGGTTGAGAAGCATATTTTGAAAATCTGAGATGACAGTGTTGTTAACAAAAGGCTAAGCTTGAGAGCTAGCATATTTATTTCATTTCATTTGCGATTTTCATGAATAGTTAACGTTGAGTTATGGTAATGAGCTTGAGTCTGTATTCACGATCCCGGATCCGGGATGGCTAAGTGCAACTGAATTTAACGCCAAGGTAACGGAATTCATTGCCCTTGACAATCAACCGTTCTCTGTCTTGTGTGATTTTGGCTTTCGCGACTGGTCTAGCACTAGTACACACTAACGTTAAAAAGTGTGCTATTGATCAGATGTTGCCCTACCGGAGTTACACAGTAATAGTGTCACTGTTATTAGCTTCACAACATACTATGGAAGGCCGTTTGGGTCTTTGTGTGTCCAAAAAGATACACGTCAAATAACACTCTTTGACAATAACACTGTACACACGTCAAATAACAGAGGCAGTGCACCTATTTCTCAATGGCCTAAGTAGTTGGCAATCAGCTAGCGGGCCAGTTTGTCTAGCCTTGGCCCAGGATTGATTTCTTATCAAGAGAAGGTCTGATGGTACAGGAGAGTACCATGGGTTAGATCGCTTTTTGACTCTGAGTTGCTTGAAAGGGGCATGTTTATCAGCCAGAGAGCTAAAAATAGATGTGAAAAATGTAAGTGCCACAACAGAATCTGGTATACAACTAGTAGAAAAAAGCTCTGAATAATATACTGTAAATCATGAACAAACTAGGGTGAGATTTAAAAAGAAATTCTCTCCACAATTATATGACGGTCAGAGTTTTTCAATTTGGTATATCTAATGCAGTGGTTCCCAAACTTTTCATGGGCCCGTACCCCTTCAAACATTCAAACTCCAGCTGCATACCCCCTCTAGCACCAGGGTCAGTGCACTCTCAAATATAGTTTTTTGCCATCATTGTAAGCCTGCCACACACACACTATACAATGCATTTATTGAATGAGTGTGAGTTTTTGTCACAACCCTGCTCGTGGGAAGTGACAAAGAGCTCTTATAGGACCAGGGTACATATAATAATGTAATAATAATCAATCATTTTGCTCTTTATTTAACCATCTTACATATAAAACCTTATTTGTTCATAGAAAATGGTGAATAACTCACTACAGGTTAATGAGAAGGGTGTGCTTGAAAGGATGCACATAACTCTGCAATGTTGGGTTGTATTGGGAGAGAGTCTCCGTCTTAAATAATTTTCAGAGAATCCACTCTTTTCTGAGAATTCGCTCTCACATAGGTACGTGGTTACAAAAGGCATCAGTGTCTTAACAGCTCGATTTGCCAAGGCAGGATACTCTGAGCACAGCCCAATCCAGAAATCTGGCAGTGGCTTCTGATTAAATAACATTTTCACAAAACCGCTTGTTGCAATTTCGATGAGGCTCTCTTGTTCAGATATCGGTAAGTGGACTGGAGGCAGGGCATGAAAGGGATAATGAATCCAGTTGTTTGTGTCATCCGTTTTGGGAAAGTACCTGCGTAATTGCGCACCCAACTCACTCAGGTGCTTCACTATATCACATTTGACATTGTCCATAAGCTTGAGTTCATTTGCACACAAAAACATCGTACAATGATAGAAAGACCTGTGTGTTGTCCTTGTTAATGCAGACAGAGACGAGCTCCAACTTCTTAATCATAGCCTCAATTTTGTCCCGCATATTGAATATAGTTGCGGAGAGTTCCTGTAATCCTAGATTCAGATCATTCAGGCAAGAAAAAACATCACCCAGATAGACCAGTCGTGTGAGAAACTTGTCATCATGCAAGCGGTCAGACAAGTAAAAATATGGCCAGTAAAGAAAACTTTAAGCTCTTCTTTCAATTAAAAAAAAAAAACGTGTCAATACTTTGCCCCTTGATAACCAGCGCACTTCTGTGTGTTGTAAAAGCATTACATGGTCGCTCCCAATATCATTGCCTAGTGCAGAAAATACACGAGAGTTCAGGGGCCTTGCTTTAACAAAGTTAACCATTTTCACTGCAGTGTCCAAAACGTCTTTCAAGCTTTCAGGCATTCCCTTGGCAACATGAGCCTCTCGGTAGATGCTGCAGTGTACCCAAGTGGCGTCTGGAGCAACTGCTTGCACGCGCGTTACCACTCCACTATGTCTCCCTGTCTTGGCTTTTGTGCCATCTGTACAGATACCAACATGAGCAGCAGCTACGTTTGGCTACATACGGACGGTTAGTGGAATTCCCGTGAGAGAGTAACGGTTTATGGGATTGGATGTTCATTATTTGACTAGGCTACCTGTATTCGACATTGTGTTGTTATTTAGCTGTTTACTAGATGGTTTCATTTTATTTTTAGCAGTGAAACAAGCATACTCAGGTGAGAAAAAACCCTCACCCAAATGTATAGCCCCGTTGGAAAATATAAATGGACTATTTGAAAATTTGAAGAATATATATTTTTATATATATATATATATATATATATATATATATATATATATATATATATATTTATTTATTTATTTTTTAAGAAAAAAGAAGGTGAATCACATATTTTTATTTAGCGTACCCCCGACGGCATTGGGAACACCTGCTCTAATGCAAGAAATAATGCAGTGGTCGCTGATATCATTTGCAAAAACGCCACTAGGCAATGCTTATGGGGACGGTTAGTCAGGATAAGGTTTGCTTGTTTTTTTATATTAATCCAAGTGGGTTTCATTATCAGCTGAGTCAAGTAGAACTCAAGACCGATATTCTTAAACTGAGGCATTTATAAACCAATCAAGATTTAGATCTCCTAACACAACCAGTTCAGATACCAGAAAGGATAATCAAAAATAGATCATCAAAAATAATACCAACAGCCTCCGCCAGGGTAATATACCGCAGCAATACAAATTTTCATATTTTGGCTTATGGCTGCTTTATAGCCAACAGCTCTCACATGTTGTGGACAGAGATGCTACAATCATGATGCCATAAGAGAAGATCTTACATATATAGCCACCCCTGCCTCCGTTTAAAGTCTATCACATCTGAACATGTTGTGGTCCGCAATGGCAACATACTTATCCATTATCGAATCATTCAGCCAGGTCTCTGAGATAACCAGAACATCTGGGCTAGTGTCATGCACCCAGACATCCAGAAAGTTCAGTTTAGACATCAGGCTTCGAACGTTTATATATAACAGTCCAAGCTCTTTACTTTGAAAACAGCTGGAGTATCCATGGTGACACAATAGTCAATAGAACTGGATGAGCTAGCCACAAAAGGCTTCCTGATTGGATTCAAAGTGCCCAAGAATGCCAAGGTAACCTGTCTAAATGACTGTAGCACACACAATCTACAGTGATGTAATGCTTTGAAAGCCTGGTCTTGGCTCACATCAGCACCATCATCCCAGACACCTTGGACCCACTCCAATTTGCATACCACATCAACAGATCCACAGAATGACGGAATCTGTATTGCACTCTAATCTTTTTCCAAATTCTTCAAGCTCTGTCAAATGAATTGTTCATCGTTTCTTTTTAAACCTGAAAAACTCCCCAGTCCTTAATGAGTACAAGCATACCCATAAACAGATGCAGCCACCACTATGTTTGAAAATATGGAGAGTGTTTAATTTTGACATTATGGGGTATTTTGTGTAGGAGGGTGCAAAATCTATATTTAATTTGTTTTAAATTCAGGCTGCAACACAGCAAAATGTGGAATAAGTAAAGGAGTGTGAATATTTACTGAAGGCGTTGTTCACGTTATTTTTACTCATTATTGTTATTCCTTATTCACTCTGTATGTATGTCTTGATCTTCAATTCTGCATGGTTGGAAAAGGACCCTGTTAGTCTACACCTGTTTTTTTATGAAGCATGTGACAAATGTAATTTTATTTGAGCATCATCAAGGATCCCACACACCCCAGCCATAAGCTGTTGACTGCCTTACTGACGGGGAGACGGTATCGGAGCATGAGGTCTGATACCAACAAGCTCAGAGACAGTTTCTATTTACAAGCCTGTTGAACAAGACTCTTGAACACTTGAACTGGACCGACCACCTGCACTGACTCTCCGCACCTTAACACACACACACACACACACACACACACACACACACACACACACACACACACACACACACACACACACACACACACACACACACACACACACACACACACACACTCATTCTAACCTTAATCCTAACCCCCCCATTGTTGTTATTTTACTTTTCTTGTGGGGACTACACAAACATCACGACTGCTACCACCAGACTCTTATTATGATCGCTAAATATTACGCAATTTAATTCCTTGCCCCCAATCCCCCTTCCCCCGAATACTTTTAAATATTTGACTATTAATTGTCCCTTCTTGTATTATACTAATGCTAAAATGTTTATTCTATTCTACTGAGCCATTTACTTTATGTTTGTATCTGTATCTTTTATTATTTCTTATTGTTGTTGCATTGTCGAGAAGGAACCTGCAAATAAGCCATTCATTGGAAGGTCTATACCATGCCTATCTCTTACATATGACACCTTACTTGAAACTAGTTTCAGCGGTCAGAACAGACATTTGCACGATTGTAAAATCAATGATTGTACAAGCAAGAGTTGAAATGTACATTGATTTTCTTTTGAAATAAATCTATTCAGCAACAATTCTGTGACAAGTGAATTTACACCTCACAAAAACAGGGAAATGATGGCTAGAAAAGGGGGAATCCTGAGGTGGGCGGGGCATGCACTTTGCTACTTTTTTGTTTATTTCCAACATACGATTGTCATCATGAAAATCTGTCTGCTTCATGTTTTGTTTCTTGCCATGATAACTTGAGTGTTGTGATACTGAGTACCGTGACAATAGCACAACATATAAACAAGAAGTAAAACTACTATAAGCAGAGACTGGCACAGTATACTCTCTCCCTTGGTATGAGGCCATAGTATTCTCACTAGAGGGAACTGTTGAACCTCTCCACAAATTGTATGCATTTGGATAAGACTGCACAGAAGATAGTTAATTTATGTATTCATTAATTTATTCATTATCACACATGGCAATGGTATATAGATATGTAAAATATCCTGTAAAACACTTGGAACATCCTTAGGTTCTGTTTTTCAAACGTTTTGACATTTTGACACATAATAACAATTACCAACACATAGCCACTCACTTGTGTGTGATAATACTCCCAAAATATTCCAAGTTCTCCAATACTGTATGTGTCACAGCCCTGTAACATTTACATCCCTTTCTTGTCCCTCTCCTCTTGTTTAGGGACACCATCATCGTGTGCATAGTTAACAGTGCCACCAGTATATTCGCTGGGTTCGTCATCTTCTCCGTCATTGGATTCATGGCCCATGAACTGAAGGTGCCAATTGAGAAGGTGGCAGATGAAGGTAAATTAAACATTGATATAGGTAAAATCCTTGAAAAATCCAAATACAGATAAAGTATTTGAAATGATTTGGCGCCGGAGGAAGATGGCTGCCTTTTTACCGTCTCATAACCGATTGTGTTATTGTGTGTGTTTTTTTCACGTTATTTGTAACTTATTTTGAACATAATATTTCTGCCACCTTCTCTTATGACCAAAAAGAGCTTCTAGATATCAGGACAGAGGTTACTCACCTCGTACTGGATGAAGATTTTTTCTTTAACGAGTTGGACGCAAAGGATTTACTTCAGATACCTGACAATGTCCAAATCACTTGATTCGCATGAGAAAGAGACAGAGATATGAGGGACACGGTTCGGGGTGCCTTGTAAGGATCCGACAGCGAGTGGGTTATCTGCCTCCTACCATCAGTCCTATTAGCCAACGTACAATTATTGGATAAGAAACATCTACGAGCTATGATCACGAATATCCTACCAATGGGACATTAAAAACTGTAATATCTTATGTTTCACCAAGTCGTGGCTGAACGACGACATAGACAACATACAGCTGGTCGGAGTTAACGCTGCATTGGCAAGATAGAACAGACGCCTCTGCTAAGACAAGGGGTGGTTGACTGTGTATGTTTGTAAACAACAGCTGATGCACAAAATCTAATATTAAGGAAGTCTCAAGGTTTTTCTCACCTGAGGTAGAGTATCTCATGATAAGCTGTAGACCACACTATTTACCAAGATAGTTTTCATCTATATTTATCGTAGCTGTCTATTTTCCACCACAAACCGATGCTGGCACTAAGACCGCACTCAATGAGCTGCCACATCCACCACTCTCTCCTAGCTCCACCCCCAGATGACGCAGATGCTAAGCTACAGAACTGTTTTGCTAGCACAGACTGGAATATGTTCCGGGATTCTTCCGATGGCATTGAGGAGTACACCACATCAGTCACTGGCTTCGTCAATAAGCAAATCGATGACGTCTTCCTCACAGTGCCCGTACGTACATACCCCAACCAGAAGCCATGTATTACTGGCAACATCTGCACTCAACTAAATGGTAGAGCTGCCACTTTCAAAGAGTGGGACTCTAACCTGGACGTTTATAAGAAATCCCACTATGCTCTCCGACGAACCATCAAACATGCAAAGCGTCAATACAGCATTAGGATTGAATCGTACTAGACCGGCGGGGCTGGCAAACTATTACAGACTACAAAGGGAAGAACAAGTGTGAGCTGCCCGGTGACATGAGCCAGACAAGCTAAATTACTTCTATGCTTGCTTTGAGGCAAGCAACGCTGAAGCATGCATGAGAGCATCAGCTGTTCCGGACGACTGTGTGATCACGCTCTACGTAGCCGATGTGAGTAAGACCTTTAAAAAGGTCAACATTCACAAGGCCGCAGGGCCAGACGGATTACCAGGATGTGTACTCTGAGCATGCGCTGACCAACTGGTAAATGTCTTCACTGACATTTTCAACCTGCCCCTAACTGAGTCTGTAATACCAACATGTTGGTAGACCACTATAGTCCCTGTGCCCAAGAACACTAAGGTAACCTGCCTAAATGACTACTGACCCATAGCACTCACATCTGTAGCCATGAAGTGCTTTGAAAGGCTGGTCTTGGCTCACATCAACACCATTATCTCAGAAACCCTAGACCCACTCCAATTTGCATACTGCCTCAACAGATCCACCGATGATGCCATCTCTATTGCACTCCACACAGCCCTTTCCCACTTGGACAAAAGGAACACCTACGTGAGAATGCTATTCATTAACTACAGCTCATCATTCAACACCATAGTGCCCTCAAAGCTCATCACTAAGCTAAGGACCCTAGGACTAAACACTCTGCAACTGGATCCTGGACTTCCTGACGGGCCGCACCCAGGTGGTAAGGGTAGGTAGCAACACATCCACCACGCTGATCCTGAACATGGGGGCCCCTCAGGGGTGCGTTCTCAACCACCTCCTGTACTCCCTGTTCACTCATGACTGCACGGCCAGGCACGACTCCAACGCCATCATTAAATTTGCAGATGACACAACAGTGGTAGGCCTGATGACCGACAACAACGAGGCAGCCTATAGGGAGGTCAGAGACCTGGCCGTGTGGTGCAAGGACAACAACCTCTCCTTCAATGTGATCAAGACAAAGGAGATGATTGTGGACTACAGGAAAAGGAGGACCGAGTACGCCCCCATTCTCATCGACTGGGCTGTAGTGGAGCAGGTTCCTTGGTGTCCACATCACCAACAAATGAACATGGTCCAAACACACCAAGATAGTTGTGAAGAGGGCAGGACAACGCGTATTACACCTCAGGAGACTGAAAAGATTTGGCATGAGTCCTCAGACCCTCAAACGTTCTACAGCTGCACCATCGAGAGCATCCTGACTGGTTGCATCACTGCCTGGTATTGCAACTGCTCGGCCTCCTGCCGCAAGACACTACAGAGGGTAGTGCGAATGGCCCAGTACATCACAGGGGCCAAGCATCCTGCCATCCAGGACCTCTGTACCAGGCAGAGTCAGAGGAAGGCCCTAAAAATGGTCAAAGACTCCAGCCACCCTAGTCATAGACTGTTCTCTCTGCTATTGCAGGGCAAGCGATACCAGAGTGCCAAGTCTAGGTCCAAAAGACTTCTTAACAGCTTCTACCCCCAAGACATAAGACTCCTGAACAGCTAATCAAATGGCTATCCAGACTATTTGCATTGCCCCCTCTTTTATGCTGCTGCTCTCTGTTAACTCTCTGTTAATTATCTATGCATAGCCACTTTAACTCTACATACATGTACATATTACCTTAATTACCTCGACGAACCTGTGCCCCCGCACATTGACTCTGAACCGGTACTCCCTGTATATAGCCTTGCTACTGTTATTTTACTGCTGCTCTTTAATTAATCGTTAATTATTTTTTATCTATCACTTATTTTTCTTAAAACTGCATTGTTGGTTAAGGGCTTGAAAGTAAGCATTTCCCTGTAAGGTCTAAACCTGTTGTATTCAGCGAACATTACAAATACAATTAGATTTGATTTGAAACTCTGGTCTGGTAGGATCAGATAGTGTATGACCATAGACAGAGAGATAGAGAGTGGATTGGCCAGTTAATAGTACTCTTCGATTTTTGCCTCTGATTATCAATCTGATTTAACACTCTCAGGTCCAGGCATAGCATTTGTGGTGTACCCGGAGGCTCTGACCAGACTTCCACTCTCTCCGTTCTGGGCCATCATATTCTTCCTCATGCTGCTGACCCTCGGCTTGGATACCATGGTAACCAACCTTCACTGTGTGTGTGTTTTTGTGTGTGTAGGGCCCTTTCAAGTCTGTTGTATTTTGTTGCCTAATTTTGTTGCCTTCTGTTCATTTCTCTGTGTTGTTTTTGAAGGTTTCAGTTTTTTCCGCATTTTTTTCCAGGTTGTCACTCTAAACAAAAAACAATGTCATAGAAAAACAACAACATTAGCATTTTTTGATACAAAAGAATGCTTATAAACCACATCAGGAGACCACTTTTGAGGTCTGGAATATATCTAAGAAATTTACATTTTTGGGTGTAGATACAAGTGTGCAAAGCAAGAGGCTTGTTTGGTTAGCAGTGTTTCTGTAGCACGCGTTTGCTAAACAAATCGCCACTGGATTGATACAAATAATCATGATGTCATTCTGCCAGGTAGGCATAGGCTCCTTTGTAGTTAATATTTTATTGAGAAGGTTTGTGGGAAAGCCTTTGCATCTACCCAGAAGACGATTATCATTATTAGCATCATCGCTAACGGCTTAACAAAGTGTTAGATAGACGCGCACACACAAACATGGGCATTCCAGCGTTGCCTCTTCAGAAAGTTGAAGGAAAATACGAATCACTGATGCATTTTGTTCATGTTCATGATAATCTTGGGCAAATGTATTTATTTTCAAACAAGTTCAATACATTTAGTTGATTTCCTCCTAAGATGAAGATTTTTTTAATTATTCAGTTTTGATATCTGGATTCCATGATCCCTTCTTCATTCTCCGCATCGCGGATTTTACAGCACCTTGTGTGTGTAGTTGTGTTTGTCAGTCTTCTCCCAAGTTTGATTTCCATGTGGGCCACAAAGGTCCACAAAGCAACATCCAGGCACTCTGGCACCAACATGGTCAATTGAAACCAATAGAAGACAAACTTTTTTGGGTGGAGGGACAACAGAGCTAGGTGGGGGACTGCCCCACCTAGGGAGTAGGGAGGTGAATAGAGAGAGAAAGAATGAGTGTAGAAGAGAAAAGAGAAGGGGATCCACTTCTGCCCTCATCAACAACTGCCTCTGCGGGGTGTGAACGCTCTAATTGGTGGGATCAATGACACATGTGGTTTCACTTTGTGTGCGATTGTGGTGGTTTCTTTTTACACAGCACTCCGCTGCCACTGAACAGCTCATAGGGCTTCATGGAAATGAGCTGTTTGCCCTCCGTGGAACTGCAGAAGAGTAGCCCTCTGTATTTACTGCACTCATCCAATCAACCACAAATGAAACCACACAATTTGAATGACACACTATTGAATTACTTAATGTGCATTGGGCCCTATTTCAGTAGGAAGCCTTCTTTGCTGTCTGTTAGACACAGTATTTTAGTATGAGTTGTGGTAACCGTCGCTAACCGTCTGCAGTGTCTATTGTAAAGCAGCAGAGAAAAAGCAGCTCTTGTGCTGTCTCTCTCTCTCTCTGTCTTTACAGAGCTAACATTTTAAGATCGCTGAGACCTTTTCTTTAAGGCATTAAAGTCTCTCAAGACCATTTAAGACCATGGAAAACACTGGAGGTACATTTCTAAGTCAAACAAATTCAGTCAATCTGTCATGTTTACACCCTAAAACGACCTTCGGTCAGTGTATTAAAAGTTATCTATTAAGACGACAGTAAACAGTCAATTATGATGTTGGTTTGCCTTCGCAGCTGTGGGTCTGTTGAAGCAGGGAAGAGGCTTTGTTGTATTGTTTGTGTGTATGTGCGTGTTAGCGCTTGGCGGTAATAGGCTGGGGATACTGTATTGATGAGAATGTTTTGGGGGAGCTCGGGTGGATGTAGAGAAGCAGTCACGTGGCAGAAAGCTCAGTTCCATTGGGCTCCACTCTTTCTCTCTTTCTTTGCTCGATCTGTGTATTCATCCTTCTTTTTTCCTCTGCGCTTGTCCTCTGGCCACACGGCCGCTCTTGTCATTTTCTTCTGCTCCCCTCCTCTCTCGTCTGTGTCTCTTTTATGCAGGTGTTCATTCTCTGTCTCTGCTATCTTTTTCCTCTCTCTGGTCCCTTTGTCCATAGATATCTGTTGTGTGATTGTAATGACTTGCTCTCCCTCACTGTCATTGACTTTTACTGTTGTCTCGCCTCTCTTCCTTGACTTTCCTCTCTTATCGTCCCTCTCTTTCATTTCTCTTTCCCCTATCGCTCCTCTGCCCTCTTCCTTTTTTTCTTCCCTCCATCTCGCCTCCCTCCCCTGCTGTCTCCCCTGTTTGCCTGGTCTCTCCTCTCTTCCATCTCTCCTCTCCTCCCTCTCTATGCTGTCTCCCCTCCTTTCTCTTATGTCCCAGTTTGCCACCATTGAGACCATAGTGACGTCGGTGTCAGATGAGTTCCCCCAGTATCTGAGAAAGAACAAGCCTCTGTTCACGCTCATCTGCTGTGCCTGTTTCTTCTTCCTGGGATTCCCTATGGTCACAGAGGTACAGAGCACAGCGCACACAAACACACCTACATAAACACACACACATGCACACGCACATACATGCTACCACACACACAGGGGGGCACACGCATCCATACACGCACCCATAGTGCCTTGTGAAAGTCTACACACCCCTTGCACAGTTTTCTCATGTGCTGCCTTAAAATTGCATTTAAAAAAGGGATAATATTGTATTTCTTTCCCTACTTAACTACACAACCTGCTCGACATGTTTAAAGTGAAAGAAACATACAGTATGATTTGTTTCTTAATTTTTATTTTATTTTAACAAAGATTTCTTGATGGCTTATGTCTTCACACCACAGAGGTAATACTTGGTGGGGGCACCTTTGGCAACAAAGGTTGTTATATTGCTGTCCTTCAATGATTCCTAACCGAATGTATTGACTTTGAGCAATTCTTATACAGATATACAGTGCATTCGGAAAGTATTAAAAAAACGTTTCACCCTTATTCTAAAATTGATTAAATTGTTTTTTTCCCTCATCAATCTACACACAATATGACAAAGCAAACTTTTTTTTTACAGAAGTATTCAAAGCGTTTACTCAGTATTTTGTTGAAGCACCTTTGGCAGCAATTACAGCCTCGAGTCTTCTTGAGTATGACGCTACAAGCTTGGCACACCTGATCGTATCAAGCTCTGTCAGGTTGGATGCGGAGCGTTGCTGCACAACTATTTTCAGGTCTCTCCAGATAAGTTCGATCGGGTTCAAGTCCGGGCTCTGGCTGGGCCTCTCAAAGATATTCAGAGACTTCGTCCCGAAGCCAGTCCTGCTTTGCTTTGGCTGTGTGCTAAGGGTCGTTGTCCTGTTAGAAGGTGAACCGTTGGCCCAGTCTAAGGTCCTGAGCGCTCTGGAGCAGGTTTTATCAATGATCTCTCTGTACTTTGCTCCGTTCATTTTTCCCTCGATCCTGACTTGTCTCCCAGTCCCTGCCCCTGAAAAACATCCCCACAGCATGATGCTGCCACCACCATGCTTCACCGTAGGGATGGTGTCAGGTTTCCTCGAGACGTGATGCTTGGCATTTAGACCAAATGTTTTCATCAGACTAGAGAATCTGGTTTCTTATGGTCTGAGAGTCCTTTAAGTGGCTTTTGGCAAACTCCAAGCAGGCTGTCATCAGTGGCAGTCAGGGCCATTTAAGATGAGGGAGGGCGATTTCTTTTTCATGAGCATGGCCTTATTTCTATTGCAGCATGTTGGATGACTGTTATTCATATTCCATTCACCCAGTTAAATGTAACAGTGATAGGTTTAGGCTACTACATGATACTCAAATTGTTCCTATACCCATCATGAGGCTGCTACAACCTAGCCTATGAACGAAAATGTACAACGTAGTCGAGAAAATAATTTGATGTGACAGAGAGTGACACATGGACAGACAGTGGCATTCAATACCGCCTTGCACACTCTTGCCTGCATCGAGCTGATGGTGGGTGTGATCATTAGTCCACAGTTGCAAACAATAGTTTCTTTTGGACAGATTCAGTTATGTTTATCCCCGTTTTGTTCTGTTTGCTTCTGTTTAAGAAACATTTTTCAACAGAATCGGCTGAATGAATATGGGTAAATACAGTTCAGTTTCATAGCAGCCACATTGTTTTCCTTCTTGCTTCTACGTTATGCACTCTCCACCTTTCACCTTTCACCTTTCCCTTCGGTTGTGGACTTCAATGCACAACACATCAGCTGTATGACCAGGCGAAAACAACTTTCCAAGCCAAACTGCTACACACAGCCTACATCGTTGTCATCATATTAGCTAAAGTAACATCATAGTCAGCGTACCTAATATAACTAATGCGTTAGTAAACCTGCTACAATCATGCAGTAACATTTCAGTAAGCAGTTACACCGGCGGAACCCCGATGGCAATAAATTAGTAAAACCAAAAGCTTACCTTGACTTGGAAGAGGTCCAGTGTTGTGTTGGATAGTCATAGCCAGCTAGCTAACATAGCATCCCTCTGTTTGAGCAGGGTGTTTCAGTAGGCTAAAAGAGCTCAAGTTAGCTGCTTTTGTTAGCTAAGTAAGTGAAACTGAAAGTGCAAAAAAATATCTAAATCTCTCTCTCTTTCTCTCTTACTTCTCCTTCATTTAGGAATAAATTAATTTGCTGAGAATTGTTCAACTATTGTCTTTCTCTCTCTGAGTCAACTACTCATCACATTTTATGCACTGCAGTGCTAGCTAGCTGTAGTTTATGCTTTCAATACTAGATTCATTCTCCCATCCTTTGATTGGATGGATAACATGTCAATTCAGTTCATGCTACAAGAGCTCTGATAGGTTGGAGGATGTCCTCCGGAAGTTGTCATAATTACTGTGTAAGTCTATGGAAGGGGGTGAGAACCATGAGCCTCCTAGGTTTTGAATTGAAGTCAATGTATTCAGAGGAGGATGGAAGCTAGCTGTCCTCCAGCTACACCATAGTGCTACCTTACAGAGTGCAGTTGAGGCTACTGTAGACCTTCTTTGCAAAATAGTGTTTTTTCATCAATTATTTGGTGAAGTGATTATATTTAGTATAGTTTTATCTAAACGTTACATTTTTTTAAATGAAATTCACTGAGGAGGATGGTCCTCCCCTTCCTCCTCTGAGGAGCCTCCACTGGCTGTCATGTGCATTTTACTGAGGAGTGGGTTCCGTCTGGCAACTCTACCATAAAGGCCTAATTGGTGGAGTGCTACAACAATGGTTGTCTTTCTGGAAGGTTCTCCCATCTCCACAGAGGAACTCTGTCAGAGTGACCATCGGGTTCTTGGTCACCTCCTTGACTAAGGCCTTTCTTACCCGATTGCTCAGTTTGGCCTGGCGGCCAGTCTTGGTAGTTCCAAACCTCTTCCATTTAAGAATGATGGAGGCCACTGTGTTCTTGGGGACCTTCAATGCTGCAGACATTTTTTGCTACCCTTCCCCAGATCTGTGCCTCGACACAATCCTGTCTCAGACAATTACTTCGACCTCATGCTTGGTTTTTGCTCTGACATGCAATGTCAACTGTGGTACCTTATGGTACCACAGGTGTGTGCCATTCCAAATCATGTCCAATCAATTGCATTTACCACAGGTGGACTCCAATCAAGTTGTAGAAGCATCTCGATGATGATCAATGGAAACAGGATGCATCTGAGCTCAATGTGTTTTTGCTTTTTCATTGTGTGTAGATTGTTGATTAAAAAAATGTTTAATCCATTTTAGAATAAGGCTGGTAACGTAACAAAATATGGAAAAAGTCAAGGGGTCTGAATACTTTCCGAATGCACTGTATGTTGCCCTAAGAGTTGGTTAAATCTTATTCAAAATGATTCACTGTTGTTATTGCTGCCAAAGCCGCATCCACCAAGGGGGTGTGAAGACATACGCAATCAAGACATGTTTTTAAAAATGCATTATTAACTGAGAAGATGTTTTATCATTTGGAGAATTCTAGAAAATATGGAGCAGGTTGCGTAGCTAGGTAAGTTGGATAAAAATTATAATTTAATTTTAGGGCAGCAGAAGGTGAAAACTGCAAGGGGTGTGTAAACTTTGACGAGGCACTGTATGTGTGGCCACACACACACATTGTATTTTAAACTAGGCAAGTCAGTTAAGAACAAATTCTTATTTTCAATGATGGCCTACAAGTAGTGGGTTAACTGCCTCGTTCAGGGGCAGAACAACAGATTTTTACCTTGTCAGCTTGGGGACTCGATCTTGCAACCTTTTGGTTACAAGTCCAATGCTCTAACCTCTAGGCTACCTGCCGCCCCGTTACTGATGATGCGTCCCAAACATCACCCGATTCCCTATATAATGCAGTATTGCACTTTTTAACGGATAGGGTGCTATTTCGGATGCACCTGAGAGACCCCCCCCCTCCCCCCCATCACTGGATCTGCATCACTAGCTTACGTTGTGTGTGTGTACGATTCGTGCGTGTGTGTTTAACAGAACGGGATGTACATGCTCCAGTTGGTGGACACGTATGCTGCCTCTTACTCTCTGGTCATCATTGCCATCTGTGAGCTAATCGGAATCTCCTACTTCTATGGTGAGTAGTGGAATAATTATAAGTAAATTACTTTTGAACTTTTGTTTACCTGACCATAATTAACTTGCTCTCTGGTAGCTCCGGTTGAAGTTGCTCTTTGGTGCAGATCTACGATCAGCTTACCCTCCCTAAATCCTAACTGTGGTCCTGTGTGGCTCAGTTGGTAAAGCATGGCACTTGCAACGCCAAGTGATGTGGGTTTGATTCCTGCTGGGGCCACCCATAGGAAAAATGAATGCACCCATGACTACTGTCGCTTTAGATAAAAGTGTCTGCTAAATGGCATAAATTATTATTATTATTTTTATTAACATTGGGAAAAATACTGCAAAACTTCAGATCATTGTCTCTGCAAATTCATTCCACTCTTACCTCACTTTATCAACATCAGAATCAGATAAGCCTCAAAGCCATTCATCAATATTGATTGCCATTTTGTCTTGGCTAAACAACATAAACACAGAAAGCACATGTACAAGAATGAAACAGGACTTATAGTGTGTGGTGCTTAGGTTGTTAAACCATGGTGGCTGTTTGCAATTCAAATTAGGGAGGTGTTAATAAACAATGGATGTTGTAGTGTATTTATCTGCAAATAAACACGTCTCCATTATCACAGACTGATACCTGTTTTTTAGTTATTTGGTCTATGAAACAACTGGATTCATGAGTAGGTCTCGAGCTGGGTTTTTCATGGTGAAAATGTAGTGTTTTTACCCACTATCCATTTCACATATAAAATAAGACTGTGAAAAAAGAGAGAGAAAAAAAAACAGGTTTTGTCTCAGTGTAAATGAGCAATAAGAGGCTCTAGACCCGGTGCCTAGGTTGCTCTTAAGCACAGATCTAGGTTCAGCTTAAGCCTTAAATCCTTGTCCTATCTGCTATGAGTAAAAACACCAAACAGACCTTAGATCAGTGTCTAGGGCCAACTTTATCCCTCTCTGACAGGGGGCTCGAGCACTTCTCATTCTGACCACTAGATGTCTTTGTTACCATTCTAGTGGACCAATGATCAGGTCTGAAGCAGACCTGTACATACTGTTCTCCAATTAGTCACAGCATCAGCAGAGGTGGTTCCAGTGAAATTATTGTGTAGCTTTTGACTCGTCTCTTGCCAAGTTTGTCGGTCAATACACTGACAACAATTGTGACAATTGTCAAGCCACATTGTTTTGGAGGATAATAAATGTCCCAGGTTCTCCCTGGGAAGGGATGTGCCTTGTAGGGGGCCTGTGTGGAGCTCTCTTGTCTGGAGCTCTGGGTGAAACTGGTTCACTCTCTGGGCACGTCCCAAATGGCACCCTATTCCCTATATAGTGCACTACTTTTGACCAGATGCTTATACAGATAGGGAATAGGGTGCCATTTTGGATGGAGGTTCTGTGTGTCAGATTATCCCCTCAACCCCTCTTTTCCCTCTATTCCCCTTTTTCTAGGCCTGCAGAGGTTCTGCGAGGACATTGAAATGATGATTGGCTTCCAACCAAACCGCTTCTGGAGAATCTGCTGGGCCTTTGTGACTCCAACCATTCTGACTGTATGTGTTTGTGTCCAATCTATACGGAATAGGGTTTAGATATTCACAGGCGCACTAGCACGCTCACTCACTCACTCACAGGTACAGACACACAGATGTGTGCATACACACACACAAACACAACACACCTACTAAAGTGTTTCCCTTTTCACTGCAGCCTTTTCAAATTTAGGGGCCAAAATCAATTTACAGAAGCGAGTGTTTTCCAAGAAAGGGAACAAAGCGAAAATAGTTTTCCCCAACTGAAACGGAAATTGTTTTCCTCACTTTTCACCATTATAACAAAGGTTGTTTGTGCTATTCGAAATGCTCAACTCCTATAGCCTACATAATGTTGTCATAACTGTGACAAAACAGATGCAGTGAAGGTTTGTGACTTGAAAAGTTGAGGAGGTTGGGAGACCCATGGTGTAGGCACGTACTTCATAGAGACGACAAAGTGTGTTTAAAAAATCGTCAAAGACGAATTATTTTAACCTAAAATGTTTTATAAAGACATTTGTAGTAAAATATTATGGGGAATGGGAATGAGAGGGCTACTTGAACAGTGTTTGGAAGGGATCACAGCAGTGATTTAATCAGGGTATGAGGCATGAGTTGAGGTGTTCAGAGGCTTCAGTGCAGGACAGGCTCATCATGGATGCATGTTGGAGAAGAGCTCAACTCATCCACTGAGGGCAGGACAGGATTTGACTGGGAAGACAAGAAAACAATAGCATAACACATTTAGACAAAAGAGCTAAGAATGAGTTAGTCCAAGCAGGGAGTAAAATCATTCTACAATGGTATTTATCCAAACATGAGGGCTACTTACACAGTTTTGGGAAGGGATCACAGCAGTTATAAAATGAGGATATGAGGCCAAAACAATCCCTGGTGCACAGAGTTTTTACTTATCTGGTAACTTAACCTAGCCAGCCCAACTTGGAATATAAACCACAATTGATCACATTCAGATTTTCTCTTGACACCAAAACATTGACTATAACATAGTATGCATAACGTTACCAATTTGTTTGCCCTGAACAGATAGACAAGGTTCACAGGCTGTATGCACTTGCTTTTTAAAAATTAGCCTACTGATAAATCATCTTGTTTTTCCTAGGCTGCTGCAACATTTATATAAAGAGTTTTTGCTTGTGTCTGTCGGGAGTTATGTGTTATCACGTTTGCTAATTAAACACCGGAGGATGATGCGATGGAAGTTTATTCAGACAGAAGAAATTCCCATATGCTCAGCAAATGAAGCAATGTAACATGCAATTATCTCTGCAAGCTCCTTGTAGTTGCCCTTTTTAGTGGAACTTTAGTGGAAATCCACTATATTGTTGTTAGCGTTAGTCATTCTGGTGGAGAAAACTGCACTCTGGTAGCTAACTATTTGCTATTGAAATTAGCAATGCAAATGTAAATACATTACAGTCGTGGCCATAAGATTTGAGAAAGACACAAATATTAATGTTCACAAAGTCTGCTGCCTCAGTTTGTATGATGGCAATTTGCATATACTCCAGAATGTTATGAAGAGTTATCAGATGAATTGCAATTAATTTCAAAGTTCCTATTTGCCATGCAAATGAACTGAATCCCCCCAAAACATTTCCACTGCATTTCAGCCCCGCCACAAAAGGACCAGCTGACATCATGTCATTAACACAGGTGTGAGTGTTGACGAGGACAAGGCTGGAGGTCACTCTGTCATGCTGATTGAGTTCGAATAACAGACTGGAAGCTTCAAAAGGAGGGTGGTGCTTGGAATCATTGTTCTTCCTCTGTCAACCATGGTTACCTGCAAGGAAACACGTGTTGTCATCATTGCTTTGCACAAAAAGGGCTTCACAGGCAAGGATATTGCTGCCAGTAAGATTGCACCTAAATCAACCATTTATCGGATCATCAAGAACTTCAAGGAGAGCGGATCAATTATTGTGAAGAAGGCTTCAGGGCGCCCAAGGAAGTCCAGCAAGCGCCAGGACCGTATCCTAAAGTTGATTCAGCTGCGGGATCGGGGCACCACCAGTACAGAGCTTTCTCAGGAATGGCAGCAGGCAGGTGTGAGTGCATTTGCACGCACAGTGAGGTGAAGACTTTTGGAGGATGGCCTGGTGTCAAGAATGGCAGCAAAGAAGCCACTTCTCTCCAGGAAAAACATCAGGGACAAACTGATATTCTGCAAAAGGTACTGGGATTGGACTGAATCCCCTTTCCGATCGTTTGGGGCATCCGGAAAAAACGCTTGTCTGGAGAAGACAAGGTGAGCGCTACCATCAGTCCTGTTTCATGCCAACAGTAAAGCATCCTGAGACCATTCATGTGTGGGGTTGCTTCTCAGCCAAGGGAGTGGGCTGACTCACAATTGTGCCTAAGAACACAGACATGAATAAATAATGGTACCAACACATCCTCCGAGAGCAACTTCTCCCAATCATCCAGGAACAGTTTGGTGACGAACAATGCCTTTTCCAGCATGATAGAGCACCTTGCAATAAGGCAAAAGTGATAACTAAGTGGCTTGGGGAAGAAAACATCGATATTTTGGGTTCATGGCCAGGAAACTTCCCAGATCTTAATCCCATTGAGAACTTGTGGTCAATCCTCAAGAGGCGTGTGGACAAACAAAAAAAAACAAATTCTGACAAACTCCAAGCATTGATTATGCAAGCATGCCAGGGCGGATTGCAGAGGACTTGAAAAAGAAGGGTCAACACTGCAAATATTGACTCTTTGCATCAGCTTAATGTTATTGTCAATAACAGCCTTTGACACTTATGAAATGCTTTTAATTATACTTCAGTATTCCATAGTACAATCTGACAAAAATATCTAAAGACACTGAAGCAGCAAACTTTGTGGAAATTAATATTTGTGTCATTCTCAAAACTTTTTGCCACAACTGTACACTAATGCGACACAAAAATAAAGTTCTAAAACCAAGAAAACAAAATGTAATATACAGTTGAAGTCGGAGTTTTACATACACTTAGGTTCTGTTATGGATGATGCGAATTTTCGCAGCTTTTTGTTAAAAATCGCGCAACATTTCAAAGTCCTGCTACTCATGCCAGGAATATAGTATATGCATATGATAAGTATGTGTGGATAGAAAACACTCTGAAGTTTCTAAAACTGGTTAAATCGTGTCTGTGGCTATAACAGAACGTGTTTAGGAGTAAAAATCCCTGGTAAAACTTTACCAAAAACAAAAACAAAATATTTGTCCGCCATTCAATGACTTGTTTAAGACGAGAGAAAATATATGCGAATCCCCTGTAAACGCCTACAGCTTCCACACGATGTCGCCAGTGCTATAAACATCAGAATCATTTATCCTTGGTTACAACACGAATAGACCCCTCCTTTCTTGAGGCGCACCACAGTATGTTGTGAAACTGAAAAAATGGACGATGATTTCCAGACTTGCTGCTATCGAATACAGATCGCCCCGTGATCAATTTGATACATCATTAACGTTTATTAATACCTAAAGTTGGTTTAGAAAAGTCGTTTGAAGTGATTTGTAAAAGTTTATAAGCGACTTTTGTAATTTTAAAAAGTGACGTTGCGTCTTGTAAATGGACTTTTCTCAGCATCAGACTGGTCTTCAGCAAATGACATTTTGGGTATACAATGACGGATTTAATCGGGAAAAAGACCCAATTGTGATGTTTATGGGACATATAGGAGTGCCAACAAAGAAGCTCGTCCAAGGTAATGAATGTTTTATATTTTATTTCTGCGTTTTGGGTAGCGCCGGCTACCGCAAAATCTGTTGTTTACGTGTCGTGCTGGTATTTTGGGGGGTGCATGCTATCAGATAATAGCTTCTCATGCTTTCGCCGAAAAGCATTTTACAAATCTGACTTGGTGGCTAGATTCACAACGAGTGTAGCTTTAATTCAGTACCTTGCATGTGTATTTTTATGAAAGTTTGAGTTTTATCGAGTACTTTACTCAAGTACTATAGGTGGCGCTCTGAAATTTCCGCTGAGCTATCCCTGTGCAGGGACCACCTCCATAAGAAGATTTATTAAAACTCATTTTTCACCCACTCCACAAGTTCCTTGTTAATAAACTATAGTTTTGGGAAGTCGGTTAGGACAACTATTTTGTGCATGACACAAGTCATTTTCCAACAATTGTTTATAGACAGATTATTTCACTTATAATTCACTGTATCACAATTCCTGTGGGTCAGAAGTTTACATACACTAAGTTGACTGTGCCTTTAAACAGCTTGGAAAATTCCATACAATTATGTCATGGCTTTAGTAGCTTCTGATAGGATAATTGACATCATTTCAGTAAATTAGGGGTGTACCCTAATGTGAATGTATTTCAAGGCCTACCTTCAAACTCAGTGCCTCTTTGCTTGACATCATGGGAAAATCAAAAGAAACCAGCTAAGACCTCAGAATACACAATTGTCCACCTCCACAAGTCTGGTTCATCCTTGGGAGCAATTTACAAATACCTGAAGGTACCAGTTTCATCTGTAAAAACAATAGTATGCAAGTATGAACACCATTGGACCACGCAGCCGTCATACCCGCTCAGGAAGGAGACGCGTTCTGTCTCCTAGAGATGAACGTACTTTGGTGCGAAAAGTGCAAATCAATCCCAGAACAACAGCAATGGACCTTATGGAGATGCTGGAGGAAACAGGTACAAAAATATATATTTCCACAGTAAAACGGGTCCTATATCGAGATAACCTCAAAGGCCGCTCAGCAAGGAAGAAGCAACTGCTCCAAAACCGCCATAAAAATGCCAGACTATGGTTTGCAACTGCACATGGGGACAAAGATGTACTTTTTGGAGAAATGTCCTCTGGTCTGATGAAACAAAAATGTAACTGTTTGGCCATAATGACCATCATTATGTTTGGAGGGAAAAGGGGGATGCTTGCAAGCCGAAGAAGACCATCTCAACCATGAAGCACGGAGGTGGCAGCATCATGTTGTGGGGGTGCTTTACTGCAGGAGAGACTGGTGCACTTCACAAAATAGATAGCATCATGAGGGAGAAAAATGATGTAGAGATATTGAAGAAACATCTCAAGACATCAGTTAAAGCTTGGTCGCAAATGGTTCTTCCAAATGGACAATGACCCCAAGCATACTTCCAAAGTTGTGGCAAAATGGCTTAAGGATGACAAAGTCAAGGTATTGGAGTGGCCATCACAAAGCCCTGACCTCAATCCTATAGAACATTTGTGGGCAGAACTGAAAAAGCGTGTGCGAGCAAGGAGGCCTACAAACCTGACTCAGTTACACCAGCTCTGTCAGGAGGAATGGGCCAAAATTCACCCAATTTCTTGTAGGAAGCTTGTGGAAGGTTACCCAAAACATTTGATCCAAGTTAAACAATTTAAAGGCAATGCTACTAATTGAGTGTATGTCAATTTCTGACCCACTAGGAATGTGATGATAGAAATAAAATATGAAATATAATCATTCTCTCTAATACATTTCACATTCTTAAAATAAAGTGGTGATCCTAACTGACCTAAGACAGGGAATTTTTTAATAGGATTAAATGTCAGGAATTTTGAAAAACTGAGTTTTAGTGTATTTCGCTCAGGTGTATGTAAACGTCCTACTTCAACTGTACCTCCTCCATCTCCTGATTTGAATAATATCTGAGGATGTGCATCATTCCCCTTTACAGTTTCTTGGGAAAGTATTCACCCCCTTGGCATTTTTTCTATTTTGTTGCCTTACAACCTGAATTAAAATAGATTTTTGGAGGGTTTGTATCAGTTGATTTACACAACATGACTTTGAAGATGCAAAATATTATTTATTGTGAAACAAACAAGCATTAAGACATAAATAAACAGAAAACTTTAGCGTGCAAAATGTTCACCCCCTAAAGTCAATACTTCATAGAGCCACTGTATGCAGCAATTACAGCTGCAAGTCTCTTGGGGTATGTCTCTATAAGCTTGGCACATCTAGGCTCTGGGATTTTTGCCCATTCTTTAAGGCAAAACTGCTCCAGCTCCTTGAAGATGTATGGGTTCTGCTGGTGTGCAATTGAATTGAGGTCTGGGCTTTGACTAGGCCATTCCAAGACATTTAAATGTTTCCCCTTAAACCACTCAAGTGTTGCTTTAGCAGTATGCTTAGGGTCATTGTCTTGCTGGAGGTGAACCTCCGTCCCAGCTTAAATCTCTGGAAGACAAACAGGTTTCCCTCATGAATTTTCCTGTATTTAGCGCCATCCATCATTCCTTCACTTCTGACCAGTTCCCTGATGAAAAACATCCCCACAGCATGATGCTGCCACCACCATGCTTCACTGTGGGGATGGTGTCCTCGGGGAGATGAGAGGTGTTGGGTTTTCACCAGATATAGAGTTTTCCTTGATGGCCAAAAACCATTTTCGTCTCATCTGACCAGAGTACCTTCTTTCATTTGTTTGGGGAGTCTCCCACATGCCTTTTGGCGAACACCAAACATGTTTGCTTATTTTTTTCCTTTAAGCAATGGCTTTTTTCTGGCCACTCTTCCATAAATCCCAGCTCTGTGGAGTGTACGGCTTAAAATGGTCCTGTGTACAGATACTCCAATTTCCGCTGTGGAGCTTTGCAGCTCCTTCAGGGTTATCTTTGGTCTCTTTGTTGCCTCTCTGATTGATGCCCTCCTTTCCTGGTCCCTGCCTGGTCAACAAACCCTCTCTTGGCAGGTTTGTTGTGGTGCCATATTCTTTCCATTTTTAAAAATGGATTTAATGGTGCTCTGTGGGATGTTCAAAGTTTCAGATATTTTTTTATATCCCAACCCTGATCTGTAATTCTCCACAGCATTGTCCATGACCTGTTTGGAGAGCTCCTTGGTCTTCATGGTGCCGCTTGCTTGCTGGTGCCCCTTGCTTAGTGGTGTTGCACCACTTTTCCATATTTTTTTGTTGTTGCATTTTTTTAAAACAAGTTATTGTTTTCATTTCACTTCACCAATTTGGACTATTTTGTGTATGTCCATTACATGAAATCCAAATAAAAAATCTATTTAAATTACAGGTTGTAAAAACAACAAGGGGGATGAGTACTTTTACAAGGCACTGTAAGACAATTAGAAATGTATCTAGATACATGGGCTCCAATACGATGCACGAATGGTACCTTTCAGTTTGAAGCGATTCGATGCGATTCCTTTTGATTAGAGGAACGAATCAATGCGATTCTGTTCGATGCTATATGATTCAATGCACTAACACTTGTTGCATTGAGACATTCCTTTTCTGTTTTCTAAATTAAAATCTGCTGATGGAGCTCATGATCTGGGCCTCTCTGAGCAGGATCTGTCTGAGCTTACTTGTGTGTAAAGATGGTGTATACAGTGCATTCGGAAAGTTTTCAGACCCCTTGACTTTTCCCACATTTTGTTACGTTACAGCCTTATTCTAAAATTGATTAAATTGAAATGTTTTCCTCATCAATCAACACACAATAGCCCATAATGACACAGTGAAAACATATTTTTCGAAATGTTTGCAAATTTATGAAAAATAAAAATTAGAAACATAAATAAAGTATTCATAACCTAATCTATGAGACTCGAAATGGAGTTCAGGTGCATCCTGTTTCCATTGATCAACCTTGAGATGTTTCTACAACTTCATCGATTGGACATGATTTGGAAAGACACACACCTGTCTATATAAGGTCCCACAGTTGCCAGGACATGTAGAGCAAAAACCAAGCCATGAGATCGAAGGAATTGTCCATAGAACTCCAAGACAGGATTGTGTTGAGGCAGAAGTCTGAGGAAAGTTCCCCAAGAACGCAGTGGCCTCCATCATTCTTAAACGGAAGAAGTTTGGAACCACCAAGACTCTTCCTAGAGCTGTCCGCCTGGCTAAACTGAGCAATCGGGGGAGATGGACTTTGGTCAGCGAGGTGACCAAGAACTCGATGGTCACTCTGACAGAGCTCCAGAGTTCCTCTGTGGAGATGAGAGACACTTCCAGGAGGACAACCATCTCTGCAGCACTCCACCAATCAGGCCTTTATGGTAGAGTCGACAGACAAAAGCCACTCCTCAGTAAAAGGCACATGACAGCACTCTTGGGGTTTGCCAAAAGGCACCTAAAGGACTCTCGGACCATGAGAAACACGATTCTCTGATCTGATGAAACCAAGTTCGAAAACTTTGGCCTGAATGTCAAGCATAACATCTGGAGAAAACGGTAGGGAACCATCCCTACAGTGAAGCATGGTGGTGGCAGCATCATGCTGTGGGGATTTTTTTCAGCGGCAGGGACTAGAAAACAACGACCCTTAGCACACAGCCAAGACAACGCAGGAGTGGCTGAATGTATGACTGTCCTTGAGTGACCGAGCCAGAGCCCGGACTTGAACCTGATGAAACATCTCTGGAGAGACCTGAAAATAGCAGTGCAGCAAAGCTTCCCATCCAACCTGACAGAGCTTGAGAGGATCTGCAGAGAAGAATGGAAGAAAGTCCCCAAATACAGGTGTGCCAAGCTTGTAGCATCATACCCAAGAAGACTCAAGGCTGTAATCGCTGCCAAAGGTGCTTCAACAAAGTACTGAGTAAAGGGTCTGAATACTGACCTAAATGTAATAATTCAATTTTTTTTTCATAAATTTGCAAACATTTCGAAAAAAGTGTTTTTGCTTTGTCATTATGGGGTATTTTGTGTAGATTGTTGAGAGAAAAACAAACAATTCAATAAATTTTAGAATAAGGCTGTAACGTAACAAGATGTGGAAAAAGTCAAGGGGTCTGAACACTTTCCAAATATACTGTATGTATGTATGTCTATGGTACAGTATGTGTAGTCACCTGAGCTGAGCCATAAGCATCTACCACCCCACTATCAGACCACTTTTGATCTGAAATCACCATCTCATTTTACCAGATTAAAAGAGTTTGAGCTAGTAATGTATCAATATTTATCTTAAAAAATTAGCAATGACATAGCCAATGAATAAATAGCACCATTTTAGATTTCACCCCTGTCTCAAAATTTCATAATTTAGACCATTTCGACATTTTTACAGAGTGCTTCTCCTCCCACTTCGACCATGTAGTGATTCCTGTCTTCGTTATGAAATGATCAACTTGACCCGGTATATCTAAACACTGGTTGTTTAAAGCACAACTACTACAACTATTTATTGATTTTGTAAAAATAAAAATAAAATCGAATGTTATCCCTGATCAGCAGGTAGGCTATAGCCAGATGAGTTAGGCTACTTTTATTCCGGTAACACACATTTTCCAACAGCGCATTTGTTAACAATCACCAACCAAATTACATTTGTTGTCACTCGACTAATAAAACCTTATATTGCACAAGCCCTTTCACAAGCATTTGAATGCTGAAGGTGCCCCGCAGATGTGCAAGATCAGAAATACGCAGGATAGGCCGGATCGGTTTGGGTTCCTGCAGACCAATGCACTCATATCTTAAACATTTGAACTGGGGCCGATGCATATTGGTAAATCGCTCAACCAGGTATCCCCTGATACAAGTAAGTATTCGACGTCCATCCATGGCTGAGGACATCGGGAGATAACGTAAAAACCGGCCACTAGGGGCAACAGTGAGCGCTGCTACCTTTTGCTAGGGCGTTGTCGATGGATGGGGGATGAGCAGAAGCCTCTGCCTCGGATTCCAAAGGTTGCAAGTTCGAATTCAGTGATGGGAAATTGTTTTTGCGATTTTTGTTTTAAGCATATCCCACAGAGTTAATGCCTAACCTTAAGATTTTGGAGTGAATGACTAAACTTAACCTTAAACACTTTTAACTTTGACGTTTGTAACAACTTCAACATTTTAAGTTTGAGAAACATGGATGAACGTTTAATTCTGACGTGAGACTATGAGAGGTAGTTGGAATTGCTACTAATCCCCAATAATATCAGAAAAATGCTCAACTATTACAATCTCAATCTCAATCTATCCAACGATGTCACCAACTCACCAAGCTTCTAAATCACACATGAGTAGTACTAAGTTCATTCTCTGATCCTTTGATTGGATGGACAACAAGTTAGTTCATACTGCAAAAGCTTTGATTGGTTGCAGGACATCCTCTGGAAGTCGCCATAATTACCCTTTAGGTCTATGGATGGGGCTGAGGAGCCTCCTAGGTTTTGTATTAAAGTAAATGTAACCAGAGGAGGGATGATGGCCCATGTTGACTCCAAGGCTTCCCACAGTTGTGTCAAGTTTGCTGGATGTCCTTTGGGTGCTGGACCATTCTTGATACACACAGGAAACTCTTGAGCGTGAAAAACCCAGCAGCGTTGCCTTACTTGACACAAACCGGTGCGCCTGGCACCTACTACCATACCCTGTTCAAAGGCAGTTAAATATTTTGTCTTGCCCATTTTCCCTCTGAATTGCACAGATACACAATCGATGTCTCAATTGACTCAAGGCTTAAAATTCCTTCTTTAACCTGTCCCTTCTCCTTCATCTACACCGATTGAAGTGGATTTAACAAGTGACACCAGTAAGGGATCATAGCTTTCATCTGGTCAGTCTATGTCATGGAAAGAGCAGGAGTCCTTAATGTTTTGTGGGGCTCAGTGTATGTTTCACCACATTGGAAGGTGTTACAGTGGCATTACTAGTTTGCTAGAATGTCTCTTGCAGTAACAGCTGAGCATAACTGACAAACGACACTCCTATAGCTCGAGCGTACTGCTCTCCCCAGCCAGTCCGCCCCTCTATAGGCGATTACAAATTACACGGGGATTTATGTGATGCAGAGTGCATGCCTAATCTTGTCCTCCTCTTCTTTCTCCTCTTCTCCCTTTTCCCTTCTTCACCCCTTACCCTCCTCATCTTACCCTCCTGATCCTTCCTTTCCTTATCTGTTAATAGTCTTCTTCCTGTTTTTGATCACTCTCTTTCTTCCACCTCCTCCTTCACATCCTCAGCTCACTAATTCACTCTCTTCAGTCCTCCTCCGCCTCATTCACTTCTCTATCTCCCCTCCTCTCCTCCTTGATTCTACTCTCTTTCCTAACCCTCCTCTCCTCTCCTTTTTCTCCTCTCTCTCCCTGCAGGGTATCCTGGGGCTGAGTCTGTACCAGTGGAAGGTGATGACCTATGAGGACTACACCTACCCTCCCTGGTCCATGGTGATGGGGTGGCTGATGGTGGTGTGTTCTGTCATCTGGATCCCAATCATGTTTGTCATCAAAATGTACTTGGCCCCAGGCAGCTTCATGGAGGTATGTATGGGACACAATACCACACACATGCACACGTAAGCCTGTTTGAATGTCCCATAAATACACTTCAGACCTATGCGGATCTGCTACTTTTTCTTTATTTTCCTGGATAGTCACCCATTTAAATGTCCTGGGGTAAGAAATGTTTTTTTGAACTGTAAATACTTATGTGTTTTTAGCAGATGTAAGCAACATTTACATTTTGTCTGTAGCATACAGAAGTATTTTTTGTTGTTGTATTTAATACACGTCTCAGTTTGATATTGCCTGTTCTGTTGACAACTCTGAGGTTTGTATCTTTGGGGTTCTACTGTAGTATAATAATATTTCTTTGCACGTCTCACACAGGTTACATAAACAAACGGTCCACACAATCCCTCTGCAATATGACCTTCCTGTCTCCCTATGGGCCCTTGTCAAAAGTAGTGCACTAAATAGGGAATAGGGTGGCATTTGGCATGCACCCAGAAGTGTTTGATGTCAGCGATACATTTTCTAATGGGCAGTAAAGTGAAAAATCAGCCCTGGTCCACTGATAACTGGTGGCGGATCGGCACAGGACACACAGACACTTAGCAGTCCCATGCTGTGCTTGTTGAAGTTCCCTACATCACACATTAATCAAAGTGTTTGAGCTGTGTGTGCGTGCATGTGTACGCAACTGTATTCACATACAGTAAGTCTGAGCAAAATCTCCTGTATGTTCAATCAATATTTTCTATTAAGGTTTGATGCGTTTAGACATTTCAGTGTTACGAACAACTGCCATTCCCAACATTTTCATATCTCTCAGGACGGTCCTACTGTAATTTATTCTACCCAACTTGATTGATTCTATTATGTTATATTTTAAAACAAGTGTGTGACTCCACCCCCCCGCTCCCCTCCACAGCGTCTGAAGCTGGTGTGCTCCCCTCAGCCCGACTGGGGTCCCTTCCTGGCAAAGCACAGAGGGGAGCGCTACAAGAACATGATGGATCCCCATGGATCCAACTCCCTGGGCCTCAAACTGCCCCCGAAAGATTTCCAGCTGGGCACCTACCAGTAGCAGCCTCCACTACTACCACCACCACCACTTTAGCAGGGGCACTTGGGAGAGAGAGAGCAGCAGGCTACCACTGCCCTCTCCTCCACCTATTCCTTCTCTTTTTCCTGTTCTCCACTTCACTTCATCTCTCCTTTCCTTCCTCTTTCCATTCAATGTGGGTGCGAGAAAAGCAAGCCAACACATCCTCCACTTTATTTCCCGGTTCTACTCTCCTGCTCCCTTCTTCTTTCTCCTCCACTCTATAGCAAAGTGGGGCTGCCCTCCTCTCCAATGTTGCTTTCTCTGGCAGGCACCCATACCATACCCTGCCCTTTCTCTCCCTAACCCCTGACCTGAGAATGGTCTGTCCTCTGCCTCCTACCCATGCACAGCCATTACTCCAGAACCCTTTCTTTCTGAGGGGATCTCTATTCCAAAAGAAAAATGTGTACTGTGTCACAATGTTGCAATGGCAATATTCGACTGCACATGACAAAAAAATATAATCAAATTGTATGTGTCACATGCTTCATAGACAACAGGTGTAGACTAACAGTGAAATGCTTACGGGTCCTTTTCCAACAATGCAGAATTAAAGATAAAAAAAATGTAATAAAAATAGTGACAAGGAATAAATACACAGGGATTAACGTATAACAGTAACGAGTTAAAGTAAAATGGCTATGGAGTACCCGTACCAAGTCGATGAGTACGAGGTAATTGAGGTAGCTTTGTATATATAGGTAGGGGTAAAGTGACTGTGGCATCAGTATGCATGTGTGCGTGTGTTATGTGTGTGTGTGCATATGTAGTGTGTGTGTGTCTGTGTGTGTTGGGGTGCCAGTGTAAGTATGTGTGAGTGTGGGTAGAGTCCAGTGTGTGTGCATAGCCAGTGCAAGAGTCACTGCAAGAGAGTTAGTGCAAAAAAGGGTCAATGCAGATAGTCCGGGTAGCCATTTAGCAGTTTTGTTCATCAGTCTTATGGCTCGGGGGTAGAAGCTGTTCAGAGTCTTGTTGATTCCAGACTTGATTGATTCCAGACGGTAACAGTGCACTGTTACTGCTTTCCGTGTGGAAGCAGAGAGAACAGTCTATGGCTTGTGTAAAGTCTTTGACAATTTTTTTATCCTTCCACTGACACCGCCTGGTGCAATGGTCCTGGATGGCAGAGAGCTCGGCCCCAGTGAAGTACTGGGCAGTACTCACCACCCTCTGTAGCGCCTTGGGGTCGGGCGCCTTGCAGATGCCGTACCAAGCAGTGATTCAGCCAGTCGAGGTGCAGCTGTGGAACTTTTTGAGGATCTGAGGGCCCATGCCAAATCTTCTCAGCCTCCTGATGGGGAAGAGGCATTGTCGTACCCTCTTCACAGCTGTGTGGGTGTGTGTGGACCATGTTAATTCCTTAGTGATGTGGACACAGAGGAACTTGGAGCTCTCGACATCTCCACTACATCTGGACTACTCCTTATGGAGGTGTGTGTGTGTGCATGCGCGTGTGTGTGTGTGTGATTGTTTTCTTCTTCTATCTTTGTGTATAGTGATAATGAAAACTTCTACACAAAGAAAAAGGCACAAAAAATCAAAATTGACAGACTGAGAAACATTGGTATTCATCAGACCTCTGACCTATGGCACATTATGATATATATAATTTTTTTGCTTTTATAAAATAGGCAATACATGTAAATTAAACTAACTGCCTAGAAATGATGCAGTGTGTACTGACATATATATATATATAGTACCCATCAAAAGTTTGGACACACCTACTTACTGAAGGGTTTTTCTTTATTTTTTAATTTGGGTCAAAATCTGTAGAATTGCAGCAAACCTACTTTAAAACTGCAACATTTTCTCTACGCCCCTTTGCAGAATTTGTAGAATTGCAGGAAATTAACTATGAATCAAATGAAGTTATCCCCATCATCAACATGGGGTCCCCCAACAAAAATTCAGCTTAGGGCCACCCTAAAGACTAGGGACGGTTCTGTTGCGGGTGAAAAAAAGAACAGGTCCAATAATGTGTTTGTTTGACTCACTTGAAGGCAAGGATGAATAAACCAGCAGGTCAGGTTTTTTTAATTATTTATGTCTCAGAGTGAATTCTTGTGTGCATCACGACTATGTACACTCCTGTATACACATTATCCATTATCTTCCAATGACAGAGAGAGAGAAAGAGAACATTTTTGCGCTGTGATAGATTGTAACGTTTGCGCTGGGCCAACCTCTAACAATTCATGTAGGGGCGGCAGATAGCCTAGCGGTTAAGAGTGTTGGGCCAGTAACCGAAAGGTCGCTGCTTCGAATCCCCGGGCTAGGTAAAAAATCTGTCGCTGTGCCCTTAAGCAAGGCACTTAACCCGAATTGCTCCTGTAAGTCGCTCTGGATAAAAGCGTCTACTAAGTGGCTAAAATGTCAAATGTAAATCTAAGCGCTGCTTGGAATAGCTCTGTCCTTGTGTAGCCAATTTGATGCTTTCGTTGAGGACATGGGGATTAGCTTCCTGTTTTCAACAGGATTGAACAGGAAATTAAACGTTAGAAAGCTAGCTTGTGCTGTTTGTGTTCCTGTGCTTCCGTGTCTATGTATGCTCTCTTCCTTCTGCTTCCTTCTCTCCTCCCTTCTCCCCCTCGCATGTCTCCTTAGCGTGCTTTTATGTTCCTCAAAGCACTGACAAACCAGGGTTATAGTTTACCCCGGTATTTTCCTTCACAAAGAACAATACAAAATAATAAACTTTCCATTGCTATACCTGTGGGTCAACTTTGGGCAGTAGGTAACCAAAGAGGGAGAACAACTTTTTTTTATCAGAACATAGGGTTCTGAAAAAATACACACAAAAAAATACAAAAAACTTGCTATTTGTGTTTAGGAGATTGAGATACTGCCATTCATATCCCACCTAGTGATCCTTAATGTTTGCCAATATGTTACAAAACATCTTCAGGTAACCATTGACCTTATAGGTATCCTCTAATAGTAAAATATTGTATGTAACTCAAGACGTATTGTCTGTCTCATATGGTACCGGTATATCCCTATTGTTATGTATGTTGTGTCTTTTTGGCACTTTATTGTGGACCTATGAATGCATAGGTTAAATGTCTAATTACTTGGGTAATGTAATTTATTTCTGTGTGTTCTATGTGAGGTACTGCTGCCTATGGATATAGATATGTGCCTCCAACAGCCCATGCCATCCTTTGGTTTGAAAATAGAGAATAGATATATAATATAAATGTATGTTTTGAAATCTGTGACAGATATAAAAAAAATATTTAGCATATACAAATATATGTGAAATGAATTATTTATTTTGAAAATCATCAATCATTGAGGCCCTACCTCACATTTTGTATTTATGTATAGAAATGCAGTTGGAGTACAGTATCTTTGCCAATAATAATAATATATCGCTATTATATCATGAAATGTATAACCTATAAATCTATAAATGTTATTGTTTTCAATTTGAAGTGTTGTGTGGCTTTTTTGGGAGACATGACATTCACCAGTATCCAAAAGTCATTATGTTTAATTGCTCAAATTCACTTTTGTAACTGCCAACATCTGTTGTTTAAATTCCACAACAGCCATGAATTATAATTTGTATTTCAAGTGAAACTATCAATGAAGCTGGCATGCAGATTTCAGTAATGGAACTCTAGCTACCTGCGTTCACCTGCTGTATGTACTGCTGGCCACATGGTGGCGCTATAAACAGTGGACAAGTTTGCATCTCTTTCTCTGTCCTTCTTCCTCTCCACAGCTATCTCTCCAACTTTCACGCTTAAAAATTCCAAATATCTCATTTGAGCGTGACTGTGCCAAGGCATGTATATTCTAAAGAAAAATAAATACATGACCAAAGGTGAGGAAATTAGGGGCTCTCTTCAATCCGCATCACTGAAGTTAAGCTTTATAGCGTGCTTCATAATTGAAAGGCAATGTTTCCCCTTTTAGTAGAGACTGCATTCACGGTAAACCCTGCATATTCAGCTCTATCGGAAATGACCGTACCAGAATCTGTAACGCTTCAAGGTTCAGTCAGCAGCAAAGAAGTGACTTGTTTTGAAAATCGGGGAAGCAGAAATGATGCAGGTGTTCATTTATCATCAATGTCACTGTTAAAAAAATCAGTTTAAGGAGTTGTTTCTATTCAAAAGCAAGGAAAACATCTGTGGTGATGTTACTGATATTAATACTACACTCTCCAAATTGCAGAGAATATGGATCTCTGAAATCCTCATGTCTTCTTAAATGGGGCAATCTGGGATTCGACAACAACAAAGCAGCACCCCACCACTCTTTTTGGCTGAGAGATCAGGCTGGAGAAACATAACGTCTCAAATTTATAGATGGAGTAATAGATGTAAATCTGTACAGTTTCAAACAATGGCGTAAAACAGACGGATAATCATAATTATCCCACCCTCTAGAATCATTGACAGGTGGCACCATTGAGGTGGCAGCGTTGAAATTTATCCGGGTGCGACAATGTACTAAACTCATCTACTAAACTCATGAAGCATTTATAAATTATATTCTTCAAGAATCAATGGTATGAGGCCTATTATTATTTGAAAATGATCACCTGTAAATATTGCATATTGTACTATAACTACTTCAGCATGCATCCTTACTTCCTTGAAGCAATCACCAGTCTCACAAGCCTGGATGGATGAAAGCCCAATTTCCACCCATTTGCTTTCACCAAACTCATAATGTCGGATCTCATCAAGGGTGCAGTCTAGAAGGATTGACTCTTTGATGTTTCTGAACAGGGCTTGTATCCTCTATGCTTCCAGTGTCATTCTAGCTTTAACATTCTAACCGCAGCAGTCTACCCTGCTCTCTTGCCCTGACTGTCTGCCTGTTAGTTTTACCATCAGTTAAGTTCTCTGGGATGTCAGTGAGTGAAGACACGTGGGCCATACTGTGCACGTCGCTGCCAGTAGGCCTGCACTTTTGACAAGGAAATCCTTCATTCTTAATCTTATGAGTTTAGAAGGTCAACAGACGTTGAAGAACATCCACCTTCGCTCACAAAATGTATATAGCCGGCCTACTAGCAATATTGATGAATTTAGCACATTGTGAACTCTCTCCCTACATTTTACTCCTGATAGGAATACATTTAGATGAATTTTATATTGAATATCTTATCAAGCCCAATTGGAATTTGAGGTGGTTTATATTTAAGTTCATCATTCTGTTCATTTGCATTAAAGGGCCAATCATCAGTTGCTACAGTACATCCCCTTTTGGACTTGTAAATGAATGATATGTACCCATTGATTCTTGAATAATATAACTTATAAATACCTCATAAGCTTAGTTCAACTGTCTTACCCCATCAGAACCTGACATATAAGCCTGTTTTACTCCCATGTTTGTAAACAAAGTATATGTAAACAAACACTGTATACTCTTAGGGCCCAATTCAAGCCCATCCACATTAGCCGACATCCGCATAGCTGATGTTTTGATGGTGTCGGAGATGGAACTGCGTTAGAGTTGTCAAATCCACAAGCGGCTCCTGGCATTGTACCTAAAGCGGAGAGAGTGAAGGAAAAGCAGCCAAAAGCATTCCAGGTGAAGCTGGTTTAGAGAATGCCAAGAGTGTGCAAAGATGTCATCAAGGCAAAGGGTGGCTACTTTTAAAAATCTCAAAGATTTTGGATTTGTTTAACACTTTTTTGGTTACTACATGAGTCCATATGTGTTATTTAATAGTTTTGATGTCTTCACTATTATTCTACAATGTAGAAAATAGTGAAAATAAAGAAAAACACTTGAATGAGTAGGTGTGTCCAAACTTTTGACTGGTACTGTAGTGTAATGATTTTTCAATTTGAGAGTAATTCTTTCTATATAATTAGAAAGTGCTTGATGGATCACTCTCATAAGAGGACAAAACAGAAAAATATTCTGATTGTCACGGTCGTCATAGTGAGGAGACCAAGACGCAGCGTGGTAAGCGAACATAACTCTTTAATTAAAGAGAGAACACTGAACAGAACGAAACAAAACAACAAAACTAACCATGAAGCAATATGGCTAGTGCAGAACAGGCAACTAAACATAAAATAACAACCCACAAACTATCCAAGGAATATGGCTACCTCAATATGGTCCCCAATCAGAGACAACAATAAACAGCTGCCTCCGACTGAGAACCAATCTTGGCAACCATAGACATATAAACACCTAGACTAGTAAAACCCCATAAACATACAAAACCCCCTAGACAATACAAACTACACAAACCCCCCTTGTCACACTCTGACCTAACCAAATAATAAAGAAAACAAAGAAAACTAAGGTCAGGGCGTGACACTGATAAAACTGCAGTTATTCACAATAAACTGATAGCTCTTAATAAAGATTGTATAATACTTCTTCATTCTGAACTTTTCAATCTGAACACACTATATTTTGATATTGTGAATGCATATTGTGAATGTGCCTCGCACATAGGCAACGATGCATCTGTTTTGGTAAACAGCTGAGGGATGGCTGGAGAAATGTAACCATTATCAACTTCAAAGTTGGAGCTATAGATACAAGGACTGACCCAATGCGAGAACATTGCCTTTAAAGTTGCATAGCTGAAAAGGGGCGATCCGATTGAAATAAATTACTTTTAAATGGAGGCGCATTGTTGACCAAGAGTTTGGTATTTACTGTAACTGCCTTCTCATCATTGTGGATGCATAATAAACAAAAAAATATGTGCTTGAGTCCTTAAAACACAAAATAAGTAATTCCCAAGTGAGGGACATCAAAGAGATTAACCTCCAACATTCATAAGCTTGTTCAGTACATGAGGGCACATTTTGTCATGACCACCACAGTTTTTTTATACACAGGACAGGAGTTTACAAGTTTTTGTTCGAGCCCTATACTAACACCTCATTTCAATTAACTGTGGTCTAAATTGAAGACTTGTCCACAGTGCAATACCCTGGTACAGAAAATAATGTATGTATTTTAGAATGAGCTTAATAAGTTACATTGTCCTGACATATCTGCATGATACAAAATTAAATGGGTGAATCTTTTTACAGAGCATTCGGAAAGTATTCACACCATTTGACGTTTTCCACATTGTTACGTTACAGCCTTGTTCTAAAATGTATTCAATAGTTTTTTCCACCTTATCAATCTACACCCAATAATGACAAAGCAAAAACAGGTTCATAAAAAAAAAGTATCACATCTACATAAGTATTCAGACCCTTTATTCAGTACTCTGTACTTCATTACAGCCTTGAATCTTCTTGGGTATGACGCTACAAGCTTTGCACACCTGTATTTGGGAAGTTTCTCCCATTATACTCGACAGATTCTCTCAAGTTCTGTCAGGTTGAATGGGGAGCATCGCTGCACAGCTATTTTCAGGTCTTTCCAGAGATGATCGATTGGGTTCAAGTCCAGGCTCTGGCTGGGCCACTCAAGGACATACAGAGACTTGTCCCGAAGCCACTCCTGTGTTGTCTTGTGCTTAGGGTCATTGTCCTGTTGGAAGGTGAACCTTGGCCCCAATCTGAGGTCCTGAGCAATCTGGAGCTAGCTTTCATCAAGGATCTCTCTGTACTTTGCTCCGTTCATCTTTCCCTTGATTTTGACAAGTCTCCCAGTCCCTGCCGCTGAAAAACATGCTGCCACCACCATGCTTCACCATATTGATGGTGCCAGGAATCCTCCAGACATGACGCTTGGCATTCAGGCATGACACTTGGCATTGTTTCTCATGGTCTGAGAGTCTTAAGGTGCCTTTTGGCATGTCCAAGCCGGCTGTCATATGCCTTTTACTCTGCACTGGCTTCCATCTGGCCCCTTACCATAAAGGCCTGAATGGTGTAGTGCTGCGGAGATGGTTGTCCTTCTGGAAGCTTCTCCCATCTCCACAGAGGAACTCTAGAGCCCTGACAGTGTGACCATCGGGTTCTTGGTCACGTCCCTGACAAAGGCCCTTCCATTTAAGAATGATGGAGGTCAATGTGTTCTTTTGGGACCTTCAATGCTGCAGACATTTTTTGGTACACTTCCCCAGGTAGGTTTGCTAGGCCTTATTCATGGTTTCCTTATGCGTGAAGGCAATGGAATTAAGTCACCGTCAGAATACGGTGTATGTGTCGACACACCACCACACCTTCATTTACTTGATCTCCACCCTGAACGAATAGCGGGTGAATAGGATACTTCATTGTCATTCTATTTCAGGTCAGAATTCACAGAGAGGAAAGTGCATAAAAAGGGAATTGCGTTCCAATTATGCTTGCTGTGGTCGGAATCGGCCCCTAAGGGAATGACTGCCGTAAAACCAATTCTGAGACTGTACACCGTGATTGTGAAACAAACATGCTTTCCTTCACACACCTGTTTGCATTATGACATCACACCGGGAACTATCTTCTCTGGCCCATCCTCACTGGCAAAATCGATTGTCAGAAGGGGTCAAACCCCTGTGCCAGAAAAGCCTCTCCCCATCAGCTTTAAGCAGGGGAGAGGGGCTTTAAATAAATGCATAGCCATTCTGTTTCCCCAGCGGCAGATCCATAGAGAGGGCATCACTGGCCCTGTCACTGGCTCAGACTCACTGTTTAATTACACTCACATTGATTGGCCAGGATGTCAATAAGGCATTTAAGCAGCTTAATCTGCCTTGTATTAACATGAGGGACAACCATGAACAACATGCACATGGTTTATGCATTTATTTATTCGCATTCTGTTTTTGGATAAGATGCATCGCCCCTGGCATTTCTACTCTGCTGCCTGGCTACTCAAGAGATATCAATAGAACGAGAAAGGGGATTGATCAGTAAGGGCAGTGAATGGGGAAAAAACAACAGTAAATGTAATACTCTAATCAAATCAAATGTTATTGGTTACATACACATGGTTAGCAGATGTTGTTGCGAGTGTAGCGAAATGCTTGTGTTTCTTGTTCCGACAGTGCAGCAATATCAACAAGTAATCTAACAATTCCACAACAACTACCTAATACACACAAATCTAAGCAAAGGCAAGACGGGTCTGCAGTGGAGCAGGTTGAGAACTTCAAGTTCATTGGTGTCCATGTAACAGATGTGAAACGGCTAGCTTAGTTAGCGGTGCGCGCTAAATAGCGTTTCAGTCGGTGACGTCACTTGCTCTGAGACCTTGAAGTAGTAGTTCCCCTTGCTCTGCAAGGGCCGCGGCTTTTGTGGAGCGATGGGTAACGATGCTTTGTGGGTGTCAGTTGTTGATGTGTGCAGAGGGTCCCTGGTTCGCGCCCGGGTATGGGCGAGGGGACGGTCTAAACTTATACTGTTACATCCACATCACCAACAAACTAACATGGTCCAAGCACACCAAGACAGTCGTGAATAGGGCACAACAAAACCTATTCCTCCTCAGGAGACTGAAAATATTTTGCATGGGACCTCAGATCCTCAAAAGGTTCTAGAGCTGCACCATCGAGAGAGTGGTTGCATCACTGCCTGGTATGGCAACTGCTCAGCCTCCGACAGTAAGGCACTACAGAGGGTAGTGCGAACGGACCAGTACATCACTGGGGCCAAGCTTCCTGCCATCCAGGACTTCTACACCAGGCGGTGTCAGAAGAAGGCCCTAAAAATGGTCAAAGATTCCAACCACCCTAGTCATAGACTGTTCTTTTAGCTATCGCACGGCAAGCGGTACCGGAGCGCCAAGTCTAGGTCCAAGAGGCTTCTAAACAGCTTCTACCCCCAAGTCATAAGACTCTTGAACACCTAATCAAATGGCTACCCAGACTATTTGCATTGCCACCGCTCCCTCTCTTTTCCACCGCTGCTCCCTCTCTTTTCCACTGCTGCTACTCTCTCTTGTTATCATCAATGCATAGTCATTTTAATAACTCTACCTACATGTACATATTACCTCAACTAACCAGTGCACATTGACTTTGTACCAGTACCCCCTGTATATACAGTTGAAGTTGGAAGTTTACATACACTTAGGTTGTAGTCATTTAAACTCGTTTTTCAACCACTAAACAAATTCCTTGTTAAACAAAATATAGTTTTGGCAAGTTAATTAGGACATCTACTTTGTGCATGCGCAAGTAATTTTTCCAACAATTGTTTACAGACAGATTATTTCACTTATAATTCACTGTATCACAATTCCAGTGGGTCTGAAGTTTACGTACACTAAGTGGACTGTGCCTTCAAACTGCTTGGAAAATACTAGAAAATGATGTCATGGCTTTAGAAGCTTCTGATAGGCTAATTGACATAATTTGAGTCAATTGGAGGTGTACCTGTGGATGTATTTCAAGGCCTACCTTAAAACTCAGTGCCTCTTTGCTTGACATCAAATGAAATCAGCCAAGAAATCAGCCAAGTCTGGTCATCCTTGGGAGCAATTTCCAAACGCCTGAAGGTACCACGTTCATCTGTACAAACAATAGTATGCAAGTATAAACACCATGGGACCACGCAGCTGTCATACCGCTCAGGAAGGAGATGCGTTCTGTCTCCTAGAGATGAATGTACTTTGGTGCGAAAGGTGCAAATAAATCCCAGAACAACAGCAAAAGACCTTGTGAAGATGCTGCAGGAAACAGGTACAAAGGTATACATATCCACAGTAAAATGAGTCCTATATCGACATAACCTGAAAGGCTGCCCAGCAAGGAAGAAGCCACTGCTCCAAAACCATTGCTTTAACCATGTTAAAAAAGCCAGACTACGGTTTGCAACTGCACATGGGGACAAAGATCGTACTTTTTGGATAAATGTCCTCTGGTCTGATGAAACAAAAATAGAACTGTTTGGCCATAATGACCATCGTTATGTTTGGAGGAAAAAGGGGGAGGCTTGTGTAGCTTGTTTCATTCCGCATTGTGTAATTTAATGAGGACACTGCCACAACTGGAGGTCTGCTTGTTGGATTTTTATTTGCCCTGCATATGAAGAGACAATGCACAATATGTTAGCCCTTGGCGCAGTCACAGCTCTCAGGCACCTCACTAGCTGAAGGTCAGGCAAGAGAGAACCAAAAATAAATGACAGGTGCTGCGTGCACACATTCAGTGCACAACAGCACACATTACAAGTAAAATGATATACAACATAATTCAGACAAAATAAAAAAAATAACTGCGCACAAAGATACACTGCACAATACGTTAGCCCTTGGTGCAGTCACAGCTCTCAGGCACAGTTTTAAATTGAGAAATTGCGGAGCCAAGGACAACATAACTCGCTAGCTGAAGGCCAGGCGTGAGAGAACAATAGGGGGGTACAGAAAAAAACCCCACAATTGACCAAACCAAAATATACAAACTGAAAAAGTGTTTGTACTCAAAAAAATAACATTACCTATGCAGCTGTAATTACATTTAAAAAAACACAATTTTAATTATTATTATCAAATTATTAACATCCACTCTTGACCTGGCCTATTTCAACTTGGTACATAATCTAGGGGAACAACATCACACTGCTACACTTGCAAGCCGAAGAGGGCGCGTTGCTGCAGGAGGGATTGGTGCACTTCACAAAATAGAGTGCATCATGAGGTAGGAAAATTATGTGGATATATTGAAGCAACATCTCAAGACATCAGTCAGGAAGTTAAAGCTTGGTCACAAATGGGTCTTCCAAATGAACAATGACCCCAAGCATACTTCCAAACTTGTGGCAAAATGGCATAAGGATAGCAAAGTTAAGGTATTGGAGTGGCCATCACAAAGCCCTGACCGCAATCCTATAGAAAATGTGTGGGAAAAAGCATGTGCGAGCAAGGAGGCCTTACAAACCTGACTCAGTTACACCAGCTCTGTCTGGAGGAATGGGCCAAAATTCACCCAACCTATTGTGGGAAGCTTGTGGAAGGCTCCCCGAAACGTTTGACCCAAGTTAAACAATAGTCTCGCTATTGTTATTTTACTGCTGCTGTTTAATTACTTGTTACTTTTATTTCTTATTCTTATCCATATTTTTTTAAACTGCTTTTTTAAGTACGCATTTTTCTGTAAGGTCTACACTTGTTGTATTCGACGCATGTGACTAATCAAAATAGATTTTGATTTGATTCTAAAGGGATGGAATAAGAATATGTAAATATAAATCTATGGATGAGCAATGACCGAGCTCTTGCCTTTCATTTTTTCACTCTTTCTGTATCCCTTGTCTTTGGTGTATTTTTACCACAACTTCATCCATACCGGTCCTCAGTTTTTATTCCAAACATTCCAATCCCCAGGCCCTTCCCGGACCCAGAAATAGGCCCAAAATTAGAACTGCAAAGTGGTCCACCCCTACTGTCACACTGGGTCCAGCCCATGAACGGCAAGCACATAACGCTTCAGCAAAACAGATCGAATAGAGCCCTTACAGTAAACTTCAGTCAAAATAATAAAACAAGTTTTATACAGATAAAGGCTGTATTTGATTTTATACTGAACAAAATCATCAACGCAACCTGTAGGTCCCATATTTCATGAACTGAAATAAAAGTCCCAGAAATTTTCCAAACTCACAAAAAAAGCAGATTTCTCTCAAATTAGTGTACAAATTTGTTTCCTTCCCTGATAGTGTGCATTTTTACTTTGCGAAGATAATTCATTCACCTGACAGGTGTGGAATATCAAATAGTTGACAACACGACAGCATTATCCTTACACATGTGCACCTTGTGCTGGGGACAATAAAAGGCCACTCGAAAATGTGCAGTTTTGTTACACAACACAATGCCACAGATGTCTCAAGTTTTGAGGGAGCGTGCAATGGGCATGCGGAATGAATGTAATTTCTCTACCATAAGCCGCCTCAAACGTCATTTTAGAGAATTTAGCAGTACGTCCAACCGGCATCACAACCGCAGTCCACGTGTAACCACACAAGCCCGGTAGCTCCACATCTGGCTTCTTCTTCTCTGGGATCATCTGAGACCAGCCACCAGGACAGCTGATGAAACTGAGGAGTTCATTCTGAATGGACCTCCCAGGCCCATAGGCCCACCCACTTGGGAGCCAGGCCCACCCATGAAAATAAGAATTTGTTCTTAACTGACTTGCCTAGTTAAATAAAGGTTAAAAAATAAAAAAAATGGTTGTGCCCCTACACTGTCATGTGAAATCCATAGATTAGGACCAAATATATTTATTTCAATTGACTGATTTCCTTATATGAACTGTAACTCAGTAAAATCGCTGAAATTGTTGCATGTGTGTGTGCTTGCTTGTGTTGATTCGCAAACTATGGGTTATTTTTGAATTCGAAGGTCCAATTAAATGGGATGGAAAAAACGTAGGTGCTGGATTTTAGGCTGGTAGCAACCAGCACAAGGTGTCCGTTCAGAACACGAGGAAGCAATAGTTCCAGTTCAAGGATTTAATGAAGATCCACAAACACACATACAACACCAGTCTCTTTGATACTAATTGTGGTTCTGTAAAGGAAAGAGGAGAACTTAGGCAATGGCACATTATGGGAAAATATATGCCTATTTACATGTCAACAACTAAACAGGCTATGTGGACCCAAACACATGCTAGCTGCACAAAGAACAATAGAGAAAGAAGGCTTCTGATTGGCTAATACAATTGATGATTGGTGTTACCTTATTCCTATAGCAAAACCAAAAGAAAGTTGGTGTCTTGGAAAGGAGATGAGCTGGCCGTTTTTACAGCCGCCCCCAAATGTGTTGTACATATTTGCTTCAACAGACAAGCCAGCTAAGGGTCAGTAGCTTCTTGAGGAAGGGCAGGCAGCTGGATAAGTCGAGCAACAGGCCTGACGTAGGTCCTGTCCTTGACTTGGATTTCTGCTGTCCTCACTTTCCTGTCTGCTCCAGGGATAATTGACTTGACAGTTCCAACTTGCCAGAGTGCCATAGGAGACTGATCATCCACGATTATCACAACGGCCCCCACTACAAGGTCTTCCTTATCCTTGTGCCACTTATGGTGGCCTTGAAGTGCAGGTAAGTTGTTCCATGTGAAGCAGTGCAAGAAATGGTCGGCTAGAACCTTGCTGTCTCTCCATCTTTTGCGACTGAGCAGTTCATACTCTGGGTAGACCACCTGTGGAAGTGACGAGTTTGGCCGCCTCATGAGAAGAGAGTTAGGAGTGATTGGATACGGATCTGCAATGTCTGACGACACATATCCCATGGGCTTGGAGTTCAAGAACACATCTATTTCAATTAGGACAGTCCTCAGCACCTCTTCTGAGATGGTCTGCGCACCAAGGGTGGTTTGCAGGGCAGTCTTGATGGATCTGATTTCCCTCTCCCAGCATCCTCCAAAGTGTGGTGCACTTGGTGGGTTGAAGACAAAGCAAATCTTCTGACTGGCTAACTGTTCCTGGAGCTGTTCCTCGATCAGACAGGATTTCAAAGGGTTTTCCTCTTCAAGCGATAAAGCGTCTCAATGCTATTAGGAATTAATTGTAATCCATATTCGTCAGTAGATTCATGTGTACAGCCCGGGTGATCATGCACTTAAAGATGATGTCCCATCTCTTTTCATTTCTTTGGCCAATCTTGATGATATACGGTCCAAAGCAATCCATGCCTGTAGAATAAAAAGTGGGCTTGTGGAGCTGCAGTCGGGCTGGAGGCAGGTCAGCCATTTGGTGCAGCCAAGCTGAAAACAGCAAATGGCTGCCCTAGTCTAAGAATCCAGAACCTGTGACGTAGCTCAGCAAACATCCTCTCTGGGCCCGGGTGCCTCAGTTGCTCATCATATTCCCTGATCAGCAACATGGTGAGCGGATGAACTTGGTCAAGAACCACAGGGTAAAGAATGTCAGGGCCCAGCTGGTCACACCTCCGAAGGCGACCTCCAACACGAATCAGTCCGGTGTCGTTGTCATACTCCGGAGCCAGCGTCTGCTCGGAGGGATTGGCTTGCCTGCCTCTAGTAGCAAGAGGTCTTCTGGGAATCTCTCAGACTGAGCATGTCTTAGTACTTTGAGATCTACCTGCTTGAAATCGTCGGCTAAAGGGCTTTTGGCACTACTGGCCACCCCTTGTAGCAACTGCACTGTGGCTTCCACCAGCTCATGGAAAGTGTTGAACTGGGCAACATCAGGGAGAGACAAATTGGTGTCCGCTGACAGGAGTCCACAGAAGGTAGGCTTCCGCAGCTCCTCTGCTTCGTCAAGAGGTACTTGGTCTGGTCTTCTCCGCCAGAATGACTGGGCCTGCCACATGAATGAAGGACCTTGACTCCAACGGTTATGTTCTGAAACCTGAGACGGCGTCTTGCCTCGTGTGATATCGTCAGCCGGATTTCTCTCCATGTCCATGTAACGCCAGGCCTGGGGGTCCATGAGTTCCTGTATTTCTGTGACTCTAGTGCCTACAAATACTTTGTACCTGCAGGAGTCTGACTGGAGCCAGGTTAAGACTTTTGTAGAATCCGACCAGTACGTGACCTCATGGATTTCCAGGGTTCTTTTCTGATGACCACGGCCAGCTGGGCACAGGTGTGTGCAGTTCAGAGATATAGTCTTGGCATTGACTGTTGTCATTTCGGGGCCACTCTTGATCTTGCTGCAAAGGATTTCACTTGGATCCGTCCATTGGTGTCTTCAGTACAGGTGTACTCGACGGCACCGTACACACGTTCTGAGGCATCACTGAAGACGTGAACACTTCTTGTGCTGGTTGGGAGATCCATGTCGGGGCAGACGTAACACCTTGGTAGTGTGACCTGAGACAGCTGTGGAAGTTATTCTAAGCAGTTTAGTCATCTTAACTTGCTCAATTTCCACATGATTTATTACAAGATTTAGTTGAGGTTTAGGGTTTACTGAGTGTTTGCTTTCAAATACAATGCATGTAGTTTTAGAAATATTTAGGACTCATTTATTCCTAGCTACCCATTCTGAAACTAGCTGCAACTCTATGTTGTGTGTTGCAGTTATTTCAGTTGCTGTAGTAGCTGATGTGTATAGTGTTAAGTTATCCATAGACACTCTGGCTTTACTCATACATAGACACTCTGGCTATACTCAAAGTCAGTGGAATGTCGTTAGTAAAAAATTTAAAAAGCAAGGCGCCTAAACAGCTACCCTGGGAAATTCCTGATTCTAACTGGATTATATTTGAGAGGCTTCCACTAAAGAACACCCTCTGTGTTCTGTTAGACAAGTAACTCTTTATCCACATTATAGTAGGGGGTGTAAAGCCATAACACATACGTTTTTCCAGCAGCAGACTGTGATCGATAATGTCAAATGCTGCACTGAAGTCTAACAAGACAGCCCCCACAATCATTTTGTCATCAATTCTCAGCCAATCATCACTCATTTGTGTAAGTGCTGTGCTTGTTGAGTGTCCTTCCCCATAATCACGTTGAAATTCTGTTGTCAGTTTGTTTACTGTGAAATAGCATTGTATCTGGTCAAACACAATTTTTTCCACAAGTTTACTAAGGGTTGGTAACAGGCTGATTGGTCGGCTATTTGAGCCAGTAAAGGGAGCTTTACTATTTTTGAGGAGCGGAATGACTTTAGCTTCCCTCCAGGCCTGAGGGCACATGCTCTCGAGTAGGCTTAGATTGAAGATGTGACAAATTGGAGTGGCAATATCAGCTGCTGTTATCCTCAGTAATTTTCCATCCAGATTGTCATCCAGTGGCTTGTCATTGTTGATAGACAATCATTTTTTCAACTCTTCCACATTGACTTTACGTAATTCAAAAGTACAATTCTAGTCTTTCAAAATTTGGTGCTATACACTTGGATGTCTAGTGTCAGCGTTTGTTACCGGCATGTCATCCCTAATTTTGCTTATCTTGCCAATGAAAAAGTCATTCAAGTAGTTTGCAATCTCAGTGGGCTTTGTGATGAATGAGCCATCTGATTCAATGAATGAAGGAGCCGAGCTGGCTTTTTTCCCCAAAATGTAATTTAAGTTGCCCCAAAGCTTTGTACTATCATTCTTTGTATAATTTATCTTTGTTTCTTGATGATCTTTATGACCTTCCTGTGACATCGGGTGGTGTAGGTGTCCTGGAGGGCAGGTAGTTTGCCCCCGGTGATGCGTTGTTGAGACCTCACTACCCTCTGGAGAGCCTTACAGTTGTGGGCGGAGCAGTTGCCGTACCAGGCGGTGATAAAGCCCAACAGGATGCTCTCGATTGTGCATCTGTAGAAGTTTGTGAGTGCTTTTGGTGACAAGCCAAATTTCTTCAGCCTCCTGAGGTTGAAGAGGCGCTGCTGCGCCTTCTTTACGACGCTGTCTGTGTGGGTGAACCAATTCAGTTTGTCCGTGATGTGTACGCCGAGGAACTTAAAACGTACTACCCTCTCCACTACTGTCCCATCGATGTCGATAGGGGGGTGCTCCCTCTGCTGTTTCCTGAAGTCCACAATCATCTCCTTTGTTTTGTTGACGTTGAGTGTGAGGTTATTTTCCTGACACCACACTCCGAGGGCCATCACCTCCTCCCTAAGGGTTTGGAGGGCACTATGGTGTTAAATGCTGAGCTGTAAATGCTGAGCTGTAGTCGATGAACAGCATTCTCACATAGGTATTCCTCTTGTCCAGATGGGTTAGGGCAGTGTGCAGTGTGGTTGAGATTGCATCGTCTGTGGACCTATTTGGGAGGTAAAGCAAATTGGAGTGGGTCTAGGGTGTCAGGTAGGGTGGAGGTGATATGGTCCTTGACTAGTCTCTCAAAGCACTTCATGATGACCGAAGTGAGTGCTACGGGGCGGTAGTCGTTTAGCTCAGTTACCTTAGCCCTCTTGGGAACAGGGACAATGGTGGCCCTCTTGAAGCATGTGGGAACAGCAGACTGGGATAAGGATTGATTGAAATTGTCCGTAAACACACCAGCCAGCTGGTCTGCGCATGCTCTGAGGGCGCGGCTGGGGATGCCGTCTGGAACTGCAGCCTTGTGAGGGTTAACACGTTTAAATGTTTTACTCACGTCGGTTGCGGGCCGTGTCAGTGGCACTGTATTGTCCTCAAAGCGGGCAAAAAAGTTATTTAGTCTGACTGGGAGCAAGACATCCTGGTCCGAGACGGGGCTGGTTTTCTTTTTGTAATATGTGATTGACTGTAGACCCTGCCACATACCTCTTGTGTCTGAGCCAGTGAATTGTGACTCTATTTTGTCTCTATTTAAAAAATATATATATATTTTCAATGACGGCCTAGGAACAGTGGGTTAACTGCCTGTTCAGGGACAGAAAGACAGATTAGTACCTTGTCAGCTCGGGGGTTTGAACTTGCTACCTATACTTGACGCTGAGCTTGTTTGATTGCCTTGAGGAGGGAATAGCTACACTGTTTGTATTCGGTCATGTTTCCGGTCACCCTTCCCTGGTTAAAAGCAGTGGTTCGAGCTTTCTAATGAACTCGCTCACTGAATCAGCATATTCGTCAATGTTGTTGTTTGACGCAATGCGGAACATATCCCAGTCCACGTGACCGAAGCAGTCTTGAAGCATGGAATCAGATTTGTCCGTTGAACAGACCTGAGCACGGGAGCTTCTTGTTTTAGTTTCTGTTTGTAGGCAGGGAGCAACAAAATGGAGTCATGGTCAGCTTTTCCGAAAGGTGGGCGGGGGAGAGCCTTATATGCGTCGCAGAAGTTAGAATAGCAATGATCCAAGGTTTTACCAGCCTGGTTGTGCAATCGATATGCTGATACAATTTAGGGAGTCTTGTTTTCAGATTAGCCTTGTTAAAATCCCCAGCTACAATGAATGCAGCCTCAGGATATGTGGTTTCCAGTTTGCAAAGAGTCAAATAATGTTCGTCCAGGGCCATCGATGTGTCTGCTTGGGGGGGATTATATACGGCTGTGATTATAATCGAAGAGAATTCCCTTGGTAGATAATGGTGTCGACATTTGATTGTGAGGAATTCTAAATCAGGTGAACAGAAGGACTTGAGTTCCTGTATGTTGTTGTGATCATACCACGTCTCGTTAATCATAAGGCATACGCCCCCGGCCCCTCTTCTCACCAGAAAGATGTTTGTTTCTGTCGGCGCGATGCGTGGAGAAACCAGCTGGCTGCACCAATTCCGTTAGCGTCTCTCGAGTGAGCCATGTTTCCGTGAAGCAAAGAACGTTACAGTCTCTGATATCCCTCTAGAATGCTACCCTTGCTCTGATTTCATCAACCCTGTTGTCAAGAGACTGGACATTGGCGAGTAATATGCTAGGGAGTGGTGCGCGATGTGCCCGTCTCCGGAGCCTGACCAGAAGACCGCTTCGTTTCCCTCTTTTACAACTTCGTTGTTTTGGGTCGCAGGCTGGGATCCATTCCGTTGTCCTGGGTGGAAGGCAGAACACAGGATCCGCTTCGGGAAAGTCATATTCCTGGTCGTACTAAAGGTGAGTTGACGTTGCTCTTATATTCAGTAGTTCTTTCCAACTGTATTTAATGAAACCTAAGATTACCTGGGGTACCAATGTAAGAAATAACACGTAAAAAAACAAAATACTGCATAGTTTCCTAGGAACGCGAAGCGAGGCGGCCATCTCTGTCGGCGCTGGAAGTGAACCTTGTTGTTTGTTGGTGTGTTTGTTGGTGATGTGGACACCAAGGAACTTGAAACTCTCAACCCGCTCCGCTTCAGTCCTGTTGATGTGAATGGCGGCATGTTCGACCCTCCTTTCCTCTAGTTCACGATCAGCTCCTTTGTCTTACAGGTGACAGTTTTGATGCTCATCACTGTATCATGTATAAAAAGGTTGGCTGCACTTCACTAAAGACCCATAGATCTCTACATTACTCCCTTTTGTTAACAAGGCTCTACTTCATAAATGTCCATCTTATCTAACTTTGCTGTTGAAGTATACACACCTGAGTTGCCTGTTGCCTGTTCACATGATTGGTTAATGCTTGAGGTTCCTAGGGTCTCCACTGAGCTAGGTAAACCTCCTTTTTAGTTTTAATGCACCGTATTATTGGAACAAAATTCTAAATACATTTCATCTTGATGTTCTGGTGCCGTTCAGGCAACTTAAAATATTGATTGAGGATTTATTTGTGGATGTTTTTGTGCTTACCATGGCTGTTTTTGTATTCTAATTTTTGAACATCTACTCATTTTTTTTTAAACAATTTTCTACAATGCAGAATAATAGTGAAGATACCAAAACTATGAAATAACACATATGGAATCATCTAGTAACCAAAAAAGTGTTAAACAAATCAAGATAGGCCTCAGGCACCCCCATCTGGCGTTGTGTAGAGCACCTATTGTGCTCCTGTGGAATTGTTCCACAGCTGCTTTCACTTTGTCCACAGTGGGCTTCATGACCTGCAGAGCGTCTCTTACAATCAGGTTGATTGTGTGGGCAAGACATGGATGATGAGTACATTTTAAGATTTTCATGGCTTTGGTTATGTTAGCTGCATTGTCGCTAACACAACAGACCACTTTTCCATCTACTTGCCATTCTCTGGCCACTCTCAACAGTTCCTCTGCCAAGTTCTCTTAGGTGTGTCTGTCGCTGAACTCAAAGCAGTCCAGAAGAGAGGTAGACATCAAAAACATCTTCAATGAAGTGACATGTAACCGAAATGTAAGAAGAAGTTACCCTTGACGTCCAGCAGTCAGTGGTAAGGCAAACTGCAGTAGCTTTTTGGACTCTTTCCCGCACTGATGCCCATGTGCTCTCGTACAGTTGTGGAATAAGTGATTTTGAAAGGGTTTTCCTGCTTAGAATTGTGTACATTGGATTTAGATTCTTGCTATAATTTCTAAATCCTCTGTCCTCCACTATCAAATACAGCTGGAAATCGGTGGCAATCATTTTAGCCAATGCAATATCAATTTGGCCTTGTTTTTCTACAGACATAGACTTTGGCATAAACTGATCCATAGAAGACTGCGTTGCTGTGGTTCGCAGAGTAGATCTACTAGACTGAGTGGATTACATCTCCACGTGTGGAAGTGCTGGCTCCACCACATTCACTAGCAGGCCCGCTAGTTTCTCGAAACTCCGCTACAGCTAGCTTCACAGTTGGGTGCACAGTTGGGTGCGCATATGCCGGGGTGGGTTGTGCGTAGAACCCTCTTTATATGAGATTTTGTGCTCTAACACTGTGCTCTAACATGGTCTACATTATTAAAATGCATCCAAATGCTACTGTGCTTCCGACTCATTTTCCAGCTGCTGTTTTCCCAGCTGTCCTTCCTCTCTCTCCTCAGCTGCTAAGTGTGTGACTGTGAGTGAGTTGGCTCGGCCCTCCATCACGCATCTCTGGTTCATTGGTTGACACTGCATTTCTGATTGACAGGAACAACAGGTAGTCTGAGCAGATAGACAGAACGAATGTATGTGCGCTTGAGCATTTAGGTCTATATTATTATTATTATTATATATTATTTTTTTCGTCCTTTGAATTAGTTAATTATATTCATTTAAATATTTGGAATGTTCATATCTTATTTAAAAAAAAATGTTTTTAAAAATAGATTTGGCTCTTCTGATATGCGAGCCAGCTCCCAACGTTCACCTATAAGAGCCAGCTCTTAGAGCCGACTCGTTCGCGAATGACCCATCACTAACATTAACATTATGCCTAATTGCAGTTGCTGTACTCATAATATACAGGAGAACGATCGCCTTATGGCGAGGAAAGCTGTGCTGCAAGCCCAGCTTCAGACGCAATCGTTAGGAAAGGGTAATTTAAGTGTTGGGAATGTTGAAAACGCACCTGTGCCAACAGTAAATACCGATAGTAGTATAAATCCCCTCGCACAGTCCCCACAGCCAGACAATTTTCTCATGGCTTCAGGAGGGAATTGCTGTAGGAATGCTCAACCGGTGTCGCTCATTCAGCCAACAGAAACATTCAACCGGTTCTCTCCATTAAGCAACGATTCGGAGTCAGAGGACGAGCCTTCTCTGGTCTCTCCTCCCTTTACGGGGTCTGAGACGCCGAAGCCTCCCACCATTAGCTCTGACAAATTGAAAACACTAGTCATTGACGACTCCATTACCCGCAGTATTAGACTTAAAACGAATCATCCAGCGATCATACACTGTTTACCAGGGGGCAGGGCTAAAGATGTTAAGGCTAATCTGAAGATGGTGCTGTGCTGGCTAAGGCTAAAACTGGCAAGTATAGGGATATTTTAATCCATGTCGGAACCAACGATGTTAGGATGAAACTGTCAGAGGTCACCAAGCGCAACATAGCTTCAGCGTGTAAATCAGCTAGATAGATGTGTCGGCATCAAGTAATTGTCTCTGTCCCCCTCCCAGTTAGGGTGAGTGATGAGCTCTACCTTGAGTCTCACAACTCAATCGCTGGTTGAAAACTGTTTTCTGCCCCTCACAAAAGATAGAATTTGCAGATAATTGGCCCTCTTTCTGGGACTCACCCACAAACAGGACCAAGCCTAACCTGCTGAGGAGTGACGGACTCCATCCTAGCTGGAGGGGATGCTCTCATCTTAACTGCGACCATAGACAGGGCTCTAACACCCCTAGCTACACAATGAGATAGGGTACAGGCCAGGCAGCAGGCTGTTAGCCAGCCTGCCAGCATAGTGGAGTCTGCCACTAGCACAGTCAGTGTAGTCAGCTCAGCTATCCCCATTGAGGCATTGTCTGTGCCTCGATCTAGGTTGGGCAAAACAAGATGGCGGTGTTCGCCTTAGCAATCTCACTGAGATCTGACTGACTTAAGCCTGATGAATTTACTGTGTTAAATGAGGCCTCACCTCCTGGTTACACTAGTGACCATATCCCGCTCGCATCCCGCAAAGGCGGAGGTGTTGCTAATATTCATGATAGCAAATTTCAATTTACAGAAAAAAAAACTGCGTTTTCATCTTTTGAGCTTCTAGTCATGAAATCTATACAGCCTACTCAACCACTTTTTATAGCCACTGTTTTATACAGGCCTCCTGGACCATATACAGCGTTCCTCACTGAGTTCCCTGAATTGCTTTCAGACCTTGTAGTCATGGCAGATAATATTCACATTTTTGGTGACTTTAATATTCACATGGAAAAGTCCACAGACCCACTCCAAAAGTTTTTCGGAGCCGTCATCGATCGGCATGTCTCAGGACCTATTCACTGCCACAGTCATACTCTGGACCTATTTTTGTCCCGTGGAATAAATGTTGTGGATCTCAATGTTTTTCCTTATAATCCTGGACTATCGGACCACCATCTTATTACGTTTGCAATCGCAACAAATAATCTGCTCAGACCCCAACCAAGGATCAACAAAACCCAAAGACTCCTAGATGCCCTTCCAGACTCCCTCCACCTACCCAAGAACGTCAGAGTACAAAAATCTGTTAATATCGAAGAGCCCTCACTGCTGCTTGATGATCCTATCTTTCCAACTTAATTGAGGAAAATAAGAACAATCCAACATTTATTTTTGATACTGTTGCAAAGTTAACTAAAAAGCAACATTCCCCAAGAGAGGATGGCTTTCACATCAGCAGTGATGAATTCATGAACAACTTTGACAAAAAGGATCATGATCATTAGAAAGCGAATTACGGACTCCTCTTTAAATCTGCGTATTCCTCCAAAGTTCAGTTGTCCTGAGTCTGCACAACACTGCCAGGACCTAGGATCAAGGGAGACACTCAAGTTTTTTAGTACTATATCTCTTGACACACTGATGAAAATAGTCATGGCCTCTAAACCTTCAAGCTGCATACTGGACCCTACTCCAACTAAACTACTGAAAGAGCTGCTTCCTGTGCTTGGCCCTCCTATGTTGAACATAATAAACGTCTCTCTATCCACCGGATGTTTACCAAACTCACTAAAAGTGGCAGTAATAAAGCCTCTCTTGAAAAAGCCAAAACTTGACCCAGAAAATATAAAAACTGTCGGCCTATATCTAATCTCCCATTCCCTCAAAACAATTTTTAAACAACTGTTGCGCAGCAACTCACTGCCTTCCTGAAGACAAAACAATGCATACGAAATGCTTCAGTCTGGTTTAAGATCTCATCATAGCACTGAGAATGCACTCGTGAAGGTGGTAAATTACCTTTTAATGGAGTCAGACCGAGGCTCTGCATCTGTCCTCGTGCTCCTAGACCTTAATGTTGCTTTCGATTCCATCGATCAGTACATTATTTTGGAGAGATTGAAAACCCAAATTGGTCTACATGGGCAAGTTCTGGCCTGTTTTAGATCTTATCTGTCGGAAAGATATGAGTTTGTCTCTGTAGATGGTTTGTCCTCTGACAAATCAACTGTAAAAGTCGGCATTCCTCAAGGCTCCGTTTTAGGACCACTATTGTTTTCACTATATATTTTACCTCTTGGGGATGTCATTCGAAAACATTAACTTTCACTGCTATGTGGATGATGCACAGCTGTACATTTCTATGAAACATGGTGAACCCCAAAATTGCCCTCCCTGGAAGCCTGTTTTTCAGACATAAGGAAGTGGATGGCGGCAAATGTTCTACTTTTAAACTTGGACAAAACAGAGATGCTAGTTCTAGGACCCAAGAAACAAAGATATCTTCTCTTGAATCTGACAATTAATCTTGATGGTTGTACAGTTGTCTCAAATAAAACTGTGAAGGACCTCTGCATTACTCTGGAGCCTGATCTCTCTTTTGACGAACATATCAAGACTGTTTCAAGGACTGCTTTTTTCCACCTACGTAACATTGCAAAAATCAGAAACTTTCTGTCCAAAAATTATGCAGAAAAATGAATCCATGCTTTTGTCACTTCTAGATTAAACGACTGCAATGTTCTACTTTCGGCTACCCGGAAAAGGACGAAATAAACTTCAGTTAGTGCTAAACACAGCTGCTAAAATCTTGACTAGAACCAAAAAATTTGATCATATTACTCCAGTGCTAGCTTCTCTACACTGGCTTCCTGTTAAGGCTAGGGCTGATTTCAAGGTTTTATACAGCTAACCTACAAAGCATTACATAGGCTTGCTCCTAACTATCTTTCTGATTTGGTCCTGCCATACATACCTATTACACGTACAAGACGCATGCCTCCTTACTGTCACTTGAATTTCTAAGCAAACAGCTAGATGCAGTGCTTTCTCCTATGGAGCTCCATTTTTATGGAATGGTCTGCCTATCCATGTGAGATACGCAGACTTGGTCTCGGTTCCTCTCTAGGTTTCTTCCTAGGTTCCGGCCTTTCCAGGGAGTTTTTCCTAGACACCTGCATTGCTTGCTGTTTGGGGTTTTAGGCTGGGTTTCTGTACAGCACTTTGTGACATCAGCTGATGTAAGAAGTGCTTTATAAATACATTTGATTGATTGATTGATGTGGCATTGGTTTCAAATACTTAAAATCTCAAATCAACCATAAATTGTAAAAATTCATATACAACATTGATTTAATGAGTAAAACTAAAATATTGTCCTATGTACATTGTATAATTTATTGACAGTCCCTGATTAGCCCCATAGAGTGATCCAACATCGAACCATCTATGCCACCGTCACACTCTGGCTGATGCTTATTCAACAAAGTTGGCTAGCTTGCTAGCTACTTCCAGGCACGTGAGAGAATTCTAAATTGTATATTTTTAAAAAGTGAGGCATTAAAAGAAGAACACAAGGGGTTTGCTTTTTATATACTTTTTCTAGTAGGAATTTAATCAAGAACAACATTGTTTACAAGTTTACACTTTCTTTTTCTTTAATCAATCTCATGGATTTAAATAAGTTCACGTGGAGTAATTCAGTCCATGGAAACATTGTGCGGACGCGAATGTTCCGTTTGCATGGTGGATTTTAGCGTTGTACGACTTTTTGTATCACTGCAGAGCCTCCTGCAGTTGGATGAAGTTCCACCGTGACGCTGATCTGTGTTCAGTTTCGTGTTTTCCACGTTTAATGATTAAGAGCAGCTTCTCCCCGAAGCAAGTTTCTCTCTTGTTGAGGTGATGGGACATGTGACAACTGTTAAAACGGTTAATTTAATAACACATAAAGAAACAATAGAAAATGTATAGCTTTCTCACACCGTTGACTAAAAATGCTCAGGTCTTAAGGTGTGGAATGGAGAATCATTATTATTATTCACATAGTCTTACTCTTTTTACAGAATCCTCACCTTACACAACATTTACAGCAAAATAGAACACACCCAAACAATATAAGTAATAGTAGTCATGAAAACATGGCTAATGAGGATTATAATGATGATAAAAAACAAACAAATCTCATAATTTCAGTGTGTAACAACATTTACACACCGACTTAGAAATAGTTTTACAGTAGTCATTCAATAACTAACCAATCAAAAGGACAATCTTACAATCTTGGGGGCCATATTTGAACATAAGCAACCTGTTAAATTTAAACAGTTTCTCCGGCTTAAAAGGCATATCAGCCAATTCAAATCGTAGATGTACTTGTACATGACATAACGCTAAAATGTAGCTTGTCCCATTAGATGACATGGCACGTGTTAGCCCTATGTTAACCTCACCAGTTGGCAGTGATTATACCCTGGAACTACTTTTTCATCTGCCTATCAAAGATCTTAGACTTTATATCCACCAACTCAACGGTATTTCTTGAAATAGGTCAACCCTGCCGCTAGAGGGATATTTTAAACCTACAAATTCAAGGTTTACTTTTACTCCGTAACAAAATGTAATGTGTCAATATTGCATTGATGCATCCTTGACTAGGTTACTAGCTACTACTAACATTCAGATGACTTTGTCAAATAAAATCTATCTATTTAAAAATGACTGAAGACAGAAACAGATCATTTGTTTCCATTTCAACATATTTATTATTGAAACCAAAGTGCTGTAAAATATATAAATTAAAGCAAATAGCTTAGTACACACAAACATTTCATATGTTCAAATCAAAAGGCTAATGCACAGAAAAAGTCAGGTGCTTCACAAATTCAGAACCGCTGGACAGCAACATAATAAACTAAAGCACTGATCATTGGGAATGAGATCAGAATGACTGCTATGGCTTGATCCATTCATTTAAATAGGTAGCCTACGAAACAAAAACAAATCAAAAGGCCTGATTAACATGAAATCAATAACCCAGCTACATCTCGAGTCCCCGATGCCGACACATACAGAAATCAAAAGATTATTTAGTATTTCGTGTAGAAGCTCTGACAAAGGCCAAGAAGTCGAGAAACACTTTTCAGTGAGAAAACAGAACCACTTTGGGCAACAACTTTCTTTCAAAAAAATCTGTGTCCTACGATGCAATACTCATGATCATTTAAAGGAGAACCAAAACTACTTAGCCTACATTTGAACACCACCTCAGAAGCTTTGGGCATCTTCCCAACAAAGTCACCTAGTATTGGTACTTTAAGGGAATTAGGGACTATCACTCGAAGCCCACCTTTTCCAATGCATTATGGAAAAGTGTGCATCGAATTCTACTACAGTAGACGAGGAGCTAAAATGAGTATAACATCCTGGAATTTAGAAAAAAATTAAATCTCTCATATTAAACATTCTATTTTCACATACTGAGAATGTGTCATGCTTAACTGTGTTGTTTCCCGCTATTTGTTCATTTCGGTAGCGCATCCCCATATCTAATTGAACTGTTCTTGTCAAAGCTGGAATGTGTAAGACATCTGTGCATTTAAAGTAAACTTGATTTTTTAAATGACGCTTACTATTAAACGGCCACTCAAACGGCCTACTAAACAACTGAGACATAAACTGAACAAGTTCCACAGACGTGACTAATATAAATTTAATAATGTTGTCCATGAACAAAGGGGGGGGGGGGTCAAAATCAAAGTAACAGTCAGTATCTGGCGTGGCCACCAGCTGCATTAAGTACTGCAGTGCATTTCCTCCTCATGGACTGCACCAGATTTGCCAGTTTTTGCTGTGAGATGTTACCCCATTCTTCCACAAAGACACCTACAAGTTCCCGGACATTTCTGGGGGGAATGACCCTCACCCTCCGATCCAACAGGTCCCAGATATTGAGATTGAGATCCGTGCTCTTTGCTGGCCATGGCAGAACACTGACATTCCTGTCTTGCAGGATATCACGCACAGAACTAGCAGTACAGTTGGTGGCATTGTCATGCTGGAGGTTCATGTGAGGATGAACCTGCAGGAAGGGTACCACATGAGGGAGGAGGATGTCTTCACTGTAACGCACAGCATTGAGATTGCCTGCAATGACAACAAACTCAGTCCGATAATGCTGTGACACACCGCCCCAGACCATGATGGACCATCCACCTCCTGCTCCAGAGTACAGGCCTCGGTGTAACGCTCATTCCTTCGACGATACACGAATCCAACCATCACCCCTGGTGAGACAATACCACAACTCATCAGTGAAGAGCACTTTTTGCCAGTCCTGTCTGGTCCAGCAACGGTGGGTTTGTGCCCATAGGCAACATTGTTGCCAGTGATGTCTGGTGAGGACCTGCCTTACAACAGGCCCACAAGCCCTCAGTCCAGCCTCTCTCAGCCTATTGCGGACAGTCTGAGCACTGATGGAGGGATTGAGCATTCCTGGTGTAACTCGGTCAGTTGTTGTTGCCATCCTGTACCTGTGATGTTCGGATGTACCAATCCTGTGCAGGTGTTGTTACATGTGGTCTGCCACTACGAGGATGATCAGCTGTCCGTCCTGTCTCCCTGTAGCGCTGTCTTAGGCGTCTCACAGTACGGACATGGCAATTTATTGCCTTGGCCACATCTGCAGTCCTCGTGCCTCCTTGCAGTATGCTTGAGGCACGTTCACACAGATGAGCAGGGACCATGGGTATCTTTCTTTTGGTGTTTTTCAGAGTCAGTAGAAAGGCCTCATTAGTGTCCTACATTTTCATAACTGTGACCTTAATTGCCTACCATCTGTAAGCTGTTAGTGTCTCAATGACCATTCCACAGGTGCATGTTCATTAATTGTTTATGTTTCATTGAACAAGCATGGGAAACAGTGTTTAACCCCTTTACAATGAAGATCTGTGATGTTATTTGGATTTTTACAAATTATCTTCCAAGACAGGGTCCTGAAACTGTTTATTTAGGACACAAGTATGGGTATTTGGACAGGGCCAGTGTGTTTGTGTACAAGACTGAAAGAGGTAGCTCTTTATTAAAGTAGTTATTAATCTTAATTTTCAAGCTGTGAGATTCGAACCCTTGCCACAATCTGCAAGAATTACATAGACTAGGCACTTCACACAGAGAGCAATTTGACCAGTCACTCAACTACACATGATAGTTGCTTTAATGATGTTGCTGAACTGAAGTATGTTAAGGACGCTTCTATGAAGTGTTGGAACACGTCCAACTATGTCAATGATTTTAATTGGCTGATCTGTCACGTGCAAGTAAAACGATTGACATTTTTAGCCTGAGAAACGTTTAAAATTGAAATGGTTGCTTATGTTCGTAAGTATTGCCCCTTGGTTTTGAGTGGCAATTTGTTATTATTATTTATTTATTTTACAAATGTTCACTTTCCAAGTTTCCACATTTCTTTGTGTATTCCTTTCGCAGATTACATTTTAATTTGTACCAGAGGCCAGGACTGGTCTGATTGGGATTATGAGGTGGTTTATAATATTCACAAAGCTTTCTATCACAAACAAGACACCCAGTGCAAATTAATACCAACAACAAAATAAAAATAAAAACATAGAAATCGTGGTTGATACAAAGGGTACCATTTTGCAAACGTCAAACAACGATCAAGTTAGTGTCAAAGTGTGACTGTGACATTGTCATCAAATGTATTTCAAAACCATTGTTCTGCGACGTTTGTGGTGATTGTTCGTTCATCATGCAGATGCAATGGCGCACACAGTATCTGTAAGGCGGGCGCCATTTTGACAAAAGCACTGTTTTTTTACTCTGCTAAAATGTCACCAATAATTGTGCATCTCGTTATAGCGCAAATACAAGCAGAAGTCCACATCCATGATAAATATAGCTTCATGTGTACTCCTTGTAGAACCTAAATGACATCAGGGAGATCAGTGCCCATATGTAACGCTATAGATTGGATCTCTAGGATAAGACAACACATCCATTGCATCACTATACAGCAGGGCTGACCACAGATCAGGTGGGACAAACACATTGTGTGCTCAATCAGGATCAGTATTTCACAATAACACATGATGATGACAATAATGATATTGGATAGCAACTTCTTTGGCTCTTTTCAAAGAGCTCAAAAAGCTTTCTATTGTGAAGATGGAAAATGGGAGAAAAAGGGACCGAGAATGGGCAGAGGTATGAAAAATGTGGTTGTGAAGAAGAGAGGACAGAGTGAGGGTGTTGGAGGGTAGGTAAGAAAGAGAAAGACGGGGGGTGAGAGGAAAGAGTGAGACACTGTTACAGAGGGTGAATAGTAGGGATGGGGGGAAAAATCAATACGGTAGAGCAAGGCTATCCAACCTCATTCCTGGAGAGATACCCTCCTGTAGGTTTTCACTCCAACGCTAGTTGTAACTAACCTTATTCAGTTTATCAAACAGCAAATTATTAGAATTAGGTGTGCTAGATTAGGTTTGGAGTGAAAACCTACAGGATGGCAGCTCTCCAGGAACAGGGTTAGAGAGCCCTGCAGCACAGTATTGCAGTATTACTTTTGATGATATTATATAGTTTCTATGTATTGATTATTTTGCTAGGTAGTTAACGTTAGCTAGCAATAGTCGGCTGTACCTGCCACCAAAATCTGGCATTTTTCATTTATTTTTAAATGGTGATCCAAAATGTTTTCAGCACTTTTGTTTCTGTGACTGATCAAAACTTGTTTTCTCATGGCTCTTTCTTGTCCCTCTGCAAAAGCCAACGTCAGCAATAAGCCTATGTTTGCAATAAGTATCAGTATCAAATTGCAATTCATACAGAATCGTGATACATCGTGATACATATGGAATCACAATACATATCGAATTGGCACCTAAGCATCGTGATAATATCGTATTGTGAGGTTCCTGGCAATTCACAGCCCTAGTGAATAAAAAGAAAGAGAGAGGGAGGGGGATGAGAAAAGAGAGAGCTGCTGATTAGCAGCTCTCTCTCTCGCTTTCTCTCGCCCGATCGGAATACCTCACCATCAAATAACGACTGCATTACCTCTCAAGAGAATTTTCTTCGATCATTGTCATGACCATCTATATTCCCCCCAAGCCAACAACGCTACACCTCTCAATGAACTACACTGGAATTTTTGCCAAATGGAAACCGAATATCCTGAAGCCACATTTATTGTAGCTGGGGACTTTAATAAAGAAAATCTGAAGAAAGCGCAACCGAAGTTCTTGCAACACATCTTCTGTGCTACTTGCTCATCGAGCACGCTTGAAGATTGCTACTCCCTGATCTGAGATGGCTACAAGGCCCTCCCCCACCGTCCTTTTGGCAAACGAGATCATGCCTCAATTTTGCTCCTCCCCTCCTATAGGCAGAAACTTAAACTGTAACGACTGTTCAACATTGGTCTGACCAATCAGAATCTATGCTTCAGTTTTGTTTTGATCACGCAGACTGGGAAATGTTCCTGGTTGCCTCCGAGAATAGTAAAATTGTATACACGAACTTAGTGACTGAGTTCACCAGGAAGTGCATAGAGGATGTTGTTCCCACTATTAGAACTTATCCAAACCAAAACACGTGGATAGATGGCAGCATTCATGCAAAACTGTGACTGGGAACATGGACATGTACAAACAGACCAGCTATGCCCTCCGCAAGGGAAGGCCAATATAATCATCAAGGACTTCAGAGCCACGGCCTGTTCACCCAGTTACCATCTAGAAGGTGGATACAGTACAGGTGCATCAAAGCTGGGACAGAGAGACTGAAAAACAGCTTCTATCTCCAGGCCATCAGACTGTTAAATAGTCACCACAAGCCGCACAGTACCACCCGGTAATCTACCCTGCAACTTAGATATTGCTGCCCTATGTACGTAGCCATTGAACACAGGTCAATTGAACAATGTTTACATACCATTTTGTCCACGTCATACCAGTACCAGTCAAAAGTTTGGACACACCTACTCAAAGGGTTTATCTTTATTTTTATGTTTTTCCACATTGTAGAATAATAGTGAAGACATCAAAACTATGAAATAACACATGGAACCAATAAAGTGTGAAACATATCAAAGAGATTTGAGATTCTTCAAAGTAGACACTCTTGGCATTCTCTCAACCAGCTTCATGAGGAATGCTTTTTCAACAGCCTTGAAGGAGTTCTCGCATATGCTGAGCACTTGTTGGCTGCTTTTCCATCACTCTGCAGTCCAACTCATCCCAAACCATCTCAATTGGGTTGAGGTCGGGTGATTGTGGAAGCCAGGTCATCTGATGCAGCACTCCATCACTCTCCTTTTTGGTCAAATAGCCCTTACACAGTCTGGAGGTGTGTTGGGTCATTGTCCTGTTGAAAAACAAATGATAGTCCCACTAAGCACAAAACTGCGGTAGCTGTGCTGGTTAAGTGTGCCTTGAATTCTAAATAAATCACAGACTGCGTCACCAGCAAAGCACCCCCACACCATCACACCTCCTCCTCCATGCTTCACGGTTGGAACCAAACGTGCAGAGATTATCCGTTCACCTACTCTGAGTCTCACAAAGACACAGCGGTTGGAACCAAAAATTGCAAATTTGGACTCATCATACCAAAGGACAGATTTCCTAATGTCCATTGGTTGGGTTTCTTGGCCCAAGCAAGTCTCTTCTTCTTATTGGTCCTTTTGTAGTGGTTTCTTTGCATCAATTTGACTATGAAGGCATGCTTTACGCAGTCTCCTCTGAACAGTTGATGTTGAGATGTGTATGTTACTTGAACTATGTGAAGCATTTATTTGGCCTGCAATTTCTGAGGCTGGTAACTCTAATGAATTTTTCCTCTGCAACAGAGGTAACTCTGGATCTTCCTTTCTTGTGGCTGCCCTCATGAGAGCCAGATTCGTCATATTGCATATAGCTTCAAAGTTCTTCAAATTTTGCAGATTGGCTGACCTCCATTTCTTAAAGTAATGATGGACTGTCGTTTCTCTTTGATTATTTGAGCTGTTCTTGCGATAATATGTACTTGGTCTTTCATCAAATAGGGCTATCTTCTGTATACCCCCTACCTTGTCACAACACAACTGATTGGCTCAAACAAGGCACATCTGTTAATTTAAATGCATTCCAGGTGACTACCTCATGAAGCTGGTTGAGAGAATGGCAAGAGTGTGCAAAGCTGTCATCAAGGCAAATGTTGGCTACTTTGAAGAATCTCAAGTATAAAATATATTTTTTGGTTGAACACTTTTTTGGTTACTACATGATTCCATGTGTTATTTCATAGTTTTGTATGTAGAAAATAGTAAAAATAAAGAAAAAACTTTGAATGAGTAGGTGTGTCCAAACATTTAACTGGTACTGAACATTTATATACTGCATTATAGACAAGGCTCATCCTATATAACTACTTCTGTACACATCTTTTCTATTAATATACTGTCCATACTGTCTATACACAACACACTGCAACCTTAAAGGTCCTCAATGATTTCACTATTGCCCTTGATTCTAAGCAATGTTGTCCTGCTATTTTTATTGACTTTACGAAAGCTTTTGATATGGTAGACCAGGTATTCCCAAACTAGGGTACGCACAATGCCGTCGGGGGTACGGCAAACAAAAATGTGAATCACATTTTATATATTTTTTAATAGTTTTTGACTTCTCTTTCTTCACATTTTCAAACAGTCCATTTATATTTTCCAATGGGGCTATACATTTGAGTGAGTTTTTTTTCTCGCCTGAGTAGCCTCGTTTTCACTGCCAAAACCATTAAACTATCTAATGTTCAGCGAAATAACAACACAATGTCAAATACAGGTAGCCTAGTCAAATAATTAACATGCAATCACATTAAACATTACTCACTCGCGGGAAATCCCCTAATGGACCGTATGTAGCCAAACATAGCTGCTGCTCATGTTGGTATCTGTACTGATGGCGCAAAAGCCATGACAGGGAGACATAGTGGAGTGGTAAGCCGCATGCAAGCAGTTGCTCCCGACACCACTTGGGTACACTGCAGCATCCACCACCAAGGGAATGCCTGACAGCTTGAAAGACGTTTTGGACACTACAGTGAAAATGGTTAACTTTGTTAAAGCAAGGCCCCTGAACTCTCGTGTATTTTCTGCAATATGTAATGATATGGGCAGTGACCATGTAACGCTTTTACAACATACAGAAGTGCGCTGGTTATCAAGGGGCAAAGTATTTAAACATTTTTTGTAATTGAGAGACGAGCTTAAAGTTTTCTTTACTGACCATAATTTTTTACTTGTCTGACCGCTTACATGATGACGAGTTTCTCACACGCCTGGCCTATCTGGGTGATGTTTTTTTCTCACCTGAATGATCTGAAAATAGGATTACAGGGACTCTCCGCAACTATATTCAACGTACGGGACAAAATTAAGACTCTGATTAAGAAGTTGGAGCTCTTCTCTGTCTGCATTAACAAGGAAAACACACATTGTATGATTTTTTGTGTGCAAATGAACTCTAGCTTACGGCCAATGTCAAATCAGGTCTGGCAAGTAAGTTAAGAACAATTTCTTATTTACAATGACAGCCTACTGGGGAATATTGGGTTAACTGCCTTGTTCAGGGGTAGAACAACAGATTTTTTACCTTGTCAGTTTTCGGATACTGGCCCAACGCTGTAACCACTTGGCTACCTGCCCCCCGGATGACACAAACAACTGGATTCGTTATCCCTTTCATGCTCTGCCTCCAGTCCTAAATTTAATTTAATCAGAAGCCACTGCCAACTGCGGTAGACCATTCCATTCTTGTCAGTCGGCTAAGGAGTATTGATGTCTCTGAGGTACTTTGACCTGGTTTTGCTAACTATCTCTCTCTTTGCCTGTCACCAAAGTAGTACCCCATGGCTCAATCCTAGGCCCCACGCTCTTCTCAATTTACATAAACAACATAGCTCAGGCAGTAGGAAGCTCCCTCATCCCTTTATATGCAGATAATACAGTCTTGTACTCAGCTGGCCCCTCCACGGATGTTGTGTTAAACACTCTACAACAAAGCTTTCTTAATGTCTAACAAGCTTTCTCTACCCTTAACCTTGTTCTGAACACCTCCAAAACAAAGGTCATGTGGTTTGGTAAGAAGAATGCCTCTCCCCCCATAGGTGTGGTTACTACCTCTGAGGGTTTAGAGCTTGAGGTAGTCACCTCATACAAGTACTTGAGATTCTGACTAGACAGTGCACTGTCCTTCTCTCAACACATATCAAATCTGCAGGCTAAGGTTAAATCTAGACGTAGTTTGCTCTATTGTAAATGCTCCTCATTCACCACCGCTGCCAAACTAACCCTGATTCAGATGACTATCCAACCCATGCTAGATTACAAAAAACGTAATTTATAGATTGGCCGGTAAGGGTGCTCTCGAGCGGCTAGATGTTCTTTACCATTCGGCCATCAGATTTGCCAACAATGCTCCTTATAGGACACATCACTGCACTCTATACTCCTCTGTAAACTGGTCATCTGTGTATACATGTCGCAAGACCCACTGGTTGATGCATATTTATAAAACCCTCTTAGGCCTCACTCCCCTCCTATCTGAGATACCTACTGAAGCCCTCATCCTCCACATACAACACCCGTTCTGCTAGTCATATTCGATTAAACGGCCCCAAAACAAACACATCCCACAATCGCTCCTATTTTCAGTTCGCTGCAGCTAGCGACTGGAACTAGCTGCAACAAACACTCAAACTGGACAGTTTTATCTCCATGTCTTCATTCAAAGACTTAATCATGGACACTCTTACTGACAGTTGTGGCTGCTTCTCATGATGTGTTGTTGTCTCTACCTTCTTGCCCTTTGTGCTGTTGTCTGTGCCCAATAATGTTTGTACCAGGTTTTGTGCTGCTACCATGTTGTTGTCATGTCATGTTGCTACCATGCTGTATTATCACGTGTTGCTGCCATGCTATGTTGTTGTCTTAGGTCTCTCTTTATGTAGTGTTGTGGTGTCTCTCGTGTCGTGATGTGTGTTTTGTCCTATATTTTTATTTTATTTTAAATGTTTAGTCCCAGCCCCCCATCCACGCATGCTTTTGGTAGGCCATCATTGTAAATAAGAATTTGGTCTTCATTGACTTGCCTAGTTAAATAAAGGTTAAATAACATTACAAAAAAAAAGTTTATTTTCCAGACTCTGACATTGCACGTTCTGATATTTCTTAATTTCTTTATTTTAATATTGGGGGATTTGTCTGTGTTATCATGTATTACTGCACTGTTGGAGCAAGAAACATAAGCATTTCACTGCACCTGCGATAACATCTGCAAAATATGTGTATGCGACCAATATAATTTTATTTGAGGAAAAAATTGCGCTGGTAGCCACTAGATGCAGTTGTAATAAACAGAGAAGTTTATGTTTTCTTCCTACGAATGCTATGACCCCATCAAACATCCGATTCTCAGGACCACTCATGTGTCTTCTGTTTCCCTCCACAATGCCCATGTCACACAGGACTCATTAGAACAGATTGGTCAGGACCAGGCAGTAAATCAGACTGGGGGAAAAAGAACATTAACATGAATATGTTTTCTACACAGAAGATCATACAACATTTTTGCCTGATGATCTTCTGAACTTCCCAACACATATCAGATGCATTTCAGTCACTTCAAACCATACTTCCTTCACATTGAAATACTTTCAAAAGTACTGTCAGGCTGATTTCTAATAGACTGTCATAGCGACAATTAAAAAAACACTGTCCCTTGATTACATAATTTTCTTACATTGTGGAGTTGCAATTTATTTTTAATCAACATGGGGTTGTGAGCCAAAAAAGTTTGGGAACCCCTGGTATACCCACACGCAGGCACACAAACATACAGAACCCACTGATAAGGGTGCAAGTAGGGGGTGAGTGAGGGAAAGGTTATATGTGGGTTGGTCTCCTCCTGTAGTTGTGTAGCAGACAGATACACCATCTCTCAATTTGTCAGTGATATAGTGTTGCTTGAAGAACCAGTATGGACACACAGCTCTAGCCACTGCCCTAACCCAGGCAGAGTGTGTGCGTACATATGTGCGTGTTTGTGAGCATGTGTGGTAAAAGGTCCAAAGGTAGGGTCTTCAAACAGTGTGGCCAGTCTAGGATCTGAAGAAAGGAGCTATTGGAGAGGAGGAGAAGAGTATGGCTACCGAAAGAGGAGTGTTTAGTTGTTCTGAAGACAATCCAGCTCCACCGAGCAGCACACACTTCCATTCTGACCACGGCAGCGAATAAAAAGGGGAATATGAAGAAAAAAAAAGAGAAACAGGTAGTTAGTTCCATTCTTTTTCTGCATGTTTGCGTATGCTACCATGTGTGAGTAATGCAAGGTGAGGTCAGGGCCGGGATTCAACAAACGTTAAAAGGGCACTTACACTATAGAACCGACATGTGCAGCACTTACCATGAATGGTGCATTATCGGCTGTATAGTATGCTGCCCTATAATGCGCCTTGCATTGAATCCCGGCCTAGGTTAGGGTTGCATACTTTGTTCTTGCAGGTGACACAGCTGTGTGTGTTAGTGTTCCTGTACATACTGCACTTGCAGGAGGTGCAGGAAAAGCTTGCCATTCACTGTGTGAGTGTGTGTGTACATATGTATGTGCTTTTGCGTGCTCCTGTGTGTGTATGTGTGTCTGTGTCAGGTAAGAGATGAGTTGTTATTGTTGTCACCTTGCATTTGCAGGTGGTGCAGGGTGACCCTGGCATGAGCCATGTGGCACTGCTGAGGCGGGTGATCCCAGCGGGGTCCTGGCAGGTCTGCATGATGTCATAGGCAATATTGTCTGCCAGACAGGGGTCAGTGACGCAGTGCGGGCAACATTCGCCCTCCGCCAAGGCAGAGTACTTGCACGCCAACACTGGACACGCCAGGGGCCAGCAGTCCACCTCTCCCTCCTAGACAGACAGACAGACAGACAGACAGACAGACAGACAGACAGACAGACAGACAGACAGACAGAGAGAGAGAGAGAGAGAGAGAGAGGGAGAGAGAGAGGGAGAGGGAGAGGGAGAGGGAGAGGGAGAGGGAGAGGGAGAGGGAGAGGGAGAGAGAGAGAGAGAGATTGGAGGAGAATGGAAGAAAAACAATGGACAATTGTTTAGAACAGTCCCGCTGGTCCCTGAGATGACTACTATGGGGTATTGTAAGACCATATTGGACGGATAAAGCTAGAAGTACAGAGACAAGTGTCTAAGCAGCTCTCTGATGTGAATCACCTGATGGCTGACATAGTGGGATCAATACTATGGCTTTGATCACCGACATATACTTAAGCAATAAGGCCCAAGGGGGTGTGGTATATGTCCAATATACCATGACTAAGGGCTGTTCTTATGCAATACGCAACGCGGAGTGCCTGTATACAGCCCTTACCCATGGTATATTGGCCATATAGAACAAACTTCTGAGGTGCCTTATTGCTATTATAAACCGGTTACCAATGTAATTAGAGCAGAAAAAAATAAATGTCAGCCAACCAGCATTCAGAGCTCGAATCACCCAGTTTATAATATCAATTTAATATCACAGGCTCACACTGTAGATTCCCTGTCTCTCTTGTTGTGAGTCTCTTGAAGGTTTGGCCATAGCCTACAGTAGTGATACCTGCGTCTAAGGCCTTAGAATGTCTTTCTTCCTTTCTGATGACACTTGAAGGCTGGCTGGGCAAATTAGAGTGGTTGTCGGTGCCATGCTGATTCTGGGATCTGTGTTTTCACGGCAGCATCGCTTAGCTAATTGCACAGCTGTCAGAGCCCGCTAATTATCAGGTCCACCAGAATAAGGTAATGCACATGCACACACACACGCAAAGATGTCACAAACATTCACAAACGCAGGTGCACACACGCACGCACACACACAAAGCCTAGGCCACCAAAAATATAATTGTATTTCATATCGAGATGGTAACATCTGCTTTTTCTTCGGTTATCAGGCTCCTTTACAGCCCGTCTCATTAGCATGCAAGGATCTGCTTTGTTTCCTGGTAGCCATAATAATTAGCTGGGTGGTGCTCATGAAAGACACGCAATCAAGATCAGAGGAGTATTAGCTGATATATAAAACGACGCAAGTTTCGAGACTTGGAGCTGTACAGCTAAAGTGATTGCACAGATTTCTTGCCACTGCCTAAATGTTGAATATTTGGGGCATACAATCATCGCAGCTCTGCAGATTTTGTTGAGAGGATACAGAATCGATTGACCATTTGTTTTGGTATTGCCCTCCGGTAGCCCTGTTTCTGGTCTCAGGTTCAGGGATGACTGAAATAGCATAACATTAATCTAAAATTTGCCCCTAGAAATAGCATTATTGGGAGATCTGGAGAGACCTGGTCCGTCAATTACTAGCATTCTAATACTCTTAGTGAAAGTATTTATCTTCAACTCACAATCTGTGGATTCTATTCAAATCAAATAAATTCTTATAAGTCACATGCGCCGAATACAACTGGTGAAATGCTTACTTATTCGATTAGCTGAGGGTTTGGATGTGGAATTGGAGACAATTGGGAGTGGAGTTGTTGGGCTGGAATAGAATGACGGTCAAAGATAAAATAAAATAAAAATAAGTCAAAATAAAACAAAACAAAATGTAAGTTTGAATGACTGAGGGCCAGCATTGTTACAGCTAATGCCTGTTTGCCTGAGGCTGATGCCGCACAGGTGTTTGTACACATGCATATACACACGCTCTCATTCAAACGCACACATGTGCACTTACACACACACACATGTAAATAGTGTCAGACATGCACTTTTGCATTGTTGTTTTCTGTTTTCCTTTGTCTTTCTCTTTTGTTTATTTTGTTGGTGGCATTGGGGACGGGGCCTTGGGGGGGTGAGGGGCAAGAACATTTTTTATGACCAATTTTGGGGGGCCGGGGGCCATTGGGGGGTCTCGGATGGTTGAGGGGCAGCTCTCGCGGAACTGTGTGTGTTGTGGGGGGGCTGGTAGCCTGGCGGTTGGGAGCTTGGGAGATTGGGCCGGTGGCTAATAGTTTGCTGGTTTTTGACCTTGTGGAGAATCTGTCTCCGTATCCTTGAGCAGGGCGTTGACCCTGGTTGCTTCTGTGGGTATTTCTGGATGGGAGTCTGTTAGATAACTTAATGTAATGTAAATGTTGAGCGTCTTCACTGCAAGTAGATTGTATGTTTTAATATGGAAAAGAAAATATCAGAGGAGACGGGTGCGTGTGTGAACAAGAGAGTGTTTGTGTATAACAAAGTTCACAAGAAGCATACCAATGTGTGTGTGTGTGTGTGTGTGTGCGCATGTCTGTGTGTCTGTATGTGAATTCAAGCATGTGTATATGGATGCAAATGCCTGTGTGTGTGTGTGTGTGTGTGTGTGTGTGTGTGTGTGTGTCTGTGTGTGTGTGTGTGTGTGTGTGTGTGTGTGTGTGTAGATACCAGGCAGCGACACTGCTGGCAGCTGTAGATCCAGGAGTCTTTGCTGTTGTACAGTGTGTGTCCACTCTGGTGCAGACATTGGCTGGACTTTCTGGAGTCACACTCAGGACAGCAGAACAGGTCTGCCTCAGGGTCCACACAGTCACACTCTCTCCTCCTGCAGAAGGTGCGCCCGTCCTGGGGACAAAGTAAATGCATAGGAATACAAAGGAATGTCAAGGCCATGGCCTGGGTCGGTCCAGCAGTCTATGCCGATGACTTTGGATCATGTACTATGTACGCTGTGAGAATGGGTTTGACCCCAATTTTTTAAAAATCTAAATAGTTCTATAAGCAAATAATCCTCATTCCCAGCAGGTCTGGAACTTTGAGGCCTTTCTTCCAAATGTCTAATGAACTATTATAATCAGGCCAGTTACATCCACCCACCCACAAAGTTTGTAAGACTGCAGTTATGTTGTACAAATCGTAATCTTGGCTGGTTTTGCTTGTAAATACTTATACAGTTTGATTACTGACATTTTAATATTTTTCTAGTGATTGCTTAAGTGCACATACAAACACAGACACACAGACATGCACACACATTGGTATGCCTCCTACCCTAACTAACTGCCTACAGTCGTATTTAAACAGTTACACTCACTCTTCCTACAGAAGGTTATGACCTTTATAGAGGAAAATACACTTCATTGAGCAAGGCCATTTCCAACAATACTGATTACAATTTGTCATTGACGTTTTAAGAGGAGTGTTTTTAGGAGGTTATGGTTTTGTGTTGGATATCTGATCAAGGCCATGGGCGCAACTCTTTCTACAGAGATCCCAGGCTCTTTATCAGTGAAAACGTGATCCATTTTACCTGCCATACTGAGCCCTTGCTAGCTTGGTAATGAGCACAACAACCTTATATAATTTAAAAAGGCAAGTCAGTTAAGAACAAATTCTTATTTACAATGATGGCCTACCACAGCCAAACCCAGGCGACACTGGGCCAATTGTGCACTATGGGACTCCCAATCACTGCCAGACGTGTTACAGCCAGGATTTGAAACCAGGGACTGTACTGACACCTCTTGCACTGACTTGCAGTGCCCTAGACCTCAGCGCCACTCAGGAGCCCTCCTGAAAAGTCTGTGGCAAAATGCATAAATGTACTTTCATAATAAGTAGCCAATATTTTATCGGCATGTATTGTCTCACCACAGTAGCTAGTAACTCTCGTGGTGCTAATATCTAAGAGCTTTATTAGCGTTAGCCTTTTAATGTTATGGCTACGGATATGAGTAGCACCGCTAATTTTAACTATGGGTGGCTGACTAATGCCATGCAATATCATTCCCATTGTGTGCATTGTAACAATGTTTTGGAATAGCCTTGAAATTAGGCATTTTACAGCAATATGCTGCATTGTTTTATTGACCAAATAAATGCAGAGTTTGTAATGTTAAAAATGCACAGCTTTCAATAATGCAAACAACCTCCAATTCAATACAGAATAATATATTTTGGGGCAACCACCCTAAAAATCAGCCTTTCTAGGAGTTAAATAGTCCTAGTCTTTACCTGAGAAACGACTTAAGGTTGACTGGAATACCTCTGTGTGTAATGTAGTTTTATTCAGCTTGACATTATTCTCACTGCCTTAGACAATTCCAATTAATATCTGAGATTTTTCCCGGCAGGGTTTCCAATGCAAGGTTTACATGCTCATGCCTATAGCGATTGACAGCTAAGCTGCAAAAATGTTTACCTTGTTCCCAATGTGATTGATAACAATGTAAAATTGTAAACAATGGAAGGTACAAATATATACTTTGTGGTAGGCATATACTTAATACTAAAGCCTGGCAAGTGTAATGATAGGTCTATAATTAGCATTAGCTTGCACAATTCTGATAAAATCTCACTAGTTCATGTTTACTTGATTAGTTACCCAGTGAGCAAAGTTACCTTGGAAAGACATCTAAAATACATATTTTCCAGATGTTGAAAACTGTAAGGGTTTTCCTCCTCCTCTTCGTCTGAGGAGGAGAGGCGAGAAGGATCGGAGGACAAAATGCAGTGTGGTTAGAGTTCATGGATTTTAATATGAGAAACTAAACATGAACACAATTACAAATCAACAAACGTGGCAAAACCCGAAACAGTTCTATCTGGTGCAGAGAACACAAGGACAGGAAACAACCACCAGCCGACTGGCGGCTCTGGCGGATCATGGCCGACTGGCGCCTCTGGAGGATCCTGGCCGACTGGCGGCTCTGGCGGATCCTGGCCGACTGGCGGATCACACAAAAAAAGCTACCTAAATAAGGTTCCCAATCAGAGACAATGACTAACACCTTCCTCTGATTGAGAACCATATCAGGCCATACATAGAAACGGACAAACTAGACACACAACATAGAATGCCCACCCAGCTCACGTCCTGACCAACACTAAAACAAGGAAAACACAAAAGAACTATGGTCAGAACGTGACAGTACCCCCCCCCCCCCCTCTCTGGCGGCTCCTGGGAGACTGGCGGCTCTGGCGGATCCTGGGAGACTGGCGGCTCTGGCGGCTCCTGGGAGACTGCCGGATCCTGGGAGACTGGCGGCTCTGGCGGATCCTTGCAGACTGGCGGCTCTGGCGGATCCTTGCAGACTGGCGGCTCTGGCGGATCCTTGCAGACTGGCGGCTCTGGCCGACTGGCGGCTCTGGCGGATCCTGGCCGACTGGCAGATGCTCGCAGACTGGCAGCTCTGGCGGCTCTAGCAGCTCTGCACAGGCGGGAGACTCTAGCAGCTCTGCACAGGCGGGAGACTCTAGCAGCTCTGGACAGGCGGGAGACTCTAGCAGCTCTGGACAGGCGGGAGACTCTAGCAGCTCTGGACAGGCGGGAGACTCTAGCAGCGCTGGACAGGCGGGAGACTCTAGCAGCGCTGGACAGGCGGGAGACTCTAGCAGCGCTGGACAGGCGGGAGACTCTAGCAGCGCTGGACAGGCGGGAGACTCTAGCAGCGCTGGACAGGCGGGAGACTCTAGCAGCGCTGGACAGGCGGGAGACTCTAGCAGCGCTGGACAGGCGGGAGACTCTAGCAGCGCTGGACAGGCGGGAGACTCTAGCAGCGCTGGACAGGCGGGAGACTCTAGCAGCGCTGGACAGGCGGGAGACTCTAGCAGCGCTGGACAGGCGGGAGACTCTAGCAGCGCTGGACAGGCGGGAGACTCTAGCAGCGCTGGACAGGCGGGAGACTCTAGCAGCGCTGGACAGGCGGGAGACTCTAGCAGCGCTGGACAGGCGGGAGACTCTAGCAGCGCTGGACAGGCGGGAGACTCTAGCAGCGCTGGACAGGCGGGAGACTCTAGCAGCGCTGGACAGGCGGGAGACTCTAGCAGCGCTGGACAGGCGGGAGACTCTAGCAGCGCTGGACAGGCGGGAGACTCTAGCAGCGCTGGACAGGCGGGAGACTCTAGCAGCGCTGGACAGGCGGGAGACTCTAGCAGCGCTGGACAGGCGGGAGACTCTAGCAGCGCTGGACAGGCGGGAGACTCTAGCAGCGCTGGACAGGCGGGAGACTCTAGCAGCGCTGGACAGGCGGGAGACTCTAGCAGCTCTGGACAGGCGGCAGACTATGGCAGCGCTGGAGAGGAGGAAGGCTCTGGCAGCACTGGACAGGCAGGAGCACCTCTAGGGCTGAGACGGAAAGACAGCCTGGTGCGGGGGGCTGCCACCGGAGGGCTGGTGCGTGGAGGTGGCAATGGATAGACTGGACCGTGCAGGCGCACTGCAGCTTTTGAGCACCGAGCCTGCCCAACCTTACCTGGTTTAATGCTCCCGGTCGCCCTGCCAGTGTGGCGAGGTGGAATAGCCTGCACTGGGCTGTGCAGGCGAACCGGGGACACCATGCGTAAGGCTGGTGCCATCTACGCCGGCCCAAGGAAACGCACTGGAGACCAGATGCGTAGAGCCGGTTTCATGGCACCTGGCTCGATGCCCACTCTAGCCTGGCCGATGCGAGCAGCTGATATGTACCGCACCGGGCTATGCACCCGCACTGGGGACACCGTACGCTCCACAGCATAACACGGTGCCTGCCCGGTCTCTCTCGCCCTCCGTTAAGCACAGGAAGTTGGCGCAGGTCTCCTACCTGGCTTCGCCACACTTCCTGTGTGCCCCCTCCAAGACATTTTTGGGGCTGACTCTTTGGCTTCCATCCGCGCCGCCGTGCTGCCTACTCATACCAGCGCCTCTCCGTCTTCACTGCCTCTAGCTCTTCTTTGGGGCGGCGATATTCTCCTGGCTGTGCCCAGGGTCCTTTCCCGTCTAGGATCTCCTCCCAAGTCCATGTCACTAAATAGAGCTGCCTCTCCTGCTGCTGCCTGTTACCACGCCGCTTGATCCTTGGTAGGTGGGTGGTTCTGTAAGGGTTTTCCTCCTCCTCTTCGTCTGAGGAGGAGAGGCGAGAAGGATCGGAAGATCAAAATGCAGCGTGGTTAGTGTTCATGGTTTTTAATATGAGAAACTAAACATGAACACAATTACAAAACAACAAACGTGGCAAAACCCGAAACAGTCCTACCTGATGCAGAGAACACAAAGACAGGAAACAACCACCAACAAACCCCAACACAAAACAAGCTACCTAAATATGGTTCCCAATCAGAGACAATGACTAACACCTTCCTCTGATTGAGAACCATATCAGGCCATACATAGAAACGGACAAACTAGACACACAACATAGAATGCCCACCCAGCTCACGTCCTGACCAACACTAAAACAAGGAAAACACAAAAGAACTATGGTCAGAACGTGACAAAACAGGTTCATTTTCGTTTCTTAATGTAAGTTGAATATATATTTTTTTTTTTTTCTCCCAAAATGTTATTCCAATTTAAATAAAATAGGGCTAACTGAAGATTGCTTTATACAATATTTATTCTTTCTCCCAACTGTCACATGCACTTAAGTTTACCTTTTCAAAAGCTTTAGAACTGGTAGTAATCATGTTCAAAGGTTTTGGACCAACAGAAAAAATGACAGTAACAGTTACAGAAGCATGTGATATGTGCTTGTTTATCTACCTTAGTTGAATGCACTGACTGTAAGTTGCTCGGGATAAGAGCGTCTGCATGAAGGCGAAACTGTAAATGTAGAAGTCAACACTTGCAAATCACACTGGTTATTATTCTAATGAGTTGGTAAAGCTCTTAGTTCTGGTGCCGATCCTCATTCTTTCTTCTCTTAACACGTAGAATTTACCCAGAATTGGTCAGAATTTACCCAGAATTGAGCATCTGACCAATTAAACAAGACTTAAGTTCTGGTTTAACCGAAATTACTTATCAGCTATATAGAAATCTGGTGCCTGATGCCACAGTTGATGGATGACATGGCACGAAACCATTGGTTGATGAATGCAACCTCTGGGCAGGGGGACACAACCCACATGTGGTTGGTCCAGACCATCTGAACTAATCATAGACATCTATGTTTCACAAGTTTGTACAGCACAGTAGAGTACAGAACAGTCGAGTTTAGTTCAGTACAGTAGAGTATAGTACAACAGAGTACATTATACTGTACTGTACTCTACTTTTCTTTACTGTATTGCATTGTGATGTACTCTGCTGTGCTCAACTGTATTGTGTACTGTGCTGCCCAAACTTGTGAAACATTAATTTCTATGATTGGTTCAAATTTGGTCCAGACCAGATCTGAACCAATTATAGACGTCTATGTTTGGGCCTGTGGACGTTGAAATCAAAACCGGTCCGGACCAAATCTAAACCAAACATAGGTTCAGATTTGGTCCGGACGTCTGTGAACATTTTAAATCAAGGCCAGGGCAGACAGACCAAATTTCACACGAAAAATAACATTCATGGACATTCGTGCCGGACTGTGCTCAATGGGCAGTTAGCATATCAGTAGCACATCAGTTGCATGTCACACACAAGTGAGATCTTTGTGCTGGAGACCATTTTCAGATCAGGTGTTGGAGCCTTATAAAGAAATCCAGGCTGTGAGACCCACTACACAAATCAGGTGTTGAAAGTCGTGCAGAGAGCTGGGCTTTGGCTACAAGATCTACTGCAGAGACACAGAACCTGACAAATGCTGCAGCACAGATACCTGAGGCTAAACAGAGACAGCAGCCGAGGTACATGGACCTCGCTCGCAGTCCTCCCTTCATCCCTCTCTTTTCCTCTGTTTGTTGCCTGTACTTTTTGTCTCAAGTTATATAATATAAATTATTATTATTATGTCAAACTGTGTACTCCTCCTCTCTCTCCATTCGCATCTTTCAGTGTTACGTCATCTTCTTCTCCCTCTGTATTTCTCGGTGTCATACAACTTCTCCCCCCTCCCTCTATCTCGTGCTCAGTTGTAGTTCTATCTCACTGTCACTCCTACTCCTTGCTCTCTCCTTCAGTGACAATACTGCAGGTGTTTTTGATCTGAGCTGTGACATCCTCATCCACAATCAGATAGTACTTCTCAGGCTGGGATTAAATCCAAGGCTTGTTATGGAACTGCGCACTGGACAGCTGACAATTTGACTTTTTAAAAGGAATTCACACTTGAGCCGACAGGCGCAGCGTTTACCATGCAATCTCTGCAAACTCTGGAAATTGTGTTGCTAGACAACGCACTTTGGAATGAATCCCGGCCTAAGTCTCAGGGCATGATACAGACGATTTTATGAGAAGACCGATTTTCGGGATGTCTCAGCATCTGACAAACGTCAATCTAGCTCTGTCACCTTTCAACAAAAACGTGGAAGTGCGGCAGATGCGGAGGATTGAGATGAACCCAATGCAAAAAAACATATCTCTAGCTTAAGCTGACAGATTTTTATGGGGATTTCGTATTATGCTAATTAGATTTCCATGCGTGTGCAGACATCGACCTTAGCTAGTTTGCTACCTAGCCTAATTGAGCAGTCCTAATTTTGCCACTCTTCTTTAGATTTAGTATTATTCATTTTAACTGAAATCTCATTAAGTATCAGTTACATTTTTGTCATCTGAATAGATTTAGTCTAGTTATTGTCGAAGCAAAATTTGTCAACTAAAGGCCCTTTCATTTTAGTCACATTTAACTTATAGTAAACATCAATAATTGACTTCCATGAGCACAAACATACATAGCCTTGTCCTGCATCACATCCTATTCTCTTCCTAACAGCAGAAATATGACAAACATATATAAGAATAATATTATACAAGACATATCTGGCCATTGTTTTCCAAAAGTAGAATGGGAGCTGATGACTTTGAATGGAAGCTAATGACTGTTCTACCCATTGATGTGGTCGATTCACTAAACCTCGAGTCCGAATCAAGTCCCAAGCCCCCTGTCCTCGAGTCCAAGTCAAGTCACGCATCCCTATGGTTGAAGTCCAAGTCCCAGTGCTCGAGTCCTGGTCCAAGTGCTCAAGTCTGAGTCACTGGCTCCACATGAACTCAATAACGTTATTTACCCAGTCAGATATAGCATAGTGGCAAGAGAAATTGAGTCAATTAATTGTTTTCTATGCCTTTTCCCTTTTTATGTGCAACCAAATGTTTGCATATAGGCTACTGATGTTACCAGGGTCACATTCAGTTGAAAAACATTCTTGAACGTTGCAGATAGAAATCCCATGAATAGAGACGATGTTATTCCTTATTCATCATGTCAGAGGCATGTTTGTTTTATATAGCATATTACTACCTGAACATTCCAAGCCGTTGCCTCCCGCCGAACGCGTTCCACGTTGTTAGCTATAGACAGCTAATGAGGAAACATGACTGAATAGTGTAGCCTAAACAAATGATTAATGGTCCGGTCGGCAAGTAGCCAAGTTTTAGAACGGCCCACGATATGTTTTATGAAAGCACAATAAAATCAAAAACTTAGCGCCGATATTATGGGTCCTAACTTTTGAACGGTAGCCAAAAGGCTAGAATCAAGCCATTTTCTGTGAGGAAAAAAGAGGGAGACTTGGCAACGGTGGCTACATAGTCTGTATATGAAATGCAGTGTGAAAAGTGGGAGGGTTGAGCGTGACTATAAATTCAAAGGCAGACTACTTTTCTATAGTCTACACTAAGTAGAGAAAAACATAGCTAGACTGCTGTTTTATTATTAAACTCAATTCTGCTATTGTTTTTTATTTCCTAATGCAGCTTGTGTTTCTTAACCATGCAAATGCTAGCAAACTAGAAGGCTGGTGTGACTGGTTAGCTAAGGTGAAGCAAGGACCGCCTGAGTGATGTGTATAATTGGAGGCGGAGCCGAGTCTGTCAGCCCACACTCCTTGTATCAATCCAATTTATTTATAAAGCCCTTTTTACATCAGCAGATATCACCACTTCATTGCTCCAGACCAGTGCAAGGGGGAGTTAGAGCACTGATTATGCTTTTGGGTCCTACTGTTTCTCTGACTGACAATGAATGGGCAACATAAACCTACGACTTCAGTATTACTTACTAAAACTGTTGTTACACTAAGGTTTTTATTATTTTATTTTATTAGGATTATTTTGCTATTGCTGTAGTACTGTAGCCCACTCCTGACCAGTCACATTGTACAGTGCCTGAGTGGTGCAATGGTCTAAGACACTGCATAGAAGTGCAAGCTTGGTTGCTACAGATACTAGTTCAATACCCGTTCCGGCCTCGACTGGGAGACCCATGAGATGACAGTAGGTTTTTGATTTCCCTCCATCTAAAAACAGAAATAAAGAATTCTTAATAACAAAACAGATGTATTTACAAATTAGTAACAATGTCTCACCCCATGTTCAAGAATGGCCTTTATCGCGCTCATTTTACATTATCTGAAAACAAAATCATGTACAAAATAGTTATTTTTTTAAACAAAGCGATTATTAATAATTTAGAATTATATAAAAGCCCCTTGGATATTCTCACAGATATATTATTAACCCTGTTATTAGCAGGACAATATATATTGGTCATGGTTCCCGAGTGGCGCACAATGGGATTGCCTTGCAATTCTCCAGCTGTCTCCACTGAAAGCGCATGACGTTCCAGGCACGAGGGCAGGGGCCACAGGATGGGCCGTAGAGCCGCGCACAGAAGACGGACCTAGTCCATGGGGAAGGGAGGAGGAGGAAGGGAGAGGGGGGCTGGACCCCCAACCCGCCACACTGGGTAGCACAGAGCAATACTAAGGGGCGCACTAATAATGGAAACATTCCCGCTGTTCTTAGTGCCAGTCTGCACGTTCAAAATAAACAATGTAACTAATAATGCCATCTTTATTCTTACATTAATAAAATAATGATAAAAATAATCTTTCAAAATTATGATGTTTATTTAGTTATGGATCCATAATGAATTACTATGGGAATCAATATCACTGAATTACAGAAATATTGGAACAAAGTTGTCTAATGAAGGTAAACAAATTGTTGCTTACTGGAAAATACTCTTTCAAACACAGATGGTCACGTCGTACAGCGCCATTATGGCTATTAGCAGGTAGCTGGACAATAGACTTGCCTTGAAGGAGGGTAGGGGGAGAATTCTAGCGTCAAATGTATTTCTTAGTTAGGTTGGCCGTGATTGGTTGCAATTTCAGGTTAGTCCAACAGAAATAACCGAAATAACCCTCAAAATATCGTTATATATCATCAAGTTGATGGCACAGTCATATAGCCCGGCACCTACATTAAGCTGAGTAACACACTCATTCATTGCTTTGGATCAAAATAAATAACTACCAACATTCTTTCTGATAATCTTTAATAAATAAATGTTTTGGTTATCCTGACCTGGACACCATGTACAGTATTATAATAGCCCATTATGGGCTACTAACAGGGCAATATACAATACCTTTACCAACACCTCTCTGTATTTTGATACTTTGTGCTTCAAATCCTATTGCTTCTAACTTCAATATGCTACTTAAATAAATAAGACCTACACCACTTTTAACAGCACATTACTCAACACGAGTGAGACTCATGTCGCCTATGGTAGGCCTACAGTATATAGAAAATTAGGACGTGACTCACCGCCAATATTTACATATAGAGGATTGAAGGATTCTAAATTAAAACCGAAAGCCGCCTCATCGGTCTCCCGGTGGCGGCCGGCAAGGATATCAAACTGCACTAGGGACCCTACTCCCGACGGTCACGTTGTACAGCGCCATATTTTCCCTTCCACCCTAATGGAAACCCAGAGGGTTTTTTCATTTTTTCTTGGAATAGAAACACCATAATATTAATCAAATTAATTAAGCAACATTTCTTAAAATCAGTCCCATATAGTATGTTCTTACAAAAAAGGTTTTAAATTCTTTAGTACAGCCACAATTGAAGGCTTGTAAATGCTTCTCAAAGATGCCCTCTGGTGTTCAAACTAGCACTAACTAGCATTAATTGTACCAGTGGTTGGCACTTAAAGCTGTGCTGCAGTACATTGCAACTTTTAAAGGACGAACCACGGGCTCTGTTTGTTGGGTGTGAGGTGTCCTTTCCACTGATCAACATGACTGCGCTGTGCATCTGTGCTGCTAATATTAATTGTGCTTATCACTGAAAAGCTCCAAATCGCTACAAAAATGATTGTCCAGTCCATTTAGTAGTCAGATTTTAGTCGCATAGTAAATTTAGTCTCGTTTCAGTTAACTGAAATTAATGTATTATTTGTTGTTGTTTAGTTATATTTTTTTCTGGGTCTATTTAGTCAGTTAGAGTCTTGTCAATTGCCACTGAAAAATAGGTGTTTGACAAATATTTTTGTCACTATTTTTATTGACGAAATTAACACTGTAATTGAGGCTGCAGTGCAGGCGCTTTCTAATCCTACAGTTACAAATAACAACAACTCCATTCAGAATATTTAGGAGCGGCCTATCTGTTGGCTCTTGGTCGTTGTAGCCTATCCTTCTCCTTGAACTTTTCATTCCGTCATTTTAATTCCATCTTCAATTGATTAGATATTTCCTAACTATTGCCACACACAGAGGCTCTATGACTATAGCCTATTGCCTGATTTATGACTGGCCAACAACGACAACAAGCCACATGTGCCACTGTCGTGAAAAGCAAGAGCATCAGCAGAAATAATAAAAAACCTCACTCTCTACTGCAGCAGTCCCGTTCAGGTCTGTATGGGTCCTTCCAGACAAGTCAGTTACAATTACGCATACCCGAGAATCGTGACAACCATATCAGATCCAACCCAGACCCGTGACATTATTTAGAATTCTGGTCCGGACCCGCTCGTGAACTCCTCTACAGTACACGCCTCCCAACTGTACTGGGACCTGATAAAACCAGGGTGTCAAACTAATTTAGCAAACAATAGACCTCGATCCATCACTTTTGGAATTGTTTATGCTTCCTGACTGTCTAGTTTTTAGCTGACTGTTAGCAAGCTGGACAGAGTAAAGACACTATAAATGTAGGTCTATCTTCATTTCTTCTCAGTTCCGATTTTGTTGTAGTCATTTTAATGTTGATTAAGATTGTCATCGTCCCTCACCTGAAAAAACAACAGCAAAGAGTTTGAGTGTATGTGTGTGTGTGACAGAGTAGAAGTGTGTGTCGTTCTCTGTGTTCTTTCTCTGTCTTGACTTTATGAGGCAAATGTGTGTGATGTTACAGTGGGAACCCAGATGTGAGTGTGTATGCAGATAGTTGTGAGTGTGTATGCAGATAGTTGTTTCATCTATGTGACTGTGGATGTCTTTCTATATTTTCTTGCTTTGTTCCTGTTTACTACGTAGTAACCACTAACAAAGTAGTTGTGAGGTGGAGATGGGTGTATGTCAGAAAAGCTATATGTTGTATGTGTGTGTACACATGCATGCATGTGTTTGTGTTAACACAGTGATGTGTTAATGTGTGTTAATGTGAGTGCATTCTTGGATGAGCGTTGGCTCACATGTAGGTATGGTGTGTGTGCAGGAGCAGAGGGAGAAGTGTGTGTGTGTGTGTGTGTGTTAGCCCTATAGCTTGCAGAAGCAGAGGGAGCAGAATGTGTTTTGGGAAAGGGGAAAGGGGGATACCTAGACCAGTAGTACAACTGAATGCCTTCAACTGAAATGTGTTCTTCACATTCAACCCAATCCCTCTGAATCAGAGAGGTGTGGGGGGCTGCCTTAATGTGTGTGTGTTAGCCCTACCTTGCAGGAGCAGAGGGAGCAGCGGTCCAGGCTGAGGTTCCACTCCTGTCCGTTGTGCTTGAGGCCCTCCTCGTGAAGACAGTCTCCACTGCAAGCCGGTCCAGATGTGCACATACAGTCAAACCCACCCGGAAGGTTCACACACACACTGTCGTTCCAGCAGGTGTGTGTCTGTGTGGCACACTCATCAACGTCTGAAACGGAGAATAGCTGTTTTACCTATCAAAAACAAGAATGTGTGACTTTTTCGCTACACCATTTCCCCCTTTACTTTATCTCCTACCTGTTCTTCCAGTGTTTAGTTTAGCTGTTGCAAATGCAACACAGGAGTGTGCCCAGAGACCGAGCATATCAACATGGATTAAACCCTGCAACAATATTACAATATACGGAATGCACCTGAAATCTTCAAAGAAAAAAAAAAAGTGAAAATGTATTTTTTTTACCACCTTAACTACTAATTGCATTTTACCCAGTGACACCAGCGGCAGAGAGAAGAGAGAAAAAAGTACGCTCTGACCGGAACTTTTGTAAGTGGGACACATTATTTGCACAAACTAAATTAAATGATATTGACATCAGGGAGAGACACATACTGTAAAACATTTCATGGTGTTTCAACTAATTATTATTAAATAACTGCTTCCACAGCCTTTTTTTGTTTACTACATTTTTCTGTCAGTGTCAAACCTGAATTTAAATGTTTAAGTTGGTCCAAACTTAGCTCCAATTTAAAATGGCATGTTTTCTCAATTTATTTCATGTCTATTCAACTAGAAAAATTATGATTATTTCTTAACGAAAAAAGCCTGTTGAACTAGTTACTAAATAAATGATTAATTATACATGTCATACTAAAATTAACTTCAAATTCAAATAATCAAAAGAAAGCAGACAAATGACAAAACAGATCAAATATTTTTTTCATCAACTTGTATTTTGCAACATGCCATTAATAATTATCAGGCAACACTATAAGAAAAATATTCTCAGGATGATAAAAAGTCAGGTGCTTCAATAAATAAATGTACAGTTCATTTTGCTATCAGCTAAAATCACATTCAAATAACATGGCCGCAAAACATTCTAGTATTAGGCTAGACTTAACCTAATGAGTCCCACTCCGGTGTAATTTTGGAGTTCCCTCTGGGACTGGGGCTTTTTTGAAACAAAAATGTATGTAGAGTCATAATGGTTTGAGCTACAAACTATTAAAAGCTATCTAGGAAAAGCTAAGACTCCCGTGAACATGCACATGTGTAACATGTTTTGCTCTATAAGGCTCACAAGCTACACAAGAGTCATTAGGAGCTAAGGGGTTATTCTACATATATAATTTGAAATCCCAGAACATGTCTATAATACTGTAATAAGCTCACATAGCGGTCACAAACTCCAAACAGTTGTCACTGACTATTGGATATTCATTTTCTTGTACTTATAGCATCCACATAAGTTATTTTATTTTAGGTTTTTTGCTTTGGCAGACTTTTTAAAGTTAAATTTGTCAATAAAACTCATGAATGTAACTTTTATCCTCTTAAATGTAATGTCCCTTAATTAGGGGACCTTCAATACATTTTTTATTCAATGTCATCTAAAATAAGAAAACGCAGTGAGAGCTGGGGATCTTTGTTTTCCAGCCGTGTCATACTATCTTTGGTGTGACATGGTACCATATATGGGCATATGCCATTAAAGGGGGGGAAGGATCTGAACGAAAGTTTACTTAATTTCTACCCGCATGTCACATGTGCAACCAGAGGGGAAATACTCTGGACCACCTTTACTCCACACACAGAGACGCATACAAAGCTTTCCCTCACCCTCCATTTGGCAAATCTGACCGTAATTATATCCTCCTGATTCCTGCTTACAAGCAAAATCAAAATCAGGAAGTACCAGTGACTCGTTCAATATGCAAGTGGTCAGATGATGCGAATGCTACGCTACAGGACAGTTTTGCAGGACAGTTTTGCTAGCACAGATATGTTCCGGGATTCATCCAACCAGCTTCAATAAGTGCATCGACGACGTCATCCCCAAAGTGACCGTATGTACATTTCCCAACCAGAAGCCATGGATTACAGGCAACATCCGCACTGAGCTAAAGGATAGAGCTGCTGCTTTCAAGGAGCTGGACACTAATTCGGACGCTTATAAGAAATCACGCTGTGCCCTCAGACGAACCATCATATAGGCAAAGCGTTAATACAGGACTAAGACTGAATCCTACTACACCGGCTCTGGCAGGGATTGAAAACTATTACTGACTACAAAGGGAAACCCAGCTGTAAGCTGCCCAGTTACGCGAGCCTGTCAGAAGAGATAAATGCCTTTTATGCTCGCTTTGAGATAAGCAACAGTGAAGCATGCATGAGAGCACCAGATGTTCCAGACTGTGTGATCGCACTCTCCTTAGCCGATGTCAGCAAGACCTTTAAACAAGTCAACATTCACAAAGCTGCGGGGTCAGACAGATTACCAGGACGTGTACTCAAAGCATGCGTGCACCAACTGGAAAGTGTCTTAATATAATTTTTGCAGTGTAAACAATGGGAAGATGTGGTGTTTCTTAAAACTGCATTGCTGGTTAAGGGCTTGTAAGTAAGCTTTTTAAGATTAGGTCACACCTGTTGTATTCAGCGCATGTGACAAATAACAGACCCTTGGTCTCGACCCCGCCCTGTGCGACTGGGTCCTGGACTTTCTGACGGGCCGCCCCCAGGTGGTGAAGGTAGGAGACAACATCTCCACCCCTCTGATCCTCAGCACTGGCACAAGGGTGCGTTCTCAGCCCTCTCCTGTACTCCCGGTTCGCCCATGACTGCGTGGCCATGCACGCTTCCAACTCAATCATCAAGTTTTCTGACGACACTACAGTGGTAGGCTTGATTACCAACATCGACGAGACGGCCGACAGGGAGCAGGTGAGGGCCCTAGGAGTGTGGTGTCAGGAAAATAAACTCTCAGATGGACTACATAGACTAGGAAACAGCAGAGGGAGCCCCATCACGGACAAACTGAAATGGTCCACCCACACAGACAGCATGGTGAAGAAGACGCAATAGCGCCTCTAGAACATCAGGAGGCTGAAGATATTTGGCCGTTCACCTAAAACGTGCACACTCTTTTACAGATGCACAATCAAGAGCATCTTGTCGGGCTGTATCACCGCCTGGTCCGGCAACTGCACAGCACTCAACCGCAAGGCTCTCCAGAGGGTAGTGTGGTCTGCACAACGCATCACTGGGGGCAAACTACCTGCCGTCCAGGACACCTACAGCACCCGATGTCACAGGAAGGCCAAAACTATCATCAAGGACAACAACCACCCGAGCCAGTGCCTGTTCACCCCTTATCATCCAGAAGGCAAGGTCAGTACAGGTGCATCAAAGCCAGGACCTAGAGACTGAAAAATAGCTTCTATCTCAAGGCCATCAGACTGTTAAACAGCCATCACCAACACAGAGAGGCTGCTGTCAACATACAGACTCAAATCTCTGGCCACTTTAATAAAGGTATCACTAGTCACCTTAAATAACACCCCTTTAATAATGTTTACATATCCTACATTACTCATCTCATATGTACAGTTGAAGTCGAAAGTTTACATACATCTGAGCCAAATACATTTAAACTCTGTTTTTCACAACTCCTGACATTTAATTCTAGTAAAACTTCCCTGTCTTAGGTCAGTTAGGATAACCACTTTATTAATAATAGTAGAGACAATTATTTATTTCAGCTTTTATTTATTTCATCACATTCCCAGTGGGTCAGAAGTTTATATACAATCAATTAGTATTTGGTAGCATTGCCTTTAAATTGTTTAACTTGGGTCAAATATTTTGGGGAGCCTTCCACAAGCTTCCCACAAAAAGTTGGATGAATTTTGGCCCACTCCTCCTGACAGAGCTGGTGAAACTGAGTCAGGTTTGTTGGCCTCCTTGCTCGCACAAGCTTTTTTAGTTCTGCCCACAAATGTTCTATAGGATTGAGGTCAGGGCTTTGTGATGGTCACTCCAATACCTTGAATTTGTTGTCCTTAAGCCTTTTTGCCACAACTTTGGAAGTCTGCTTGGGGTCATTGTCCATTTGGAAGACCCATTTGCGACAAAGCTTTAACTTCCTGACTAATGTCTTGAGATGTTGCTTCAATATATCCACATCATTTTCCTACCTCATGATGCCATCTATTTTGTGAAGTGCACTAGTCTCTCCTGCAGCAACGCACCCCCACAACATGATGCTGCCACCCCCGTACTTCACGGTTGGGATGGTATTCTTCGGCTTGCAAGCCTCCTCCCTTTTTCCTCGAAACATAACGATGGTCATTATGGCCAAACAGTTCTATTTTTGTTTCATCAGACCAAAGGACATTTCTCCAAAAAGTAAGATCTTTGTCCCCATGTGCAGATGCAAATTGTAGCCCGGCTTTTTTATGGCGGTTTTGGAGCAGTGGCTTCTTCCTTGCTGAGCGCCCTTTCAGGTTATGTTGATATAGGACTTGTTTTACTGTGGATATAGATACTTTTGTGCCTGTTTCCTCCAGCATCTTCAGAAGGTCCGTTGCTGTTGTACTGGGATTGATTTGCACTTTTCACATCAAAGTACGTTAATCTCTAGGAGACAGAACGCACCTCCTTTCTGAGCGGTTTGATGACTGCGTGGTCCCATGGTATTTATACTTGCATACTATTGTTTGTACAGATGAACGTGGTACCTTCAGGCATTTGGGAATTGCTCGCAAGAATGAACCAGACTTGTGGAGGTCTACAATCCTTTTTCTGAGGTCTTGGCTGATTTCTTTTGATTTCCCCATGATGTCAAGCAAAGAGGCACTGAGTTTGAAGGTAGGCCTTGAAATACATCCACAGGTACACCTCCAATTGACTCAAATTGTGTCAATTAGGCAATCAGAAGCTTCTAAAGCCATGTCATCAGTTTCTGGAGTTTTCCAAGCTGTTTAAAGTCACAGTCAACTCTGTGTATGTAAACTTCTGACCCACTGGAATTGTGATACAGTGAATTATATGTGAAATAATCTATCTGTAAACAATTGTTGGAAAAATTACTTGTGTCATGCGGAATGTAGATGTCCTAACCGACTTGCCAAAATTGTAGTTTGTTAACTAGAAATTTGTGGTGGTTTGAATTTTTTTAAATGAATACAACCTAAGTGTATGTAAACTTACAACTTCAACTGTATATACTGCTCTATACCATCTACTGCATCTTACCTATGCCTGTCATGTCACTTTAAATAATGGCACTTTAATCATGTTTACATGTCCTACATCACTCATCTGATATTTATATACTGCTATATACCATCTACTGCATCTTGCCTATGCCACACGGCCATTGCTCATCCATATATTTATATTCAAATATTCTTAATCATCCCTTACATTTGTGTATAAGGTAGTTGTGAATTTGTTTGATTGCACTTGCATTAACATCTGCTAACCATGTGTATGTGACCTAAAATTTTTTTTGATTTGTGTGATAATTGTAACGCTTTTGGTCATGTATCAAGTGTTTGCAGAAAGGAGAAACTGTGATGTCCAAGTTGTGGAAAAGATCATAGTATGTATTATAAAGGTGATGAATATGTGACATGTTGAAATTGCGGTGGGAACCATGAAGTAACGTCTTTCGAATGCCCCACAAGGGGGAAAGAAAATGAGGTGGCCAAAGTCAAGGCTGTACAGAGCATTTCATATGCAGCAGCTGTGAAATGGTTTGAGGGTTTGAATGATGCACCAGAGGAGTTCATGATGGTGGATAGGCCTACATTACAGGCTGCAGAGGTTGCCTTTCACCAGCAGGATCCTAATATTTTAAAGGTTCTTAACCTTAGGTGGACTTTGTGTCCTTTATTGCTATGGTAATTAATGGCACTGCCAAGGTGGAGAGAAGGTCCTGGAAGATAGAAATCATAGTGGATGTGGCGGAGCGGTTCCTGGGGCTGAAAGATTTCTCAGCGAAGGAGTTACATGGAATATTGGCATGTGTGGACAATTAAAAGAAGGAAGAAGTGGGAGTTTTGTTTGTTTTGGCAATGTACTATTTTCATTGGGGTTTGCACTGGGGGACAGGGTCTGGCTCTCGACCCGAAACCTGCCCCTCCGCCTGCCCTGTCGGAAGCTGGGGCCGCAGTGTGTGGGGCCATTCAAAGTCCTGAGGAGAATAAACGAGGTGTGTTACAGTTTACAACTTCCTAGGTATTACCGTATTAACCCCTCGTTTCATGTTTCTCTCCTCAGGCCGGTGGTGGCTGGTCCCCTGCAAGAAGGTGAGGTGCCTGAGGTCCCTCCGTCCCCTCTGGACATTGAGGGGTCCCTGCCGTACACAGTCCGTGGCATTCTGGATTCGAGACGCTGGGTGAGGGGCCTACAGTACCTCGTGGACTGGGTGGGGTACGGTCCGGAGGAGAGATGCTGGGTTCCGGTGGGGGACATTTTGGACCCTTCTCTCCTGAGACATTTCCAATGCCTCCACCCGGATCGCCAGGCACCTCGTCCTCCGGGTCGTCCTCGAGGCCGGTGGCGGCGCACTGCGGGAGCAGCGTGTCAGGGGGGGGGGTACTGTCACGACTTCCGCCGAAGTTGGCTCCCCTGCCTGTTCGGGCGGTGCTCGGCGGTCGTCGTCACCGTCCTACTAGCCGCTACCGATCCCTTTTTCGTTTGTCTGTTGGTTTTGTCTTATTAGTTTCACCTGTGTGTATTCTGGTTTAATTAGCTTCCCTATATGTAGTAGTTTGACCCGCCTTTGTTTTGTGCGGGATTGTCTTTTGTTACGTGTGTAGATATTAGGTCGTGGTGTATTTTATTTTCTATACTGGACACCCTGTGGTTTTGGGGTTGTCTGGTATAGTGTCCTGCTGTGTTGGGCTTATCAGTTTGGTGTGCAATAGTGAAACACTTTACTCGATTACTCTCTCTCTGCGTCTGATTCCTGCACACACACCTAGTCCCGCGTGACAGACAATGTAGTTCATTCTGAATTTAACAGCATAAACCTAGACAAACAACTGTTTGGTCTTCTGAAATATATTCTTTAAGATCAACAACAGTAAAGACGTTCTTCTATGATGTGTGGCAAGAGCTCCCTTTACAGTTAAAAGCAGTTGATTATGTAAATTGTCCTCAGTAACTAGAATTCCTAGATTCATAACTGTTTGCATGCAAAGTAACAATGCTGGAACCTTGTGGTCCAGTAATTACTCAAAATGTAAATCATGTAAACATGCAGGCAGATGCATATCAGGACAAAAATCAATGAACATTACCCGTAATAACTCATATTGGGCAATTGAGCAATTGGGCAAATGTTCAATGGCTACAAAAAAATTTAAAAGTAGCCTGACTTTTAAGGTCTCACAACCTGTAAATGGTTTGTTGTTCAACATTACTTAGTGCACCACCACTAACACAATAAAGTGGAACAGACAACATTTTAAATACTTTGAATTTATGAAATAGACAATCATAATATCAAAGATATCAAATTCACAGTTATGCTACAAAACAAACTTCATAAGAGGTTTTAAAACTAGGTTCTATTTGACAAAAAAAATCCATGATGTACACAAAGGCATTGTTGGCAGAATAGATAGATGCAGTTCAATGCATAATTAATATAATGCACCAATACATTTCTTGGTATACCAAAAAATATTGCTATCAAGTTGTAATTCACAGCTGGCCTAACATTAGTACATCCTCCACCGATTCTGGAAGCACTGTTTCAGTTTCAAAGGCTGGGAATTTCACTAAACTCAAACTAGCAATGATCAAGTCAGTCATAAACTGGCTAATAGGCTAGAGTATCTCTTTATGTAGCTCTTTATTTCGCAACTTAAAAACACGGAGCCTCAAGTTAGCTAGCTACCCAGCTAGCACAGTTGATCTGGGCCGATTCTGTCTGAGAGTCGGGGCACTCGGCTGAGAGTCACACTCGGCCGACGTCAAGTGGCCTGAGTTTGGGCCGCCTTCGTCAGTATTACTTATGAGTGGGATGAAGGGATTGAGCTCGGGCCGATTCTGGTGTGAGTTATCTGGCCCAAATGTATCACTTGGGCCTCGGCCGATTCCGGTGAGAGTTATCTGGCCCAAATGTATTACTTGGGGCTCGGGCCAATTGGGGCTACTCTCTGGCAGATGATTACACAGGCTGATTTATATAATTTCATTATTTATAAATTTTTCCCATATTTTTCTCATTGTTTCTGTGATCCAAAAATAAAATTAACATTTAAATGAAATTGTGTAGTATTTTTATATTTTAATATTTTGATACTTTGTGCAAGGCAATTGATGAGCATTAAAAACTTTGTGGATGGAAGCTCCTGAGTGGCGGGCTAGGCACATGCATGCTGACACGGTCACCAGGTGTATGGTGTTTCTTCCGACAAAAAATGTTTATTTGTGGATGGGTATAATTTGTATGTATAAAATGTATAATAGTCATATTTAAAATGACCAAATTGGGTAATTTGTATACATTTATTTAAATTAGCATCTGGCCTTTTCTGGGGGGATTCTGGTAAGATGCTTTCAAAGTCGGCTGAATTCTGGTCAATGGAAATGGCCTGATGTACTTGGGCCGATTCAGGGTAGACATTCATTTTGATTCCAGGCTGATTCAATCAGTTCCGGGCCCCCCAGGAAGAGGGCCACTTCTGGGCCGATTCCTCATTGCTAGCTGGGTAGCTGCTGGGAGGCATGCCATGTAATTGGATGCAGATGTCATTTGGTTAGCTAGCAAAAATGTTGAATTGCTTTGCTAGCTAGCTATGTTGAACGACCGTTATCCAGTTAGTATATCTCGTGTTCGTACATTTACTGTGTCTATGTACTCCAATTTCAGAGCACTCTCGTCTGAGTGTGCTAGGGCGCAGAATAACAGATGAATTTACGAACACTCAACACTCACTGAATATGACCGGTGTCAGTAAACGTTGGCAAAAAAAAGTATCAGATACGAACGCTCTAGATAACATGTAAACAGCCTAACCAGCTTGGCTAGGGTGAGTAAAATGGCCAGTGAGGTGTTCTCTCATTTGTTTCTGGAAGTAGCTAGCAAGCAAGCCAATGTTAGCTTGGATGCTTGACTCCGTTGTGAGGTCAAAATGTTTGGATCAAACCTACTCATCGGCCAGAGCGAATTTAGAATGTGCGCTCTGAATGCAAAACGCTCTTAATTTACAAATGGACAATCTGACAGCGCAGTTGCAGTCACCAACACTCTGGATAACCTAACAGCCTAACCTGCTCTGCTAGGGTGAGTAATGTTCAGTGAGCTGTACTCTCTCACTTAGATGTTTGGAAGTAGTTAGCAAGTTAGCTTGGGTGCTTGACTGTAGCCTAACCGACACATACACACATAAGACAATATTGTTCGTAATTAGGGGGCATCAGCCAGCACTGCATTTGTGTATTGGTCAATTTCAATTGTACTGCATTTGTGAAGTCCATACGGAAAGGTCATGGACGTCAGTGCAATTGATAAAGAGGGGGAGGAGAGAGAGAAAGAAAAAGAGAGGCACACAGACACGCATACATACACAGTGGAGAGAATTTTCTCCGTATTATCATAATCTTCATGCACAATCTGTTTATTAAAACCACCCCTCCCTGAAGCATATGGTTAATACATGTTTATTCAGATTCAGCTTGGCCAGGCTCCCAGTGTATAATTAAACCACAAGCACGCCCACAAACAAATGTACTTCTGCATCCTAAATAGCACCCTATTCCCTATATAATACACTACTTTTGAGAATAGGGTGCCATTTAGGATGCATCCTGACCTAGGAGGAAATGTTATACACTCAGTCTGGGAGAAGAGAGGTGATAAGAGAAGTGGTGTAACGTAAGCAGATCCATACTGTCATGTACTGTCATGTTGTGTCTTGTCTCTGTCCTTTCCCTTCACCCTGTCTCCCTCTGCTGGTCGTTGTTAGGTTACCTTTTCTCCTCCTCTTTCCCCCAGCTGTGCCTTGTCTCCTCCTAACTACCCATTCACCCCGTTTCCCACCTGTTCCCTTTTTCCCTCTGATTAGGTCCCTATATCTCTCTCTGTTTTTGTTCCTGTCCTTGTCGGATTCTTGTTTGTTGTGTTTCATGCCTGAACCAGACTGTCGTCATGTTTGCTGTAACCTTGTCTTGTCCTGTCGGAATCTGCCGGTCCGTCTGAGCCTACCTATGTTTGGTAATTAAAGAAGCTCTGTCTAAGTTAATTCGCTTTTGGGTCCTCATTCACGCACCGTAACAGAAGAATCCGACCAAGAATGGACCCAGCGACTTCGGATCCTCTCCACTCAGCCGTCGGGATCCAGGGAGCGATGCTAGGCAGACACGAGCAGGAAGTGTCTGCTGCTCGACATGCCGTTGAGACCCTGGCCACCCAAGTCTCCAACCTCACAGAACAGGTTCACCATCTCCGCCTCGATCCACCGGCCACTTCCAGGGCTTTCGAATCTCCGGAGCCCAGAATCAATAACCCGCCGTGTTACTCTGGGGAGCCCACTGAATGCCGCTCGTTCCTCACCCAGTGTGATATTGTGTTTTCTCTCCAGCCCAACACTTACTCCAGGAGCACTGCTCGTGTCGCCTACGTCATATCTCTCCTTATTGGACGGGCTCGTGAGTGGGGCACGGCAATCTGGGAGGCAAGGGCTGAGTGTACTAACCAGTATCAGGACTTTAAGGAGGAGATGATACGGGTTTTTGATCGATCTGTTTTTGGGGAGGAGGCTTCCAGGGCCCTGTCTTCCCTATGTCAAGGCAATCGATCCATAACAGACTACTCTATTGAGTTTCGCACTCTTGCTGTCTCCAGTGGCTGGAACGAGCCGGCCTTGCTCGCTCCTCTTCTGGAGGGTCTCCGCGCAGAGGTAAAGGATGAGATTCTCTCCCGGGAGGTTCCTTCCAGCGTGGATTCCTTGATTGAACTCGCTATTCGCATTGAGCGACGGGTTGATCTTCGTCACCGAGCTCGTGGAAAGGAGCTCGCGCTCTCCGTCGCCCCCCTCTCCGCATCACTACCATCTTCCTCTGCCGGCTCGGGTGCTGAGCCCATGCAGCTGGGAGGTATCCGCATCTCGACTAAGGAGAGGGAACGGAGAATCACCAACCGCCTCTGTCTCTATTGCGGTTCCGCTGGTCATTTTGTCACTTCATGTCCAGTAAAAGGCCAGAGCTCGTCAGTAAGCGGAGGGCTACTGGTGAGCGCTACTACTCCTGTCTCTCCTTCAAGATCCTGCACTACCTTGTCGGTCCATCTACGCTGGACCGGTTCGTCAGCTTCCTGCAGTGCCTTAATAGACTCTGGGGCGGAGGGCTGTTTTATGGACGAGACCTGGGCTCGGGAACATGACATTCCTCTCAGACAGTTAAAGGAGCCCACGGCCTTGTTCGCCCTGGATGGTAGTCCTCTCCCCAGGATTCAGCGTGAGACGCTACCTTTAACCCTCACTGTTTCTGGTAATCATAGCGAAACCATTTATTTTTTAATTTTTCGTTCACCTTTTACACCTGTTGTTTTGGGCCATCCCTGGCTAGTTTGTCATAATCCTTCCATTAATTGGTCTAGTAATTCTATCCTCTCCTGGAACGTCTCTTGTCATGTGAAATGTTTAATGTCTGCTATCCCTCCTGTTTCCTCTGTCTCTTCTTCACAGGAGGAGCCTGGTGATTTGACAGGGGTGCCGGAGGAATATCACGATCTGCGCACGGTGTTCAGTCGGTCCAGGGCCACCTCTCTTCCTCCACACCGGTCGTATGATTGTAGTATTGATCTCCTTCCGGGAACCACCCCCCCCCGGGGTAGACTATACTCTCTGTCGGCTCCCGAACGTAAGGCTCTCGAAGATTATTTGTCTGTAGCTCTTGACGCCGGTACCATAGTCCCCTCCTCCTCTCCCGCCGGAGCGGGGGTTTTTTTTGTCAAGAAGAAGGACGGGTCTCTGCGCCCCTGCATAGATTATCGAGGGCTGAATGACATAACAGTGAAGAATCGTTATCCGCTTCCTCTTATGTCTTCAGCCTTCGAGATCCTGCAGGGAGCCAGGTTTTTCACTAAGTTGGACCTTCGTAACGCTTACCATCTCGTGCGCATCAGGGAGGGGGACGAGTGGAAGACGGCGTTTAACACTCCGTTAGGGCACTTTGAATACCGGGTTCTTCCTTTCGGCCTCGCTAACGCTCCAGCTGTCTTTCAGGCATTAGTCAATGATGTCCTGAGAGACATGCTGAACATCTTTGTTTTCGTTTACCTTGACGATATCCTGATTTTTTCACCGTCACTCCAGATTCATGTTCAGCACGTTCGACGTGTCCTCCAGCGCCTTTTAGAGAAATGTCTTTTTGTGAAGGCTGAGAAGTGCACTTTTCATGCCTCCTCCGTCACATTTCTCGGTTCTGTTATTTCCGCTGAAGGCATTAAGATGGATCCCGCTAAGGTCCAAGCTGTCATTGATTGGCCCGTCCCTAAGTCACGCGTCGAGCTGCAGCGCTTTCTCGGCTTCGCGAACTTCTATCATCGTTTCATCCGTAATTTCGGTCAGGTGGCAGCTCCTCTCACAGCCCTTACTTCTGTCAAGACGTGCTTTAAGTGGTCCGTTTCCGCCCAGGGAGCTTTTGATCTCCTCAAGAATCGTTTTACATCCGCTCCTATCCTTGTTACACCTGACGTCTCTAGACAGTTCGTTGTCGAGGTTGACGCGTCAGAGGTGGGCGTGGGAGCCATTCTTTCTCAGCGCTCCCTCTCTGACGACAAGGTCCACCCATGCGCGTATTTTTCTCATCGCCTGTCGCCGTCGGAACGTAACTATGATGTGGGTAACCGCGAACTGCTCGCCATCCGGTTAGCCCTAGGCGAATGGCGACAGTGGTTGGAGGGGGCGACCGTTCCTTTTGTCGTTTGGACTGACCATAGGAACCTTGAGTACATCCGTTCTGCCAAACGACTTAATGCGCGTCAGGCGCGTTGGGCGCTGTTTTTCGCTCGTTTCGAGTTCGTGATTTCTTATCGTCCGGGCTCTAAGAACACCAAGCCTGATGCTTTGTCTCGTCTCTTCAGTTCTTCAGTAGCCTCCACTGACCCCGAGGGGATTCTCCCTGAGGGGCGTGTTGTCGGGTTGACTGTCTGGGGAATTGAGAGGCAGGTAAAACAAGCGCTCACTCACACTCCGTCGCCGCGCGCTTGTCCTAGGAACCTTCTTTTCGTTCCCGTTCCTACTCGTCTGGCCGTTCTTCAGTGGGCTCACTCTGCCAAGTTAGCCGGCCACCCTGGCGTTCGGGGTACGCTTGCTTCCATTCGCCAGCGTTTTTGGTGGCCCACCCGGGAGCATGACACGCTTCGTTTCGTGGCTGCTTGTTCGGTCTGCGCGCAGACTAAGTCTGGTAACTCTCCTCCTGCCGGCCGTCTCAGGCCGCTTCCTATTCCCTCTCGACCGTGGTCTCACATCGCCTTAGATTTTGTCACCGGACTGCCTTCGTCAGCGGGGAGGACTGTTATTCTTACGGTTGTCGATAGGTTCTCTAAGGCGGCTCATTTCATTCCCCTTGCTAAGCTTCCTTCTGCTAAAGAGACGGCACAAATCATCATCGAGAATGTTTTCAGAATTCATGGCCTTCCGTCAGACGTCGTTTCGGACAGAGGTCCGCAATTCACGTCTCAATTTTGGAGGGAGTTTTGCCGTTTGATTGGGGCTTCCGTCAGTCTCTCTTCCGGCTTTCACCCCCAGTCTAACGGTCAAGCAGAACGGGCCAATCAGACTATTGGTCGCATCTTACGCAGTCTTTCTTTTCGTAACCCTGCGTCTTGGTCAGAACAGCTCCCCTGGGCAGAATACGCCCACAACTCGCTTCCTTCGTCTGCGACCGGGCTATCTCCTTTTCAGAGTAGCCTCGGGTACCAGCCTCCGCTGTTCTCATCTCAGTTCGCCGAGTCCAGCGTCCCCTCCGCTCAGGCTTTTGTCCAACGTTGCGAGCGCACCTGGAAGAGGGTCAGGTCTGCACTTTGCCGTTATAGGACGCAGACTGTGAGGGCTGCTAATAAGCGTAGAACTAAGAGTCCTAGATATTGTCGCGGTCAGAGAGTTTGGCTCTCCACTCAGAACCTTCCCCTTAAGACGGCTTCTCGCAAGTTGACCCCGCGGTTCATTGGTCCGTTCCGTATTTCTCGGGTCATTAATCCTGTCGCAGTTCGACTTCTTCTTCCGCGATACCTTCGTCGCGTCCACCCGGTCTTCCATGTCTCCTGCATCAAGCCCGTCCTTCGCGCCCCCGCTCGTCTTTCCCCCCCCCCCCCATCCTTGTCGAGGGCGCACCCATCTACAGGGTCCGTAGAATTTTGGACATGCGTCCTCGGGGCCGTGGTCACCAGTACCTCGTAGATTGGGAGGGGTACGGTCCTGAGGAGAGGAGTTGGGTTCCCTCTCGGGACGTGCTGGACCGTGCGCTGATCGAGGATTTCCTCCGTTGCCGCCAGGTTTCCTCCTCGAGTGCGCCAGGAGGCGCTCGGTGAGTGGGGGGGTACTGTCATGTACTGTCATGTTGTGTCTTGTCTCTGTCCTTTCCCTTCACCCTGTCTCCCTCTGCTGGTCGTTGTTAGGTTACCTTTTCTCCTCCTCTTTCCCCCAGCTGTGCCTTGTCTCCTCCTAACTACCCATTCACCCCGTTTCCCACCTGTTCCCTTTTTCCCTCTGATTAGGTCCCTATATCTCTCTCTGTTTTTGTTCCTGTCCTTGTCGGATTCTTGTTTGTTGTGTTTCATGCCTGAACCAGACTGTCGTCATGTTTGCTGTAACCTTGTCTTGTCCTGTCGGAATCTGCCGGTCCGTCTGAGCCTACCTATGTTTGGTAATTAAAGAAGCTCTGTCTAAGTTAATTCGCTTTTGGGTCCTCATTCACGCACCGTAACACATACATACAGAGTTCGGCAGACCCAGCTGAGGACTTTATTATGTGGTACATTGTGGTTTAGCTGGTAGAGCATGGAGCTTGCAACATCAGGATTGTAAGTTCAAGTCTCGTTGTGGTGGCCATCTATATATGCACACACTGTAAGTCACATTGGATAAAAGGCATATATGATTTATTTATTCACTTAAATTTGTTTGAACTATTAATTTTCAGGGAAACCCATATAATAATCAAATAACTCATTTAACAACAGTTGTAAACTGCCCTATCAGTACGTGGGAACCCAGGTGTAATTTGTTTTGTAAGGTATTCCATAACTGTGGTGCATTAAAACTAAAGGGGGATTTACCAAACTTTGTGGAGACAAGCGTGACTCAAGAGTTAACCAACCCTGCGAACGGGTTTGAAATCTCATATTTTGATATTTCAACAGGGAAGTGAGGTGTATGGTGGTAAGCTTGTGGAGCAGAGCTTCGTAAACAAGAAGGGAGTAATGAACTGATCTTCTGGACTTTAGTGAGGTCCAGCCGACCTTCCGAAACAGGGTGCAGTGATGAGTATTAAAACTGTCACCTGTAACAAAGTGAAGACACTATGGTAGACGACATCCAAAGGTTAAAGAGTAGAGGCTGCTGCATTCTGGTAAATGGCGTCACCATAGTCAAGAACTGGCAGGAAAGTTGACTATACAATCTCCATCCTGCTGTTCATGGAGAGGCAAGATCTATTTCTAAAAAATAAACCCACTTTAAATCTTAGCTTTTTAAGTAGCTCATCAGTATGTTTTTTATATGTTAGATCTTTATCAATTTGAACGCCCAGATATTATCAGCTTGAACCTGCTCAATGAGAGAACCATCCATTGAGTGAATGTAGCCCATCAGATATTTTTCTATGAATTAAAGAACATTTTTAGTTTTACCAGCATTATGTACAAGTTTTAAATCAACAAGGGCTATTTTGTAATGTAACAAAATCAGATTGCAGTTCTATCATAGCTTGATAAACAGTCGGTGCAATGATATACATGACTGTATCGTATGCATACACATGAATATTACAGGATTTAACCAATCAGAGTCTAAACCCTGTTTAAGCCGAGGGTGGGGGAGTTCTAAGAAGCTATTGTTGTCACATGTGCTCCCTCTCCTGCCTCTAGGCCACCAGGCTGCTTGTTAGGGCACACACCTGTCACCAGTGTCAGGCGCATAATGACATTCACCTGGACTCCATTACCTGCCCTATATATGGCACTCCCTATGGTTTCTTCCCCATTCATTAATGTTTCTGTTCATGTTCCATGTTGGTGTGCTGTTTGTATTACGTGTTTGTTTCAGTTATTTATTAAAAGTATTCACTCCCTGAACTTGCTTCCCGACTCTCAGCATACATCGTTACTGTCACGTTCGTCATAACGAGGAGACCAATGCGAGACCAATGCGTTTTAATGAAAAATAAACACTGAACAAACTATAAAAAACAACAAAACGAACGTGAAGCTATGAGACACAAGTACTGACGGGCAACTACACATAGACAATAACCCACGAAATACCCAAGGAATACGGCTACCTAACTATGGTCCCAGATCAGAGACAATGATAAACAGCTGCCTCTGATTGGGAACCAATCTAAGGCAACCATAGACATATAAACAACTAGATATACAACAACCCCTAGACCTACAAAAAACCCTAGACAATACAAAAACTACACAAACCACCCTCGTCACATCCTGACCTAACCAAAATAATAAAGAAAACAAAGATAACTAAGGTCAGGGCGTGACAGTTACAATTGTTTTAAAAAGGTCATACCAAGGATAATTTTGCTATTTGATATAATTTTAAGACCCCTGGAAGTATCAAAAAAAGAAATAATGTATTTGCCAAATTTTGGGGGGGCCTTACTGCTATTAGCCCATACAAATGCACCGAATAACAGATAGTCCCAAAATATATATCTGAGCGATTCAAGAAAGATCAGGAAACATGTTATATTATGTATTTAACCCCTTATTTTTGGCACTTGATTGTCTAAGCCCCCCCCCCCCGGCTTAGACTATCTGTTGGAATTGTTTTAAGGTCATACCAAGGATCATTTAGCGATTTGATTTTGTTCAGGAAACATGTTTATATATATTTTTTTTATGTTTGAGCATGCACCTCCACATGGGCGATGGGTACAGTACATTATACAGAGAGTATAATATGACTCAACAGTCACTGTTCTCTGCTATTAATTTCAAAAATAGAGAATGGACATTGGAATATTTACTCTGCCTATCATAGAATATACTATACTCCCTACTGTATCTATATGGGTGACGCATACATCTCAAACAGTAAGAAACAAAGTTCCCCTCTCAGGAAAAATTGTTATTCTAATATAAACTAAAGAGATATTCTGTACTAATTAACAGCATTCCATAGTACATTTTAGAGGGAGTGATGTTCTCCTGTGTATTCCTGACCATTGTATCTCTCCATGATCGATGCATCGCTACATCCTGAGGTATAGGGAGACATCATGCTCTTCTCATTGTAACAGAGATTGTGATTCACTATGTCAGCTGCTGCAATGCACTAAACAGTATTTTACATTGATTTCTATAGGCATGAATATTGTACAGTATGTTGTACTGTCATTGATTGTTACTCCGTGTCTACTATTTCTTTATGACTGCTGTGCAAATCAGATTCCATTCATTCATTAATTTATTCAGACTACACAACAAAATGCTGCAACATGCAGCAGAAAAAAAGCTGTATAGCCATGTTATCAGCCCCCTCCCCTGTAATATGTGACAATTAGCTTTTATCAAAAGCGACTTACAGCTTTACCAACTGAGCTACAGAAGACTAAGATGGACAGGAGCAGTAGCGATGGAGACGACCAACAGAAGTGGAATATAAGGGCTGCATACTAACCGATGCAGGAGCTCCCGTGGATCAGGTAGGAGCCATTGTCATGGAAACCGTTCCTGCACTCACAGTGGTACCAGCCCGGCAGGTTGACACAGCGGGAGTGATTGTGGCACTGGATCAGGCCCTCCGCACACTCGTCAATGTCTGGGGGAAACACACAGTATATCTGATGCCATCAACATTATTTTTCACAAAGATCCTATGAATTACTTAATTTTTATGTAATTCTATAACATGTGCACTTAAGGCAATCCTAACTGACTCCTGATTGTTACAATTCAGGGCAGGTGGGGCAGAACCTGTTTTGAGCCCCACCTTTTAAGCTAAAAAATATATTGTTGGGTTGCATGTTTTGCATGTTATTTTGGCATTAATACGTGTCACAAATCAGTTTCGCAAACAATGTAAAAAAAATAATAAAATGTCTTTCTTGAGTAAGGCAGCTTCAAAATCCAGCTATTTCATTCTAGCTCAGTGGAAAATATGGAGAATATGGAGAAAATATGGAGCGTTGGAGTTGGTAATGTTCTCTAGTTATGCCGTGATTGGCTCTGTGTTCTGTCACTCGCGGGGGCACTACATCACCACATAATCAAATCAAATTTTATTTGTCACTTGCGCTGAATACAAAAGGTAGACCTTACAGTGAAATGCTTACTTACGAGCCCTTAATAACAACCAACAATGCAGTTAAGAAAATGCCTAAAAAAAGTAAGCGATAAGAATAACGAATAATTAAAGAGCAGCAGTAAATAACAATTGAGGTAATATCTACAGGGGGAGTTCAAAAATTCAAGCCCCTTGGGTGCTGCCAAAGATTTACATTAGAAATGCCCATCCAAGAAGACTCAAGGTCATTGGCCAAAGATTAAATTATGTTAAATCACGCTATATCTACCGTAGCTTTGATCTACCGTAGCTTTTATTGGACTGTCAACATCATACTTTCAAAATCTTAGCTAGCAAGCAAGACAAACAGTTATCATCATGAATCAAGTCAACAATCTACTGGAAAATCCTTTTCAATCCTCGTCATATCAAGAGAAATGATAGATAAAACGTATTGGTGCTGTTTGGTCATTGGACTTAAGCATGACAAAACAAGTTGGTAATCTCAAATTCAACAATGAGTGGTTTGGAAGGAATCAGTGGCTAACTGCAAGCATTGCAAAGCAATCACTAGCCTGCTATTCAGTGGAGTGGGAGTTTGGTCCAAGTCTGTGTTTAATGGTCTCTTTTCCAAGCTTAAAAGGATAAACATTCACATGCAACACCATGGGCCAGAAAAGGTTGAATACATAGGCCATGCTGTCAATCCAGCATGACTTCAAAATAACTGGAAACTTAAAACTGAAAAATCTCAGACTTTCAGTCAGGAATTCAGTCCACTTTCTAGTGGGCTGACCTGAATTTCACTGATGTCATGATCTCCTTCTTAGCATACGTCATCGCTGCAGGGAATAATCAGATGGACCCTGACAAGGTGAGAGAGGTGGTGGATTGGCCTCAACCCACATCCAGAGTGCAGTTGGGGTTATCTTGGGGTTTGCTAACTTCTACCGTCGTTTCGTCCGGGGTTACACCATCGGACCACAAGATCATCCTCCCTAGCGGCTGATATCATCTGGGGAATAGATAGTCTGGCCATCGGACCCCAAGATCATCCTCCCTAGCGGCTGATATCATCTGGGGAATAGATAGTCTGGTCTGCAAGGTGCATTGTTTCCAGCCGGACCATGGGGGGGCTAACCGGATGTTTGTCTCGGACTCTGCCCATGCTCTGGTCCTGAAATGGGCACATTCCTCGAGGCTCACTTGTCATCCTGGCTCCCGTCAGACCTTGGATTTCATCCAACAACACTTGGTAGCCCACCATGGTTCCTGACGTTTCCGCGTTCATTACCCCCTGCACTGTGTGCTCAGAACAAGACTCCGCGGCAAGCTCTGGCTGGCCTCCTTTAACCACTCCCTGTTTCTCACTGCCCCTCGTCATATATCCTTGGACTTCATCACGGGTCTCCCTCCGTCAGATAGCAACACCACCATCCTTATGGTGGTGAATAGGTTTTCCAAAGCTGCCCATTTTATCCCCCTTTCTAAGTTGCCCTCAGCTAAGAAGACGGCACAATTTATGGTGCAGCATGCCTTCCGGATCCATGGACTTCCAGTCGACATTGTCTCCGATCATGGTCCTCAGTTCTCATTCCGGTTTTGGAAGGCGTTCTGCATCCTCACTGGGTTGTCGGCTAGCATGTCCTCTGGTTCTTTTTTTTGTGTTTTTGTTTGTTTTAATTTTTTCCCCTTTTTCTCCCCAATTTCGTGGTATCCAATTGTTGTAGTAGCTACTATCTTGTCTCACCGCTACAACTCCCGTATGGGCTCGGGAGAGACGAAGGTTGAAAGTCATGCGTCCTCCGATACACAACCCAACCAGCCGCACTGCTTCTTAACACAGCGCGCCTCCAACCCGGAAGCCAGCCGCACCAATGTGTCCGAGGATACACCGTGCACCTGGCAACCTTGGTTAGCGCGCACTGCGCCCGGCCCGCCACAGGAGTCGCTGGTGCGCGATGAGACAAGGACATCCCTACCGACCAAGCCCTCCATAACCCGGATGACGCTAGGCCAATTGTGCGTCGCCCCACGGACCTCCCGGTCGCGGCCGGTTACGACAGAGCCTGGCGCGAACCCAGGGACTCTGATGGCACAGCTGGCGCTGCAGTACAGCGCCCTTAACCACTGCGCCACCCAGAAGGTGTCCTCTGGTTTTCAACCACAGTCTAACGGCCAGTCGGAGCGAGCTAATCAGGACCTGTAGACGACTCTACATTGCCTCGTTTCCACCAATCCCACCACCTGGATCCAGCAACTTGTGTGGGTGGAATATGCCCACAACACCCTTCCCTGTTCTGCTACTGGTCTCTCGCCTTTTGAGTGTTTCCTGCGATATCAGACCCTGCTCTTCCCGGAGCAAGAGTAAGAGGTCAGCAGCTGGACCCTTTTTTCCCACTACCGTCTTGGGCAGAGGGTATGGCTTTCCACTCGGGATCTGACCCTCCAGGTGGAGTCCTGCAACCCCCCCCCCCCCCCCCCCCGTTTAATCAGCCCTTTCCCTATCTCTAAGGTCCTTAGCCCCTTTGCTGTTCGCCTTCTGTTGCCCTGCATCCTCCGTATACGTACATCCCACTTTCGATGTATCTAGAATTAAACTCCTGTCTCACAGCCCTTTTTCTCCTGTTTCCAGGCCCTTCCCTCTCCCTGTCTCATCGATGGCCATTTGGCATACACAGCGACATGCCTCCTGGGTGTTCAACCTCAAGCCAGCGGATTCCAGTACCTGGTTGACAGGAGAAGAGGCCTTTGGTCCCTGCCAGGAATATCCTGGACCCAGCCCTCATCATAGAAAATTCTAAAAATAAAGAAACTCTTGAATGAATAGGTGTCGAAACTTTTGACTGGTACTGTATGTTTTTTAAAAAGGCAGTAAATAAGGCTGAATTAACTGTTTCTCTGGCAGACAAGGCTCCACTGATATCCAGGTGTAGCGGTGGTAAGGATTCACTCCATGATGCTGAAAAGAAAGCTCTGCTTTTGGGACAGCTTCATGTAGGACTTAACAATTTCTGGGCACTGTTTGTTACCGTTATAGTGCAATTCATGTATTGTTGTGTTGTGTAGTGGCTTTGCTGGCATGGATATACTGTATATATATTCCCACCAAGATTTACGTTCGAAAATCACGACTGGTTACAATACAGTGACTTGCGAAAATATTCGGCCCCCTTGAACTTTGCGACCTTTTGCCACATTTCAGGCTTCAAACATAAAGATATAAAACTGTATTTTTTTGTGAAGAATCAACAACAAGTGGGACACAATCATGAAGTGGAACGACATTTATTGGATATTTCAAACTTTTTTTAACAAATCAAAAACTGAAAAATTGGGCGTGCAAAATTATTCAGCCCCTTTACTTTCAGTGCAGAAAACTCTCTCCAGAAGTTCAGTGAGGATCTCTAAATGATCCAATGTTGACCTAAATGACTAATGATGATGATTACACACAGGTGTATTGTATTTAAGTCTCCGTATAAATGCACCTGCACTGTGATAGTCTCAGAGGTCCGTTAAAAGCGCAGAGAGCATCATGAAGAACAAGGAACACACCAGGCAGGTCCGAGATACTGTTGTGAAGAAGTTTAAAGCCGGATTTGGATACAAAAAGATTTCCCAAGCTTTAAACATCCCAAGGAGCACTGTGCAAGCGATAATATTGAAATGGAAGGAGTATCAGACCACTGCAAATCTACCAAGACCTGGCCGTCCCTCTAAACTTTCAGCTCATACAAGGAGAAGACTGATCAGAGATGCAGCCAAGAGGCCCATGATCACTCTGGATGAACTGCAGAGATCTACAGCTGAGGTGGGAGACTCTGTCTATAGGACAACAATCAGTTGTATATTGCACAAATCTGGCCTTTATGGAAGAGTGGCAAGAAGAAAGCCATTTCTTAAAGATATCCATAAAAAGTGTTGTTTAAAGTTTGCCACAAGCCACCTGGGAGACACACCAAACATGTGGAAGAAGGTGCTCTGGTCAGATGAAACCGAAATTGAACTTTTTGGCAACAATGCAATACGTTATGTTTGGCGTAAAAGCAACACAGCTGAACACACCATCCCCACTGTCAAACATGGTGGTGGCAGCATCATGGTTTGGGCCTGCTTTTCTTCAGCAGGGACAGGGAAGATGGTTAAAATTGATGGGAAGATGGATTGAGCCAAATACAGGACCATTCTGGAAGAAAACCTGATGGAGTCTGCAAAAGACCTGAGACTGGGATGGAGATTTGTCTTCCAACAAGACAATGATCCAAAACATAAAGCAAAATCTACAATGGAATGGTTCAAAAATAAACATATCCAGGTGTTAGAAGTCCAGACCTGAATCCAATCGAGAATCTGTGGAAAGAACTGAAAACTGCTGTTCACAAATGCTCTCCATCCAACCTCACTGAGCTCGAGCTGTTTTGCAAGGAGGAATGGGAAAAAATGTCAGTCTCTCGATGTGCAAAACTGATAGAGACATACCCCAAGCGACTTACAGCTGTAATCGCAGCAAAAGGTGGCGCTACAAAGTATTAACTTAAGGGGGCTGAATAATTTTTGCACGCCCAATTTTTCAGTTTTTGATTTGTTAAAGTTTGAAATATCCAAAAAATGTCGTTCCACTTCATGATTGTGTCCCACTTGTTGTTGATTCTTCACAAAAAATACAGATTTATATCTTTATGTTTGAAGCCTGAAATGTGGCAAAAGGTCGCAAAGTTCAAGGGGGCCGAATACTTTGGCAAGGCACTGTAGATGTGTACTACTGGATTGTCAATATATGTATAGGCCTGTTATCACCAAATAATTCTCAAAAATAGAAAATAGCATTTTAAAAATCATCTGCAAAAGTTTCCGTAGGAACTACACAGTGTTTATGCTAGCTACACCCAGCTCTGCTGTGATGGTGTATGGGGCTGTCCCATTTGTATCTCCTGTCCCATTTGAGCTACAGTCATGACATTTTATATCTCTTCACGAGTAATCTAATGTAGCAGGTGTAAAAGAAACACCTGAAACTAGATCCCCTATATGCTGGTCTTGATGAGAAGGAAAATAACTTTCAGGGGAGGTTCTCTTCTGCACTGTTTAACCAATCCAGGAAATGTGGAGGAGGAGTTAAGATGGAGTATCTCCTTGTGAACATCCAAAAGCAGAAGTCACATCACAGGCTCTCTTTCCATTTCCCCTGAAAACCGGAACAGAGTCTACCTCATGAGCAACAAGTTTCCCATAAGAACCTATAAGCTCGGCGCATTACATTTTCCGCAAATTATACATTTTGTCCCCCACCAAACTTTGAACAATAATATCTCCTTTCCCTTTGGAGCTACAGTCATTAAATATTTTATCTCTGTCATTAATCCAAGCAACATACATTTGAAAAGTTGTAACTAATTTGCCCTAGGGTGGGCACTGGATCATTTGTGGAAGACAATTCTTTCCACAACACTACGATCATGTCACCTCAAGAGCTTCATTAAGTGAATGAATAGACAGGAAACATACACGTTGGCACTTTATCACACAATCTCTCTCTCTCCATTTCAATAGCCTCACAGGGAAAAATAATCTCTACATTACCATGTTATGAGAAAAAAAATGCTACATAATATACAGACAGCACCGTCATGGTACAGTATGTGTGCCGAGTGTGTGTACACAGGAGTACGCATTGGGGAATCACTTTGCTACACAGCTTTGAGTGATTCTGATCCAATCTTTGACTGAATATAAACAAATCAAACAGGAGGTAGGTGTAGCCTTATAACACTGTGGATGATTATTTAAATGTTATGGTCGCAAAGGCTATTGCAAGACAGAATCAGTTATTAGAACAGAAAGGATGTCATATTTAATGTCAAAGGACAACTATGAGTATCTGGGATTCAAAATATGCAATATTGTTACACTTGTAATGAATGTGTCAATTTGTATTTTTTTCAACAGAATGCTACTATAGGTTTTATATGCATTTACTGTACACGTCTAATGCTTTTGATTTAAGTGACATGCTATATTTTTTAAAGAATTATGAATAAGTTCTACAGCATAACATAAGTTATTATTTTGTTTTTTCATTAAACTTTTATTTTAATCAGGAGAGCCCATTGAGATAAGGGTCTCATTTTCAATGGTGCCCTATGGACAACAAATTCAAACAAAAAAATGTTTTAAACATACCAATAATAATACAGGTTACATTTTTTTTTACTTGACCACAATCCGTTTTTATAATTGAATCAAAACAATGCAATTCTCATTTAAGAAATTCAACAGAACGGGTTTGGTAATGTTTTTATATTTCAACAACAAAGTTAGGTAAGTCGGAAGCTTGTTTAGTAGAGCTTTGTAAACAAAAGGGAGTAGTGAATTGATCTACGGGACTTTAATGAGGACCAGCTAACCTTTTTATACAGGATGCAGTTATTCATATTAAAACAAATCATTTGTGATAAAGCAAAGGGCACTATGGTAGACGGCATCCAAAGTTTTAAGAGTAGTGGCTGCTGCATTCTAGTAAATTGTATTACCATTGTACAGTCAACTTTCCTGCTAGGTTTTGAGCATCTGCTTCCTGCTGTGTAGAGTGAGGCAATATCTATAAAAAGAAGTTGACTTTAACCATTTACACTGGTGGGAATAGACCTATATGGATAGGGCTACATTTTAATGTTTCTTACAGAAAATTATGAAAAACATATGCATAACCATGGTAGCAAATGAAAGGGAAAAGTTTGGAGATAATGCGGAAATTAGACCAAAAGGTGAAAACACAACAGTTCACCTGACAAGACGGAATCTAAAACATGAAACACTTGATTTTATGTGCGTTTTATATTTACTGTACTTCTCGCCACATTTGTTGATAAGGACATCTGACAATACTCTGGATGCATATGACTATTCCTGGAAAATGTAGGGTAGGTGTAGCATAAGACAAGAAAATTACAAAGGTTTGAGTGAGAGGACTAACTGGTGTCTCCAAGTTGCCACACACCTCTCCAAAATGTGCACAGTTCCTGAGCAATTTTAATGCACTTTTATGACCCAAAGAATAGTCTTCAACTATAAGGGATGGATCAAAATTTCCGGAATGGGTATTTGAGAATACACGGAGCTGGTAAAAATATGTTGAAAATTAATTCTGAAAAATTCTAAATAAATGATATTTAATTACCATAAAAATTCCATGAAAACTGAATAAATATGTAGGCTATAGCAGCCTATAGGTAAATAGTGGTTTGTTCCTTGTCTTCTCTCTCTTTGGCGGTGATGTGAATGATGAATGATGAATAACTGTAGTTGTGTGTGCAGAGGCCTGTCGGTTGAGCAATTCAAATCCGACGTAACAAGAACAGCCACAGAGAGAACTCTACCAGGGGTCGCTAAAATGATTGTCCTCAAAACAGTGTTATCGACTTGGGGCTCATGTTGGCCTATGACACACTTGAACTCGCCCTACTCTCTGATTGCTTAACTTACTGAAATGTACCACCTCTATTGCGTATGCAAACAAACTGATCCAACACATGAACCTTATCATCACACCAACAATCTAGGATCCAAATTCACTGCATGCCTGCCTTGATGTTCATGAAACTCCACGGGATCCCTCTTGCGCAGTGGAGCCCAGAACGATGTGACCACATGGTTACTGTGCTCTCCTTACACCACCACGAATCGAAGGGCGTTCAAATCACTTAAAAGAATCCTCATCATGATCTGTTGCCTAGTCCAACTCGTCACTTATTATTACAAATCGAAGATTATCACTTCTCACAATTGTGCTCGTTTGGTGAAGTTAGATCAAAACAGAATCAATATTTCGCAACATCCCAATGATGAATTCATATTTTACATAACTGAAATGGATATAATAGCATAAAGGCTAGCCTACTGTAACAACACCTCCTCAGTCATTTAACAGTGTGTGCAACTAAGCAGGACATACGCTTTGATTAAAACAAAATAGGGCGACAAGAAAGGCTAATAGTTTAACAACATCTCCTTTAATTTGCCCATGAAACAGTAATCCAGGAAGATCTAAATGTGTATTCCCATGAAACTGATTGAGATTGGTAATGCAGTTTGGACATTTCACCGGTAGCACATGAAGAATTCACGATTGACAGTGATGATGGCCTATTTTGAAATTAGGTATGTCAGACTTGGTGTTTGAGGGTGATAAAAATATAATTTTTTCTTCTGACAGTATGTGTGGGCTTAGGAAGACGTTTCAATTGGAGGATGCATTTTATGCAATGCCTATTCTACAATGATATTCAATAGGCTACATCTGTCGGTGTATACATTGATTGAGAAATAAGGACATCATTTAAATGTGTTGCACTCCCTCACCTAAAAAAAATAGCACTACCCCACTGCACATTGCAATTGATATTCCAACCCTGAGCACCAGCCTGCTCTGCTCCTGTGATGAAAATGTTTTTTATTCTGCCTAACCAATACTGTGCTGTGTTGGCCTACAGTGGCAGTTCAGGAAGAGTCAAATATTTGTTGTTGATTAATTAAGGACTAGTTTAAAAAAAATATATATATTGCATGCGGACCAGCCTATAGCCTATGTTCTGTTCAGTTTGAGAGGGTGAGCAGGTAGATGAGAAGGAGAGGAGGACCGAAGGTCAACTTTGATAGCTTGCTACTACTATACTAAACAAAAATATAAACGCAACATGTAAAGTCTTGGTCCCATGTTTCATGAGCTGAAGTAAAAGATCCCAGAAATGTCCAATACACACAAAAAGCTTTATTTATCTCAAATTTTCTGCACACATTTGTTTACATCCCTGTTCGTGAGCATTTTTCCTTTGCCAAGATAAACCATCCACCCGACAGTTGTGGCATGTCAAGAAGCTGATTAAACAGCATGCTCATTACACAGGTGCACTTTGTGCTGGGGACAATAAAAGGCCACTCTAAAATGTGTAGTTTTGCCACAGTGCAACTTTCAGCACCATCAGCTGTCCATTTCTGATTGATTGTGCCGCAAATGCTGCTTCAAGTTTCAGCACCACATTGTAGGTTACTCAAATCTGTCACATTGTTAGGTCTGTCGCTGTTAGGTCCACCAGAGCTGTAGCCAGATAATTTAATGTTAATTTATCTACCATAAGCTGCCTCCAACGTAATTTTAGAAAATTTACATCCAACCAGTCTAACAACCACAAACCACATGTAACCATGCCAGCCCAGGACCTCCACATCCGGTTACTTCAACTGCCTGGATCGTCTGAGACCAGCCACCCTGACAACTGATGAAGATGATGAGTATTTCTCTCTGTAATAAAGCCCTTTCGTGGGGAAAAACTCATTCTGATTGGCTGGGCCTGGCTCCCAAGTGGGTGGGCCTATGCCTTCCCAGGCCCATCCATGGTTGCGCCCCTGCCCAGTATTGTGAAATCCATTGATTAGAGCCTAATTTATTTATTTGAGTTGACTGATTTCCTTATATGAGGGAAATCTTTACATTTTTGCATGTTGCATTTCTATTTTTGTTCAGTATATAATTTATTTTAATAAAAACAATATGTTTCTTGTCCATGGTGCATTTATCAGAGTTATTGACCTAACAACGAGACAGATTTGAGTAACTTGTGGTGCTGAAACTTGAAGCAGCAGTCACGCCACAATCAATTGGAAATGGACAGCTGATGGTGCTGAAAGTAGGCAAATTTCAGTAGGCATAATTTGTTTCAACACCTGTGATCCCACAACCTTCTTGTACGCAGCCCTGTGTGCAATCAAAATTCCTGTAAGCATTCCATGTAATGGGGTCGCCCAGGGAGCCACAAAGGCTATAACCACCAGTTTACAGAATGAAATGCAGTTTCTAAAATAGCATATCTAAGGATCTGGTCTGTCCAAAAAGTGAGGGGGGAACGCTAAGGATGTTCTCTACTATCCACTTTATATTTTAATATTGTTTTGGGTATATTGGAGGGTCAAGTTTTTTTTCTCAAGCATTCAGGGAGAGTTTAGGTTAAATATATTTTGCTGAAGGGAGGGCCATCCATTTTCATTTCAGACATCCAATTTTCTCCATGTAACCCTTATTATAAATAACTTTCACTCCCTAAGGTACTTTTTTGTTGTTGGAATAACTAGAGGAAGCACACTTACAGTTGTTTGGTTTGGAACACAACCCTGCATCCCGCCATTACACAATTACTACTGTTTACGCAATCCCAAAATGGTCCATTAAAAATCGCAATCTAGGTCATGTTGGCATAATTTGAAAGCCTGTTCTATTGCTTACATGACTAGCTAAGTTATAAAATAGGATCTTACAGTGTTTGGCTTTGACAAGGCAATTCAGAGAAACAGACCGTAATTTTGGAGCGCATAGAAAGGAGTGATGAGCGCAAGTTTTTTAACAATAAACATAGGTTCATTCTGATCAAAACAACCCAGGGTATGACGACATGTAATCTTGTAACTGTACATCCAACATAGTGATCTTAAAAGCTTAAAAGCTTTTTATAATCCTGAACGTCTTGTCTTTCAAAAATACATTTGGTCATCTTAATTTACAGTGACAATGATCAGACAACAAAAAATATGCAAAGTTACCCAATTAGCGGGAGGGATGGGGACAACTTCTTGTCGGGATTGGTGTTGAACCTCAGAACGACTGTCAGTCAAAAACCATACAGTGCAAAGCTGAACTCTAACGCATGTCTGGTATGACCTACGTATGTACAGCCACTATGTTCCAATTTAGGTGCTTAATAGTGCCCAAATCGGCCATTTTTTACCTGTATACAGGTACGAGTGGAAAGGGTTGAATCTTAGCTTTTTAACAAGCTCATGAGTATGCTTTTTTAAAACGTTAAATCCTTGTCAATTCAAATGCTCAGATATTTATAGGCGGGAACCCAATCGATGAGAGAATCCTTCAATGAATAAATATGTAGTCCATCTAAAACATTTTTGCAAGAATTACAGGACATTTTAATGTGGTGAGAACTGAATATATGTTTTAAACCAACCAGGGCTTTTTGTAAGGCAACCAAGTCAGATTGCAGCTCTAACAACGGCTGGTCTACAGTTGGGGCAATGGCATAGATAACAGTATTGTCAGCATAAAGACTAATTACAAGTTAACAGATATATAAATAATATTGGTCTAACATAGTAAAGAGAAAAGGACCCAATATCAACCCCTGTGTTACACATTTCATGATATCCAGGAAACTAGACTTAACACCATCTGAAATCAGTGTCCTGTCTGACAGATAGTTCTCAAACCACTTAAAAGAAGCCTTATCCAGGCCTATTTCAGTCAACCTTGGAATGAGAGGCAGCACAATTATGTGCATTATCTAAGCAGTTTAACACATCTGAAACAAGCCTACCAGCTGAAATGGTGAAATGTCCAGGCCTAAAACCTTATTGGTGCACATTAAGAATAAAGTTTGAGGTGAAAAAAGTTATTGGCTGAAAGTTGGCCGGGGATTATACAACTTTGGAATGGCAAGATAATTTGGAAATTGTATGGTAGCTATCTACAGCGCCAGAAACTATTCAGACCTCTTGAATTTTTCCACATTTTGTTGGGTAACAAATTGGGATTAAAATGTATTTAATGTCTTTTTTTCCTTATTCGAGCTACACCAAACAATCTGTCAAAGTGGAAGAAAAAATCTAAAGAAAAGTTCAGATTAATGACAAATAAAACACTAATACACAGTATCTTGATTAGATAAGTATTCAAACCCCTGAATCAGTATGTGTTAGAATCACCTTTGGCAGCAATTACAGCTCTGAGTCTTTTTAGATACGTCTCTAAGAGCTTTGCACACCTGGATTGTACAATATTTTCCCATTATTCTTTTTAAAACGCATCAAGCTATGTTAAGTTGATCATTGCTAGACAGCCGTTTTCAAGTCTTGTCAAAGATTTTCAGGACGGTTTAAGTTAAAACTGTAACTAGGCCACTCAGGAACATTCAATGTTGTCTTGGTAAGCAACTCCAGTATATATATTTGGCCTTGAGTTTTAGGTTATTGTCCTGCTCAAAGGTGAATTTGTCACCCAGTGTCTGTTGGAAAGCAGACTGAACCAGGTTGTCCTCTAGGATCTTGCCTGTGCTTAGCTCCCAAAATGAATCCCTAGTCCTTGCCGATCATGAGCATATCCATGACATGATCGGGGCGGCAGGTTGCCCGGTGGTTAGAGCGTTGGACTAGTAACCGAAAGGTTGCAAGATCGAATCCCCGAGCTGACAAGATAAAAAATATGTTGTTCTGCCCCTGAACAAGACAGTTAACCCACTGTCATTGAAAATAAGAATTTGTTCTTAACTGACTTGCCTAGTTAAATAAAGATAAAATAAAATAAATGATGCAGCCACAATCATGCTTTAAAATATGAAGAGTGGTGCTCAGTGATGTGTTACATTTGGCTTCACATATCTTAATTGTAAAGGGTTTAAACACTGTTTCCCATGCTTGTTCAATGAACCATAAACAATTAATGAACATGCATGCACCTGTGGAATGGTCGTTAACCTTTCTGACACAGGCATTCCGCTAGCGACCCACCTGCTCTGACAGCTGATGCTTAAAGTTAGTGAGGGAGATATGAGTCTCTAGCTTCAGTGATTTTTGCAATTCGTTCCAGTCATTGGCAGCAGAGAACTGGATGGAAAGGTGGCCAATGGAGGAATAGGCTTTGGGGATGACCAGTGAAATATACCTGCTGGAGCGCGTGCTATGGGTGGGTACTGCTATGGTGACCAGTGAGCTGAGATAAGGCGGGGTTTTACCTAGCAAAGACTTATAGTTGACCTGGAAACAGTGGGTTTGGTGACAAATATGGAGCAAGGGCCAGCCAACGAGAGCACACAGGTCACAGTGGTGGGTAGTATATGGGGCTTGGGTGACAAAACAGATTGCACTGTGATAGACTACATCCAGTTTGCTGAGTAGAGTGTTGAAGGCTACTTTGTAAATGACATCGCCGAAGTCAAGGATCGGTAGGATACTCAGACTTACGAGGGTATGTTTGGCAGCATGAGTGAAGGATGCTTTGTTGCGAAATAGGAAGCCAATTCTAGATTTAATTTTGGATTGGAGATGGTTAATGTGAGTCTGGAAGGAGAGTTTACAGTCTAACCAGACGGAAGAAGTCTGTTGAAGCCCCCTCGGACGGTTAGGTCGGCAACACATTTCCATAACAGACTGACCAAGTGAATCCAGGTAAACGCTATGCTCCCTTATTGATATCACCTGTTAAATCCTCTTAAATTAGTGTAGATGAATAGGAGGAGACATGTTAAGAAGCATTTTTAAGCCTTTAGACAATTGAGACATGGATTGTTAAGTGTGGCATTCAGAGGGTGAACAGGCAAGATAAAAGATTTAAGTGCCTTTGAAAGGGGTATGGTAGTAGGAGCCAGGCGCACCAGTTTGAGTATGTCAAGAACAGCACCGCTGCTGTTTTTTTAATGCTCAACAGTCTCCCATGAGTATCAAGAGTGCTCCATTCAAAAGACAACCAGTCAACTGCCAAAAGCATTGGAGTCAACATGGGCCAGCATCTCTGTGGAACGCTTTCAACACCTTGTAGTGTCCAAATTGAAGCTGTTCTGATGGCAAAATGGGGTGCAACTCAGTATTAGGAAGGTGTTTTGTACACTTAGTGTATGTAATGCATTGTCATACAAAGTTTAAAGATAACATATTTACTTTGTAAACCATACAAAAACCATGTCTCTGTTGCTAACAAACAGTCATGGGTGGTAACTACAATTCACTAGAAAGGAACTCTGGGAAATATGCAAATAAGGTAGACTCAATTCTCAAGTTGAATTACAAGTTCAGTCAACCTAAAATTCAAAGTTGAGTGAACATACAATTCGACTTCAGAATGTACAGTTGAAGTCAGAAGTTTACATACACTTAGGCTGGAGTCATTAAAACTTGTTTTTCAACCACTCCACAAATTTCTTGTTGACAAACTATAGTTTTGGCAAGTCGGTTAGGATATCTACTTTGTGCATGACACAAGTTAATTTTCCAACAATTGTTTACAGACAGATTACTTCACTTATAATTCACTGTATCACAATTCCAGTGGGTCAGAAGTTTAAATACTGTACACTAAGTTGACTGTGCCTTTAAACAACTTGGAAAATTCCAGAAAATGATGCCATGGCTTTAGAAGCTTCTGATAGGCTAATTGACATAATTTGAGTCAATTGGAGGTGTACCTGTGGATGTATTTCAAGGCCTAACTTCAAACTCAGTGCCTCTTTGCTTGACATCATGGGAAAATCAAAAGAAATCAGCCAAGGCCCCAGAAGAAAAAAAAATTGTAGACCTCCACAAGTCTGGCTCATCATCAACGCCTGAAGGTATCACGTTCATCTATACAAACAATAGCATGCAAGTATAAACACCAAGAGACCACGCAGCATCATACCGCTCAGGAAGAAGGCGCGTTCTGTCTCCTAGAGATTTGGTGCGAAAAGTGGTGCGAATAGTGCAAATCAATCCCAAAACAACAGCAAAGGACCTTGTGAAGATGCTGGAGGAGACAGGTACAAAAGTATCTATAGTCACAGTAAAACGAGTCCTATATCGACAAAACCTGAAAGGCCGCTCAGCAAGGAAGAAGCCACTGCTCCAAAACCGCCATAAAAAAGCCGGACTACAATTTGCATCTGCACATGGGAACAAAGATCATAATTTTCTGGTCTGATGAAACAAAAATAGAACTGTTTGGCCATAATGACCATTGTTATGTTTCGAGGAAAAAGGGGGAGGGTTACAAGCCGAAGAACACCATCCCAACCATAAAGCAAGGGGGTGGCATCATCATGTTGTCGGGGTGCTTTGCATCAGGAGGGACTGGTGCACTTCACAAAATAGATGGCATCATTAATAATTGAACATGATGTGGATAATTGAAGCAACCTCTCAAGACATCAGTCACGAAGCTTGGTCGCAAATGGGTCTTCAAAATGAACAATGATCCCAAGCATACTTCCAAAGTTGTGGCAAAATGGCTTAAGGACAACAAAGTCAAGGTATTGGAGTGGCCATCACAAAGCCCTGACCTCAATCTTGTAGAAAATTTGTGGGCAGAACTGAAAAAGCGTGTGCGAGCAAGGAGGCCTACAAACCTGACTCAGTTACTCCAGCTCTGTCAGGAGGAAGGGGCCAAAATTCACCCAAATTATTGTGGGAAGCTTGTGGACGGCTACCCAAAATGTTTGACCCAAGTTAAACAATTTAAAGGCAATGCTACCCAATATTAATTGAGTGTATGTAAACTTCTGACCCACTGGGAATGTGATGAAAGAAATAAAAGATTAAATAATTAATTCTGTCTTCTATTATTCTGACATTTCACAGTCTTAAAACAAAAGGTGGTGATCCTAACTGACCTAAGACAGGGAATTTTACTAGGATTAAATGTCAGGAAGTGTGAAAAACTGAATTTAAATGTATTTGGCTAAGTTGTATGTAAACTTCCGACTTCAACTTTATGTAGGTTCAGCTATATGCCCAAATGTTGAGCAAACTCACAATCCTATTGCATCTGGTTGCCATACATTCAATCAACATATATTTTTTAACAGTGTGGTACTACAGTCATACCTGTCCCACAGTGACGTCCCGTAAAGCCTGGGGGGCAGATGCAGGTGTTGGGCGACACACAGGTACCTCCGCTCCTACACCCCTCCTCGCAGAATGCTGGAAAGAGAGAGAGAGACAGACAAAGTAGAGAGAGAGACAGAGAATGTAGAGAGAGAGACAGAAAGAGAAACAGAGAGAAGCAGTGAGAGAAAGTGAGGGAGAAAACAGGGAGAAAAGGGAGAAAAACAGGGAGAAACAGCCAGTGCAAGAGTTTAATTCTCACACATCAATATCACAAACACAATCCTACTCCTACTGTTCTATTTAACAGCTTTGGTTTTTGTGGCTCAAATGACCAGTCCCTCACTGTGCATTACCTCCACCACACACAACCGTATTCTCAAACTTTAAATGGGTAAGAAGCCCAGCTCGCCGGCTTGGCCCCGGGCATGGAATGTGAGCCGCCTAGTGGGCCACTTTTGCCAAGCAGAACTGCCGCACGCAAGCACAGGTGTAAACACATTCTAAAAATAATGCCCTCCAGCATTTTCCAAGGTCACCATAACTCTCCATGGGGAGGAATAGTTTTAACTTCTATGCATTATCAGTAAGGGGTGAGGCTTTGTGGTTCCGACTTTGTGTGTGTGTTGTCATGTATGTGTGTGAGAGAAAACGTGTATGCGTGTGCGCATGTGCATCATGTGTGTGTGGATGTGATCTTCACAACCCCCCAGGTGATGGATTGCAAAAGCACAATGTTGAACTAACTGTGACTTGTGCTGTGATTGTACAAGACGTGATCGCTCGTTCTCATTTTTGTATGGTTGGCCTTAGTAGAAAAGTTTGACAGTGTGCAGGTCTCCATTTCTTTCAGTAAGTTTAATTAATGACATGATTTTAAGGATGAGTCTAAATTGGCAAAAACTTTTATTTATAGTGTTGTATGTGTGTTTTACTTTGTGTGTGTGTGTGTGTGCGTGTGTGTGTGTGTGTGGGTGTGTGTGTGTGTGTGTGTGTGTGTGTGTGTGTGAGAGAGAGAGAGGCCAACACACTACACATAGGTCCCCTCGCTTTGGTTTATGAGTCCAATAAACATCCATTTGCTCACATAATGATCTCACTGGTCTCGGTATAAAAGCATGCTAAATATACAAACTGATACATAAGTGCAATAAATAACCACGCAGCACCGTGCCAAAACCCATTAGTGCTGTTAATTTGACTGGATCCCCTTATAAAGAAGTTATTTCAGGCACCTTATTTCAGGCACCTCATTAAGAGCCTGATTGTACTAATACACCTCACAATTAAAGAATGAATTAGACTGAGTCAATATAAGTGTATCTTCTTCTCTAATTACCATTTTATTGCAATCAGCATAAAGGATAAAGGGGGTGTAAGGGAGAGATTCTCCTCCACAGCAGCTCCAGTGGCCTTCAGCTCAACCATCCCAATGCCTAACTGAGACTGTTGCTGATTCACTACTTTTGGAGACATTCTTATAACCACAAATTGGCTATTTGACTTTCGATTAGAGTCCTAGATTGCCTTCCAGCACCGGGTGGTATAGGAATCATCCTGGCTCCTTGTTAACTGGCCCGTTCATGCTTGTTGAGCATCCAAGGATCCATTTGGGATGCGGGAACATCGAAGACTAAAGGAAATTCCTGTAATTTCAGGTTCCTCCAAATCCACCAAATGAATAACAGCATTACGATTCCACGCTAGGAAATTGAATTGACTTAATTAGTGCTGGGATGACTGTCGCACATCCCTTTAATGTGCTGTATTAAGAGATCGTCAGCCCTCTTCATAACGATCCTTCTCTAATTGGGGGCACAAATCTCATTAGGGGGACGAACGGAGCGAGCAAAGCCAAGCGTGACCGACTCCTCTGTTCAAATAAAATATGTCGGAGGAGAGCAGGGAGAGCATGGTCACATGTTATAGAGTGTTCCTGGATTCATTATCATGAATACAGTCATCAGTGCTAATGGAGGCGGTCATTTAGATAATGGACGTTAAGCACCTTACTCTTAGCCTACATGCTTTGGCGGGTGACACCTCAGTAGTGGTGTTGTCAGGAGGAGACCTACATGGTCTGAATACCTACAGTACCAGTCAAAAGTATGGATACACCTAGTCATTCAAGGGTTTTTCTTTATTTGTACTATTTTCTGCATGGTAGAATAACTACAAAACTATGAAACAACACATATGGAATTATCTAGTAAGCAAAAAAGTGTTAAACAAATCAAAATATATTTTCTATTTGAGATTCTTCAAAGTAGCCACCCTTTGCCTTGATGACAGCTTTGCAAACTCTTGGCATTCTCTCAACCAGTCACCTGGAATGCAGTTCAAGTAAATTTGTGGAATTTCATAATGCATTTGAGGCAATCAGTTGTGTTGTGACAAGGTAGGGGTGGTATACAGAAGATAGCCCTATTTGGTAAAAGACCAGTCCATATTATGACAAGAACAGCTCATATAAGCAAAGAGAAACGACAGTCCATCATTACTTTAAGACATGAAGGTCAGCCAATACGGAACATTTCAAGAACGTTGAAAGTTTCTTCAAGTGCAGTCGCAAAAAAACATCAAGCGCTATGCCGAAACTAGCTGTCATGAGGACCACCACAGGAAAGGAAGACCAGGAGTTACCTCTGCTGCAGAGGATAAGTTCATTAGAGTTAACTGCACCTCAGATTTTCCCAAATAAATGCTTCACAGACACATCTCAACATCAACTGTTCAGAGGAGACTGAGTGAATCAGGCCTTCATGGTCGAATTGCTGCAAAGGAACCACTACTAAAGGACACCAATAATAAGAAGGGACTTGCTTGGGCCAAGAAACACCAGAAATCGACATTAGACTGATGGAAATCAGTCCGTTGGTTCAATGAGTCCAAATTAGATTTTTGGTTCCAACCGCCGTGTCTTTATGAGATGCAGAGTAGGTGAATGGATGATCTCTGCATGTGTGGTTCCCACTGTGAAGCATGGAGGAGGAGGTATGATGGTGCTTTGCTGGTGACACTGTCTATGATTCATTTAGAATTCAAGGCACACTTAACCAGCATGGCTACCACAGCATTTCTGCAGTATTGCACCATGCCACCTGGTTTGCGCTTAGTGGGGCTATCATTTATTTTCAACAGGACAATGACCCAAAACACACCTCCAGGCTGTGTAAGGGCTATTTGACCAAGCAGGGGAGTGATGGAGTGCTGCATCAGATGACCTGGCCTCCACAATCACGCGATAGTTACAGTGAAGCATACAAAGACATTCTAGACGATTCTGTGCTTCAAACTTTGTGGCAACACTTTGGGGAAGGCCCTTTAATGTTTCAGCATGATAATGCCCCCGTGCACAAAGCGAGGTCCACACAGAAAGGATTTGTTGAGATCAGTGTGGAAGAACTTCACTGGCCTGCATAGAGCCCTGACCTCAACCCCATCGAATACCTTTGGTATGAATTGGAACGCCGACTGTCGGCCTATTTGCCCAGCATCAGTGCCCAACCTCACCAATGTGTGGCTAAATGGAAGCAAGTCCCCGCAGCAATGTTCCAACATCTAGTGTAAAGCCCTCCCAGAAGAGTGGAGGCTGTTTTGGCAGCTACGAGGCAACTAACTCCATGTTAATGCCCATGATTTTGAATGAGATTTTTGACAAGCAGGTGTCCCACATACTTTTGGTCATGCAGTGTATTTGATTTAGAATTTTAAGACCCCTTGAAGTATCAAAATAAAATATTGTGTGTAAAAACTGTATTTGACCTTACTGCTATTAGCCCATACAAACATATAGGACAACACTCACTACATGGAACAACATCCCCCCCCCCCCCCCCAAAAAAAAGGACGTTCGTTCTGAAGTGTCTGTCCTGTATCTGAGAGACAAAAGAGAGATCAGGAAACATTTAAGTATTTAACCCATTATTTTTTTGTACTTTTATAAATGTATTCAAATGCTATGGGGGGACCTTCAGATGAGTCTTGTGAGGCCTGTCGGCATCCTAGAGCAAAACAACTGACATGTATGTGTTCGTGAGAGTCTCATCTTTCCACAGATAGGACATAATATGCCAAACTGTTTGGACTCTAAAGACAATTTTTGTGAGAAGACCAATTTTCGGGTTGTCACATGGTGTGAAAAACACAGATCTAACTCTGTCACCTTTCACTGGAGACGCAGAAGTGTGATTTAAGAGGATATCTCTGGCTTAAACTGGCGGCATCATACGAGACAACCGGGTCAAATCGGTCTTATGTTGCAAAATTTGAAATTGTGTTTTTTGCATTGGATAAAATTATAGACTCAGAGCTACAAAACGGTATAGCATACACTACAGTTGAGGAACAATGGGAAAGTAACTTTGCTTTGAAAGTTGATAAACTTGTAAACTCACTTTTGAGAAAATGGCCTGGAGAGCTCTTCTTTGTCTACACCCATTCAGCATTGCTCACATCCTCTTAAGCTTTAGCCCCGCCCATCTCTTTAAGGGTTGATCTGAGCATTCTGTACTAACAGCAGCAGTCAAGCACCCAAGCTATTTTACTAGCTACTTCCATACATAAATGAGCTCACTGAACATTAGTCGCCCTAGGAGAGCTGGTTAGGCTATTATGTTATCCAGAGCATTGTTGACTGCAACTGTGCTGTCAGATTGTCCGTTAGTAAATTCATAGCGTTTCTGGCCGATGAGTAGGGTTAATCCGAACGTTCTGACCTCACAACGGCAGTCAAGCACCTAAATTAACTTGCTAACATTGGCTAGCTTGCTATCTATTTCCAGTCACATAATGAGAGAACACCCCACTCTAACCACTCTAACCATTTTACGAACTGCTGCTGGCAACAATTAAATTACACTTTTTTGCCGACGTTTACTGACACCGGCCATATTCAACGGGTGTTGAGCGTTTGATGAATTTACAGTTATTCTACGCTCTGGCACACTTAGACGAGAGTCTTTTGTTAAAACATGTAGCTAGCTAGCTAGGTAAACAATGAACCATAATCCCAACTAATGACGTTACTACCCTGCATGCATCTGCAGGTAGCTAAGCAACCAGGTTCAATATTAGCTAGCTGACATTAGGCTATAACTAGTCAAGCAAATGTCTCTGAGATAAATGTTATGTTAGATAGTGAGACAGCCAGCTAACGTTAACTAGCTAACAGTACACTAACTTGAAATGAAACCACTTTCTGTCAAAATTAGAAAGGTGTAATATGTGACTCGATTCAGGAAACCAGGTTTAAGTCGCAAGTCACGACTTCACAGGAGAGCTATCATTTTGCAACATGTTCATAAGTGTAGGGGTATTGTCAATAGTAATCTTGTGCACATTTACCTGAATTCTACTATTAGCTCTGCAACTTTAAATCCAAATCAGGAAGCCTATTGTGGCTAGCTCATCAAGTTATATAGATTGTGTTACCATGGATACTCAATTTTGTCTGTTACATACCCTGAATACAACAGGTGTAGTAGACCTTACAGTGAAATGCTTACTTATAAGCCCTTAACCAACAATGCAGTTTTAGTAGGTGATCTAAATCTTGATTGACTTCCACGATCAGTTTAAGAATATATTTCTTGAGCTCTACTTGACTGGGCTGATCAGGAAACCCATTTGGATTCATGTAAAAGCCCAGCCAGAGCCCATACTTGAACCTGATAGAACAGCTCTGGAGAGACTTGAAAATAGCTGTGCATCCAACCTGAGCTTGAGAGAATCTGCAGAGAAAAAAGTGTAGAAACTCCCCAAATATGTGACAAGCTTGTAGCGTCATACCCAAGAAGACTCAAGGCTGTAGTCGCTGCCAAATGTGCTTCAACAAAGTACTGAGTAAAGGGTCTGAATATTTATGGGAATGTGATTTATCTGTTTTTTTATTATAAATTATCCAAAAAAAAATCTAAAAAGCTGTTTCTGCTTTGTAATTATGGAGTATTGTGTGTAGATTGATGAAGGGGAAAAAACAACTTAATCAATTTTAGAATAAGGCTGTAACGTAATACATTTTTGAAAAAGTCAAGGGGTCTGAATACTTTCGAAGGCACTGCATGCAGAGAAAGAGAGCACAGAGAAGGCTATTGAATAAAACACGTCTCCGGATTACATCTTCAAACTAAGGGCATCCATGGCATCCGTGACAGAGACGGAAAATGTAAAAAAAAACACTTTTTAAATTCGAGCCGGCCAGTCACGATTGTTAAGATCTTTTTTTTTGCCCTAGGTGTTCCTTCATTACCTATATTATTCAGAGCTTTACTCTACTTTCTGCATCCCAGAACCTTGTTTGGAACTTGATTTTTCTCATCCATTTTTACCTCTCTGGCTGATAAACATGCCTCTATCAAGGGACTGAGTACCTACTTTTTGTATATAAAGCGGCTCTTCAGAGATTCCCCCACTACCTTAGCTCACGTATTAACTGGAGAGCCATACATTTTCAGATCCTCTCTCTGGACTGGTTGGGTCTCTACTTACCTGCGGAAAAATGCTTATAGATTTTATGCTCTTAGCTCACGCAATAGCCTTCAGGCCACCTTGAAATTTAATTTGATGTTCTCCATTGGACAGTTTAGTTTGAGTTTAAGGGAGTTGATATGTGAGAGTTGTATTTGTTTAGATTAATATTTACTGTATGTTCATAGGGCTCTCTTGCAAATGATGCCCACCCTGTGTAATTAAAAGTAACATAAAATGTTTTTGTTATTCACCCAATGTTCGTGGGTCTGATGGGTTTTTAAAACAATTTACGTAAAAATAGTTGACACTTAGATGTTGACATCAATTACAAGCAATATAGACAGCATACATGGTTAATATATGCCATTTACCTCTGCTTGATCACATTTATTTTTTTTGTATTTTTTTTAAATAAAATGTGATTTTTGTAAACAAATTATAATTGTCTCAAATAGAACCCCGTTCTATTTTAAAGTTCGGCAACTCCAACTCTCCTTGACACGCACACATTTATTTAGAAAGTTTTCAGATTTTACTCACTGTTTAAGTTTTAGTTTGATAAAAACATTCCTATTTTGTTTTTGTATGATTTAGTTTTAGTGTTATTAGTGCCCTATAAAATCAGTTGTCTAATTCTGTTTATTTTTTTCCCAAATTTCATTTTCCAAGTTTTTGCTCTTAAAAACCTGTTAAGGCAGACATATGCCCCCTTTGGAGAGATTGGGTACCCCTAGTAAACTGAAAAATTGCTAATATATGCAAATAAAAATTATTATTGGATAGAAAACACTCTAAAGATTCTAAAACCGTTGGAATTATGTCTGTAAGTATAGCAGAACTCACAGGGCAGGCATTCTTCCAAACTAGTTTTTGTGGCCATGAAAGTTGGAGCAACTTTGACGTCATGGCCCCCACCCTTCCCAACCGGTTATGATTCTGGGGAGACGTTCTATCTCTTCCGCTAGATGTCCTCTTTCAGTAGAGCTTTGAATCGTTAAAATCCCGCGAGAATTGACCCTATGGGAGTGAAATTAGTGCGTGCCACGAGGGAATAGGCTGTGCGTAGGGGCGCGAATTGGTCCCAGCCATTCCTTTGTTCCAGCACTCAAGAGAAGGGCAGACGATGGCCGATTGAATTGAAGTTTGTTTTGCGTGTCTAAAACATCATAAAGCTTGCTTCTGCACTTAGTTTGACCTGTTTAGTCGACATATAATATGTAATTTTGAAGTTTTGATGCACAACTTTTCCGGACCATAGGACGTTTTGGGTGCATTTCAGCTGATGTTATTAGCAGTAGCTAATACAAAGACGCAAGACTTGAAACCAAACAATGTTTTGGGTAAGTATGAAGCCTTCCAGAACATTCTGAACGAAGACCATCGAACGTAAGGGAATATTCATGCTTAAATCTGTGTTTCTGTTGACTCCAACATTAAAATGAAAAAGAAAAAAAAAAAAAAAAGAAAAAAGAAATGTAGCTTGGAACTGAGCGCCGTCTCAGAATATTGAATAGTGTGCGATTTCTGTAACGTTAAAAATAAATCTAACAAAGCGGTTGCATAAAGAAGCAGTGTATCTTTCTAACTATATGTAGAACATGTATATTTAGTCAAAGTTTATGATGTCTATTTACGTTATCTTGCCGCGCTACCTAGATTTCCTGCGGGCATTTGAGTAATTTCTGAACGTGAACTCACTGTAAATGGACATTTATGGATATAAATGGCATATTATTGAAAAAAAAAATATGTACTGTGTAACATGTCATATTACTGTCATCTGATGAAGATTTTCAAAAGGTTAGTGAGCGATTTATTTTTTAATCCTGCGTTTGTTGATTGCATGTTTTGGCTATTCAAATGAGCTGTGTCTGGTGGTGGTTTTACATATATATGTGCTATGTTTTCGCCGTAAAACATTTTAGAAATCTGACTTGCTGGCTAGATGAACAAGGTGTTTATCTTTCATTTGAGCTATTGGACTTGTTAATGTGTGGAGGTTAAATATTTTTAAGAATATTTTTGCGTTCCATGCGCCACCGTTTCAGCTGATCGTGGGAGGGTTGACTCCCAATTGGGAACCAATATCGTAGACAGGTTAAAGATCATTTTTATTTATTTATAGAAAACCCCCTAAATGTAATGTTCTAAGTCCACAACAATGCTTAAACCACATCAGGAAATGTTTAACGTCTCTGAAAAATCTAAGAGATCTACATTTTTCACTCACCTGAGCACCAGCATTGAAACTTGTTTGGCTACCATTTTTTCTGTAACACACATGTAGTTGCAGAGTTTGCAATTACACTAGTTTGATGCAAAAACTCCTGATATCATTATACCTGGTAGGAATAGGCTACATTGTAGTTAACATTTAATTGATAAGGTTTTTGGTTATGCTTTTCCATCTACCAGAAGACTGTTATCATTATCATCATTATCATCGTCGCTAATGGCTACACAAAGTGGTAGAATAACAAGCACACACACACAGACAGGGGCATTCCTGCATTGCCTCTTCAGAAAGTTTAAGAAAAATATGAATCAATGATGCATTTTGATTGTCTTTTGATAATCTTGGGCATATTAATACATTTTCTAATAAGTTCAACACATTTAGTGGATTTCCTACTATGTACAATACATTTGTTTTTGATTGTTTATGCAAACTAGTCACTTGTGAAATGCACTCATTCAAAATAACCTCCCAGTTCTCCAGCTCACTAGCTAGCTAACTACTACTTTGTGTCCAGTGGGGTTGTTACCGCTAAGGCAACAAGGGGATAAGGGGGTGACAGTCACTGGTTAAGGCAGTGACCCGCTTCCCTGTTCTGACTCCTCCACTCTATCTCAACTGGCGCAGGTACTTGTACAGACGTGTAGCTGGAACATTGGTACATAGTGGGATGCAACCCATCTGTCTAGACTGAAATAGTAGATAATTAGTCATAGTGATACACAAGATAGGCCTATTTGAAATATCACCATCTCCTGGCAGCATTTACCTACAGCCCAAGATGGATTACAAAGGAAGATCCAACTGTGATCTGCCCAACGATGCCTCTCTACCAGACAAACAATGCATTTTGTGCACGCTTTGACAACAACAACGTCGAGTCGGGTGTTAGGGCCATCACCGACCCAGAGGACTGGGTGATCTCGCTATCTGAGGCCGACGTGAGAATGGTGAAACGGGCATCGTCCTCTTCGTCTGAGGAGGAGTAAGGATCGGACCAAAGCGCAGTGTGGTAAGTGTTCATGATGATTTTTAATTAAAACTCAGAACACTAAATAGAAAATAACAACGTGAATTTACAAAACCGAAACAGTACCATGTGGCCCAAACAATAATTTTGCACGCCCAATTTTTCAGTTTTTGATTTGTTAAAAAAGTTAGAAATATCCAATCAATGTCGTTCCACTTCATGATTGTGTCCCACTTGTTGTTGATTCTTCACAAAAAAATACAGTTTTATATCTTTATGTTTGAAGCCTGAAATGTGGCAAAAGGTCGCAAAGTTCAAGGGGGCCGAATACTTTCGCAAGGCACTGTATAAGGCTTTTATAATAAAAGGTGCATTTTTCAGAAAATTATCTTCCCCAAACTTGAAACTCATGTGCTGCTTATGTATGACAGTTAGGCTCAACACTCTACAGCCTTTCGTAAAGCAGATTCATGTGCTTAATAAAAAAATAATAATATAATTTTTTTTCGTGCCTTATGCTGGGCATCATTCTCAAGAGATAATATATAATTCACCTGTGATAGGCTAATAGTCACCCATCAGACTATTCTTGATTTAATCTAGTCTTTACATATACAGTGCATTCGGGAAAAGTAAAAGTATTCAGACCCCTTGACTTTTTCCACTTTGTTATGACAGCCTTATTATGAAATTGATTTACAAAATAAATAATTCTCTCATCAATCTACACATATTACCTCATAGCGCTCAGTACCTCAGACTGGGGAGAAAGTTTACCTTCCAACAGGACAGTTCTTGGTCATCTCCCTGACCAAGGCCCTTCTCCCCCAATTGCTCAGTTTGGCCGGCGGCCAGCTCTAGAAAGAGTCTAGAATGAGTCTTGGTGGTTCCAAACTTCTTCCAATTAAGAATGATGGAGAACACTGTGTTCTTGGGGACCTTCAATGGAGCAGAATTTATTTGCCACCCTTCACCAGTTATGTCTCGGAGCTCTACAGACAATTCCTTTGCCCTCATGGCTTGGTGTTTGCTCTGACATGCACTGTTAACTGTTGGACCTTATATAGACAGGTGTGTGCCTTTCCAAATCATGTTTAATCAATTAAATTTACAACAGGTGGACTCCACTCAAGTTGTAGGAACATCTCAAGGATGATCAATGGAAAAAAGGATGCACCTGAGCTCAATTGAGTCACATAGCAAAGGGGTTGAATACCTATTTAAATAAGGTATCGGTTTTTTATTTGTAATACATTTGCAAACATTTCTAAAAACCTGTTTTTTTGCTTTGTCTTTATGGGGTATTGTGTATAGATTGATGTGGAATTGTTTTTATTTAATCCATTTTAGAATAAGGCTGCAACGTAACAAAATGTGGAAAATTTCAAGGGGTCTGAATACTTGTTTTTTTATTATTTTAGTTTGTTACTTTTTATAATTTTTTAAACTTTAGTTTATTTAGTAAACATTTTCTTAACTCTTTCTTGAACAGCGTTGTTGGTTAAGGGCTTGTAAGTAAGCATTTCACGGAATGGTCTCCACTTGTATTCGGCACATGTGACAAATGGAATTTGATTTGATTTTGATTTGTTTTGAGATTACATTTGCATTGATGTCAGAGTGGCATCAGGGTGTGTTTTTGAATTCAGACCTCGGTCGTCGACACAGAATCGGATGTTGCCAACCTTCTTCTTAACAAGGACAACCAGAGCAGCCCAGGGAGATGTGGATGGTTGAATACAGTCTTTAACCATTATCTTCACCTCCTCAATCACAACCTTCTTCATTGGGGATACTCAATAAGCCTTTTCTCTGATTGGCTGTTCATCTGTGGTTTGGATCGTGTGGGTTGCCTCCCGTGTTTGTCCCAGTCAGTCTGTACAGACCTTTGAACATTGGTACAGGAGATTATGTAAGGCTTCCTTAGTGGATGTGTCTGCATCAACCCTTTCCACAAGAGCCTTGATGTGGCTGTCCCTCAGATGGTCACTGTGGGGTGCTGCAAGATATAGCCCTACCACTGATGATCCTTCACAGCTGGGCTCGTCCCATCCGACCATGCCCTGGAGAAAAGGATGGTACTCCTGCCGTCCTTGATGTCATGCTCCATACATGCCTATGCAGACCCAGCACAATGGGAAGGCTAGGTGTGACTTGTGCAGTACAAAAGGTGTCCTCTTGGAAAGTGTAGAGCATCTTGGTATGTTCACAGGCAGAATGGCTTTGTCCTTCTGCCAAGACAAACGATTGCTCAAAGCGTAGGTTCAAATCAAAGTTTGTTTGTCACGTGCGCCGAATACAACAGGTGTAGACCTTACAGTGAAATGCTTACTTACAGGCAATAACCAATAGTGCAAAAAAGGTATTAGGTGATCAACAAATAAGTAAAGAAATAAAAACATCTGTAAAAACACAGTGAAAAACAGTAGCGAGACTATATGCAGCAGCGAGGCTATACAAGTAGCGATGATACATACAGACACCGGTTAGTCAGGCTGATTGAGGTAGTATGTACATGTAGATGTGGTTAAAGTGACTATGCATATATGATGAACAGAGAGTAGCAGTAGCGTAAAAGAGGGGTTGGAGGGTGGTGGGTGGCGGGACACAATGCAGATAGCCCGGTTAACCAATGTGCGGGAGCACTGGTCGGGTCAATTGAGGTAGTACGTACATGAATGTATGGTTAAAGTGACTATGCATACAGTATATGATAAACAGAGAGTAGCAGCAGCGTAAAAGAGGGGTTGGGGGGGGCACATTGCAAATAGTCTGGGTAGCCATTTGATTACCTATTCAGGAGTCTTATGGCTTGGGGTAAAAACTGTTGAGAAGCTTTTTTTGTCCTAGACTTGGCACTCTGGTACCGCTTGCCATGTGGTAGTAGAGAGAACAGTCTATGACTGGGCTGTCTGGGGTCTTTGACAATTTTAGGGCCTTCCTCTGACACCACCTGGTGTAGAGGTCCTGGATGGCAGGTAGCTTAGCCCCAGTGATGGGCCGTACGCACTACCCTTTGTAGTGCCTTGCGGTCGGAGGCCGAGTTCAGAGATTATTGGGGTTTCTTTATAAAGGGATTCTTGCAACAGAAGGAACAAACACCCTGTGTCCAACAATGTCTTGCACTTCACCCCCCGCACCATCACGGGTACTACGATCTTGGTCAGCGGTCATCTTCCCTGGTTATAGAGCGTTCAGGCAAAACTGTATTCAGATGGACTTTGGATCTTGCGCCTTTGCCTCCATCTGGTGGCCACATTTCCTGGTCCTTAGCATTCACCCGGTTCCAGTAGATGGTCTGGCCTGACTAGTCAGCTTCTATGAGGGTCCCAATCTGCACAAGCTCATCAACTGTGTGGGCTGTCCCTCTGAGACTGCTGACCAATTTCAAGTTACCATTTCCAAGTATCAGATTGACTATTTCCTCTTCAGTGTGACCAGGCTTCCAACGCATACACATAGCTCTGCAGTGAAAAGTTATGTCTTGAATGCGCTCTTTTTGATCTTGAATCCTGTCTTGAAGCCTCTTCTCCCCCTCTGCCTCATAGATTTTGGAGAAAAATGTCCAGAGGAATGCAGGCTTGAACCTCCACCAGATATCTTTACTTACTTGTTACTTATATTTCTAATTCTTATCTGTATTTTTTTAAACTGCATTGTTGGTTAGGGGCTCGTAAGTAAACATTTCACTGTAAGGTCTACTACACCTGTTGTATTCGGCGCATGTGACTAATACAATTGAATATGATTTTATCCCTGATGTCCTTACACAGCTCTCTGGTCTTGGCCATTGTGGAGAGGTTGGAGTCTGTTTGATTGAGTGTGTGGACAGGTGTCTTTTATACAGGTAATGAGTGGAGAACAGGAAGGATTCTTAAAGAAAAACTAACATGTCTGTGAGAGCCGGAATTCTTACTGGTTGGTAGGTGATCAAATTCTTATGTCATGCAATAAAATGCAAATGAATGACTTAAAAATCATACAATGTGATTTTCTGGATTTTTGTTTTAGATTCCGTCTCTCACAGTTGAAGTGTACCTATGATAAAAATTACAGACCTCTACATGCTTTGTAAGAAGGAAAACCTGCAAAATCGGCAGTGTATCAAATACTTAGACTACTTAGACCACTGTAGAACAGATATAGCCCTTGGTTCATTCCAGACCTGACTGCCCTTGACCAGCACAAAAACATCCTGTGGCGAACTGCAATGGCATCGAATAGTCCCCGCGATATGCACCTGTTCAAGGAAGTCAGGAACCAATACAGTCAGAAAAGGCTAGATTTTTCAAACAGAAATTTGCATCCTGTAGCTTTAACTCCAAAACGTTTTGGGACACAGTAAAGTCCTTGGAGAACAAGAGTACCAGCTGCCCACTGCACTGAGGCTAGGTGACACGGTCACCACCGATAAATCCATGATAATCAAAAATTTCAGCTTGCATTTCTCTACGGTTGGCCATGCTTTCCTCCTGGCTACCCCAACCCCGAAAATCACATTGTATGATTTTTAAGTAATTAATTTGTATTTTATTGCATGACATAAGTATTTGATCACTTACCAACCAGTAAGAATTCCGGCTCTCACAGACCTGTTAGTTTTTCTTTAAGAAGCTCTCCTGTTCTCCACTCATTACCTGTATTAACTGCACCTGAACTCATTACCTGTCGGTCTTGCTGTGGGTGATTCCCTGATCCACCTCTATGCAGACGACACCATTCTGTATACCTCTGGCCCTTCTTTGGACACTGTGTTAACTAACCTCCAAAAGAGCTTAAATGCCATACAGCACTCCTTCTGTGGCCTCCAACATCTCTTAAACGCTAGCAAAACCAAATGCATGCTTTTCAACTGTTCGCTGCCCGCACCCGCCCGCCCGACTAGCATCACTACTCTGGACGGTTCTGACCTAGAATACGTGGACAACTACAAATACCTAGGTATCTGGCTAGACTGTAAACTCTCATTCCAGACTCATATCAAACATCTCCAATCCAAAATCAAATCAAGAATCGTCTTTCTATTTCGCAACAAAGCCTCCTTCAGTCACGCCGCCAAACATACCCTAGTAAAACTGACTATCCTTCCGATCCTTGACTTCGGCGATGTCATCTACAAAATAGCTTCCAATACTCTACTCAGCAAATTGGATGCAGTCTATCACAGTGCCATCCGTTTTGTTACCAAAGCACCTTATACCACCCACCACTGCGACCTGTATGCTCTAGTCGGCTGGCCCTAGCTACATATTCGTCGCCAGACCCACTGGCTCCAGGTCAACTACAAATCTATGCTAGGTAAAGCCCTGCCTTATCTCAGCTCACTGGTCACGATAACAACACCCACCCATAGCATGCGCTCCAGCAGGTATATCTCACTGGTCATCCCCAAAGCCAACACCCCCTTTGACCGCCTTTCCTTCCAGTACTTTGCTGCCAGTCACGGGAACGAACTGCAAAAATCGCAAAAAAGCTGGAGACTTACATTTCCCTCACTAACTTTAAACATCAGCTATCTGAGCAGCTAACTGATCGCTGCAGCTGTACATAGTCCATCTGTAAATTTCCCACCCAATCTACCTACCTCATCCCCATATTGTTGTTATTTACTTTGCTGCTCGTTTGCACACCAGTATCACTACTTACACACCATCATCTACTCATCTATCACTCCAGTGTTAATCTGCTAAATTGTAATTACTTTGCTGCTATGGCCTATTTATTGCCATTTGCACACACTGTATATATACTTTTTTTTCAATTGTGTTGACTGTACGCTTGTTTATTCAATGTAACTCTGATGTTATTGCTGTTTCTGTCGCACTGCTTTGCTTTATCTTGGCCAGGTCGCAGTTGTAAATGAGACTCACCATGCCAAACAATCAAACATTGACTGCCTGATTTTTGTCATAGCACCATCAAAGGCATTTTGCAAGCATTGGCATTTACAGTCAATATACCGGAGAACATCTTATTGCCTAACAGCATTGAAATGTAACACCCAAAAATATCTTTCCACAGCCTTTAAGCGTGAAGCCAAATTATTTTATCCAACATTGTCATCTTTGTGGATCGGTTGCCTCGGGGACGGAACTGAGGCTACCTCAGAATGGGCACGGAGGTGGTTCATCCTGAGAATCTCCCATCTTCTTCATCCTGAGAATCTCCCACACACGGTGCATCAAAAGTTGCTGTTAGATCCCGTACTGGACTTCTTCTGGTCACAAAGGGACCAGACATGAAATCTAAAAGAAGCCCCTCTTCCTGCTCAAGGGGAGAATCCTCCCTCTCACGATGCATATCAACACAAGTTGTAGAAGCAGCCATGGATAAGCAATCATATATATATTTGTCCTTTTGCGGTCACCATTTTCTGTAACACATATGCATAAACCAAAAAAATACAGTTTATAACTGTGGCAATGAATGCCACAAAATCCACCTTTTTAACACACAGGGTATATTTTGCCTGGCAGCAAACATTTACTACAGGCTGGGATGCGTCCACTACCACATCTTCACTACCATCACTTGTTTTCTATTTTTTTTATAAACAAAATATCTTGCATAACCAAGCTTCACCTGCATAGTTATTTGCTCTTTATCAAAAAACAACAGGATTGGCAGACTTTCTTATTTTTCTCCATTAACCCAGCGGGTCAGACGCCAGGCACCAATCACACCAGTAATTCTATTCAGGCATTTAACCTGAACATCCGTCGTCACCCCTGAGATGACTCCTTTGAGTGGTGCTCGACTCCAAAGTTCAAAACACAAAACTTCTGTTTTCTGGATTCTTTTGACACTCACTACAATCTTCCTCTGTTCTTCAGAAATACAATGAATCAAAATAAGACCCCTCCTGGTTACTGACAGACAGACAATTTTCCCAGAGCATACTTCACCATTTTCGACAACTCAAAGAGATCTTCCACATATGCGTCCTTACTCAACAAACACATCCCAACAAGAAGTGATTCATTATCATTCATACACGTATCCACTCCAATTTCCTTTTTGTTCCAGTTTTCGATACTAATGTTGTTCAGTCAGATCATTTGTCTTCACCAAATTTGCTTGACACGCTGCTTGAATCGAACTGTTCATCCGCTTCCACCATATTTCTCCCCACGCAACCAGCTCTCTCAAAATTGGCTTGCAGACAAATTAATTTGGCACTTTTTGCTTGGCCACGCCTCCGACCGCACCCATACCTATAGCATGCTACAAAGGTCGAGACTGTGGTGGAGCTAATACATGGTCCACCAGGCACACTACCACAGCACAAACATGTGCATAGCCACTACAGTTGTCACAATTCAGATCCACACGTGTTTCCTGAACTCCGTAGATAGTAACGAAATGGTACACGTAGTTGATGACCGTGCAGCTGCCTTTACTGGATGACATGCCTTCATCAATCAAGTACTTGACTTGTTGTGGTATTCCTTCACAGCAGATACCAAACAAGCCACATTTGCGAGGAGTTAAAAAATAGATGGGACCTGGCTGCTCAGGGTCAGAAGAATAGTGCACCAGCAAACAACAAAAAATTACATTTGAGAAATGAAAATGAGTTGTCACCCCCCAGCCGTCCAGTCTCCATTGTCTGGACCTGTTCACTTTTCTATGAAATACAATAGATGGCCATAATCACCCCCAGAGACACCTGGCTAACTTGATGGGTAATGTTATCATCTGGTGAAGTGGTCTTTTGTTTAGACATGTAGCTAACATGCTAGCTGAATAATCCCAACCCATACAGTAGCAATACACACAGATTGTGATAGCTAGCCACCATGCATGTAATTATGGAGTATGAATCTGCAGTTAGCTAAAGCTAATGAACTTGGTTTAATGTTAGCTATGTTAGTTAGCTACAGTGGTTGCTGCGGGACTTGGAGGTAATTTGTGGTTTAGTACGGTACCCTGCGTCACTACTTCATTGCTCCAGTCCAGAACAAGGGGGAGTTAGAGCATTGATTATTCTTTTGGTTCCAAATGAATGGGCGACATAAACCAAATAGAAACTGATAATTGTGCACAACTTCAAAATTGAATTTCAGTAAACTGAATGATGAGGATGAAGAAGGTGATTGAATTTAGAACAATAGTGTAAGAATTGCTTTTCCTCTGTCCTGCACACCTGGAAAAATACACTTATTTTTTTGTTAATCCTCATCAGTATTACTTACTAAAACTTTTGTTATACTAAGGTTTTTATTCTAAGAGAAACTTATAGTACAATTAGGGGGTGGAAATGTAAGGATTATTTTGCTCTTACTGTAGTACTGTAGCCTACTCCCAACCAGTCATGTTGTACTGTGCCCAAGTAGAGCATCGGTCTAAGACACTGCATCACAGTGCAAACTGTGTTGCTACAGATGTAGGACAAAACACACATCACTACAAGAGAGACACCTTATCATTACAAAAAGAGAGACCTGAGACAACACAGCATGGCAGCAACACATGACAACAAAATGGTAGCAACACAACATGGCAGCAGCACTATATGGTCGCAACACAAACATGGTACAAAAATAGTTGGGCACAGACAACAGCACAAAGGGCAAAAAGGTAAAGACAACAATACATCACACGAAGCAGCACGTGTCATTAAGAGTGTCCGTGATTGTGTCTACGAAGGTAGAGCTGGAGATAAAATTGCCCAGTTTGAGTGCTTTTTAAATTAGATCTAGTAGCTAACTGCAGCGAACTGAAAAGAGGAGTGACCCAGAGATGTGTGTACTTTGGGGAACTTTAACAGAAAGACTGGCAGAATGGGTGTTGTATGTGCAGGATGAGGGCTGCAGTAGATAGGAGGGGAGTGAGGCCTATACAGAGAATATCAGTTTCCAGAAGAGTATAGAGTGCAGGGATGTGTCCTATAAGGAACATTGGTGGCAAATCTGATGGCCGGATGGTACAGAACATCTAGCTGCTCGAGAGCACCCTTACAGGCCATTCTATAAATTATGTCTCCGTAATCTAGCATGGGTAGAATTGTCATCTGAATCAGGTTTCGTTAAGGCAGCTTTGGTGAAAGAGGAGTGATTATGATAAAGGAAACCAAGTCTAGATTTAACCTTAGCCTGCAGCTTGGATATGTGCTGAGAGAAGGACAGTGTACTATCTTGCCATACTCCCAAGTACTTGTATGAGGTGACTACCTCAAGCTCTAAACCCTCAGAGGTAGTAACCACACCAATGGGGAGAGTGACATGAGAAAGCTTGTTGGACATTAAAAGCTTGTTGGACATTAAGAAAGCTTTGTTGTAGACCGTTTAACAAAAGATCCAGAAAGGGGCCAGCTGAGCATAAGACTATCATCTGCATATAAGTGGATGAGAGAGCCTGGATAAATGGATGAGAGAGCCTGGATGAGAGAGCCTTCCTACTGCTGGAGCTATGTTGTTGATGTAAATTGAGAAGAGCGTGGGTTCTAAGATCGAGCCTTGGGGTACTCCCTTGGTGACAGGCATTGGCTGAGACAGCAGATTTTCTGACTTTATACACTGCAATCTTTGAGAGAGGTATTTAGCAAACCAGGCCTTATAGAAACCAATACTCCTTAGCCGACCCACAAGAATAGAATGTTCTACCGTATCAAAAGCTCAATAAAAACAACAGATCAAGATTGCTTAGAATCAAGGGCAATGGTGACATCATTTATGATGCTTAATGTTGCATTGACACATCCAAGTGGAAACCAGATTGCATACCAGAGAGAATACTATAGATATCAAGAAAGCCAGTCATTTGATCATTGATACATTTTTCCAAAACTTTAGATAAACAGGGCAAGATATAAACTGGCATAACAGTTAGGATCAGCCGTGATGCTTGGGGCGGTCGTAGACCCAAATGGAGTGAGTGTCTCATCTTTCCACAGATTGGTTTTGACACTACAGATGTTTTTGTGAGAAGACAGATTTTCGGGATGTCTCACGGTCTACCAAACACCGCTGTAGCTCAGCTACCTTCCACCTCAGATGCGTAAGGCCGACCTAGGTGGATGCAGTGACCCTATCCTACTTTACTGAGGACTGAGAGAGATTCAAATAAAATTGTATTGGTCACATGCATCAAGTACAACAGGTGTACAGTTGTTCTTCCTTTAAAAGTTGTGGTGTGCTATGGAATGGAATGGCACGTTAGAGTGCATGACATCATAGTATTTTAATGTCAGCCATTGTTGCCATCAATGATAGTTCGTCCACCAGAGGTAATCTTTGAGAAGGTAAGTTATTGACATGACATGGAGCTGTAGGCCTAAGAGTCCTGTTTACTGTTGCTGCTTTAGGGTAACTTATTTATTGGCATAAAGGCCTACTTCAATATACAGTATATCAATCAATCATTCATTTTATTTGTGCATGTCTTCACACAGACATGGCATATAAGGGTGCAGTGAGATACCCTATGGGTTGGACGATACTTTTTTCTCGTCAATCATCATGAAAAAACATATACTTAAAAACTGAAAGTCAACCAATGTCAGCCTTTAAATGCTTTAGTATCCAAATGTTGGAAGTGCGTGTGGACAGCGGAGAGAAACAAAATGGTGCAGTTTGAGGCCGTGTGGAGGCGCTGGAGATGTGAGCAGGAGGGTCCTGGCAGGTGTCGTTTGTATGTGTATGTTTTGTATTGTCTAAAATCATAAAATATATATTTTTTTAATTGGTAAAATTACAAGCTTGCAACACATCTGATTATTCATTGTAAATAGGATTTATTTGATTTATTTTGTTTACGTTCTTCATTGTAACGTCACAAATAATTGAACACACACATGCAGATTAAGTTGGTCAAAACATTTCCCTATTAAAGACTGTCAGAAAGAATGTTGGTACTTACATATTTTGATCCAAAGCCATGAATGAGTGAGTCACCTCAGCTTAATGCTGACAAATAGCTACATAATAGGCTAAGCCGAAACAAATATATTAAATTAACTAAAGAAACTAGTACATTTTATAAATAAATGAAGTAGCTCAGGTCTTGAAAATATGGGCAACCTTTTCCCCCTCGCTGGACTCTTTCATTCAGTTTCTTCCTCACACCTCACAAAGAAGGACTCCGTGTTTCAGCAACTCACTTTATATAGAGGGGCTATCACTCTTTCACACTGTGGTAAATAAAGCCAGTTTGTTATTTTGAATGAATTCGTTCTGTTTTTAGATGGAGAGAAACCAAAAGCCCACCGTGCCTATTTTTCGAAAATCGCCAGTCCACTTTTCAAGTGTAATTGCGCCATTGTATTTACCCAAGTTCTCTCTCAATTAATTTTTTTGCCTGATGCAGGACTCTAGTGCCAGAGAAGAAGACTCTTGGACTCAAACATTCACTCCTCCATTAATTGATGAAAAGATAGTCAATTTGTGCCACAGTTTAGACTACCCATAGATAGGCGTTCTAACTCCTCCCTTGTCATAGTGTGGTGCAATCTTCCACCATCTACCCCAAATGGTTGCGGTACAAAACTTTAAATTGAGGAACCACTGTATCTCTCCTTCGGCAGTGAACTACTCTGGCCCGCTGGCCTCAGCTCCACTGGTGAGAGAGACTGGGACAACTATCCTCCAACCACTTACCCCATCCTAACCAAATCCCACTAAGAAGCAACAACAACATACAATGAATTTGCCCTGTTACATTATTCATAGCCTAGGAAAGTGCCGTCGTGTGTGTAACACAATTTTAAGACAGCAGGTCTAATGTACGAATCCATGGTCAATACTGTCCCGGCATTGTCTACATTTGGATGCTAACAGATAGCAACCAGATAGTCCATTGTCTACTGGTTGGTGAAGCTTGCTGTAATTTTGTGGTTGTGAAAGCCTGTGTCGGTGTAACAACTCACATTTTCTCTTCAATGAATAAGATCATATCATTCTCAAAGTCCTGTGCATGTGTTAAACGTTGTATTTGCCTGAGTGGAGTAAGGAAGCTATTCATATTAACCTGTGGAGACTGTCACCTCAATCACTGTGTATCACATTATATTCTGCCTTTATATTTTAACTGGTAAGTACCTAATTTCCAACTTATTTAGTCTAGTAAATAAAACCTTGAATGTATTATTTGTGGAATTGAGTTAATTTGCGAGCAATTTGGTTCTTGAAGTACCAGAGCTTGACGTCTGTTCAGAATGAGAATATAGTAAATTGATTAAAACTATTTTCGAAATAGGATTAATGATATAATGGTTAATGTTAACTACTGATGTAGTTAATTCAATAATTAATCTATGTCCAACCCTTAATGGTGCCCCTCTTAATCAAATAATTCAGATCAATTTATTGTGCATTCGGAAACATTCAGACCCCTTCCCTTTTTTCATCTACCACTTGGACAGCTCATGTCTTCCCTCTGGTGGCGAAAAGTTGATTGATCCTATGGCATTCTGCTTTTTCTTATGAAGCAAACTGACCTCTTTCCACACTTAATCAGCGTTACAATTGGAGTACATTACTTAAATGATTAAGCTACCAATTGGTAGTGTATGTATGATCACAGTTTAACCATCTATGCCCATTTTTGACAATTTACAAAACAATTATATAGTGCAGCTTGTTTGAACATTGACTCTAAAGACTGATCCTGTGTATCATAATGATCAATCACTGTTTTCAAACTGTTATTGTTGATCCATTACTCTTTCTTTGTTTATTCATAGGTGGTTAATTGTTAATTAATTACTTTGCATGTACTGCTTGATTTATTGATTCTTCATCAACACATCAATATTTTAACCATTTTAAAACAGCATGACCATTCCACTAATGGGGCAAAGGACATTTAAACACGTTTTCTGGACAATGTATCAAACTGAAGGACTCATGACATGTTGATCTAATCTTGAAGCATACTGCAAAAAACAATATCTTTTCCTATGCCATTAAAATGGTTATAATGGGTATTTTGCTGTAACATCAAAATGTATAGATTTTACCTGGGTATGTTTGTTAACTAAAGGCTACCCATTACATTGTAGGCACTGTTAAACTGTGTGTATAGAAGGAACATTCTGTGAACACTTATAAGGAAATCTCAGATGTATCTCACTGAACCTAAAGCAAAAAAATACAATAATTATTTTAATATATATTTTTTATACCTAAAAGAGTACTAAAATGAAACTCAAATAGTTAAATGATCCATAGTATGACCCTCTTATACTGAACAAAAAATATCAAATTCAAAATGAAAAGTGTTGGTCCCATTTTTCATGAGCTGAAATAAAAGATCCCAGAAATGTTCCATGTGCACAAAAAGCATATTTATCTAAAACTGTGAGCACAAATTAGTTTACATCCCTGTTATTAAGAATTTCTCCTTGGCCAAGATAATCCATTCATCTGAAAGGTGTGGCATATCAAATTGGAGTGGGTCTAGGGTTTCTGGGATAATGGTGCTGATGTGAGCCACGGCCAGCTTTTCAAAGCACTTCATGGCTACAGACGTGAGTGTTATGGGTCGGTAGTCATTTAGGCAGGTTACCTTGGTGTTCTTGGGAACAGGGATCATGGTGGTCTGCTTGAAGCATGTTTGTATTACAGACTCGGTCAGGGACAGGTTGAAAATGACAGTGAAGACACTTGCCAGTTGGTCAGCGCATGCTCGGAGTACACGTCCTGGTATTCCGTCTGGCCCTGCGGCCTTGTGAATGTTGACCTGTTTAAAGATCTTACTCACATCGGCTACGGAGAGCATGATCACACAGTCATCCAGAACAGCTGATGCTCTCATGCATGCTTCAGTGTTGCTTGCCTCGAAGAGAGCATAAAAGTTATTTAGCTCGTCTGGTAGGCTTGTGTAACTGGGCAGCTCGCGGCTGTGCTTCCATTTGTAATAGTTTGCAAGCCATGCCACGTCCGGGTTAGAGTCCCACTCCTTGAAAGCAGCATCTCTACCATTTAGCTCAGTGCAGAAGTTGCCTATAATCCATGGCTTCTGTTTGGGGCATGTACTGTACATCCAGTCACTGTGGAGACGACAACATCGATGCACTTATTGATGAAGCCAGTGACTGATGTGATGTACTCCTCAATGCCATCAGAAGAATCGCAGAACATATTCCAGTATCTGCTAGCAAAACAGTCCTGTAGATTAGCATCTGAGTCGTCTGACCATTTCCTTATTGAGTGAGTCACTGGTACTTCCTGCTTTAGTTTTTGCTAGTAAACAGGAATCAGGAGGATAGAGTTATGGTCAGATTTTCCAAATGGAGGGCGAGGGAGAGCTTTGTATGCGTGTCTGTGTGTGGAGTAAAGGTGGTATAGTGTTTTTCCCCCTTTGCTTGCACATTTAACATGCTGGTAGAAGGTTAAACGGATTTAAGTTTCCCTGCATTAAAGTCCCCGGCGAATAGGAGCGCCGCCTCTCGATGAGCATTTTCCTGTTTCCTTATGGCTCGTTGAGTGCCGTCTTAGTGCCAGCATCGGTTTGTGATGAAAACTCTCTTGGTAAATAGTGTGATCTACAGCTCATCATGAGATACTACCTCAGGAGAGCACAACCTTGAGACTTAATATTAGATTTTGTGCACCAGCTGTTACTTACAAATAGACACAGACTGCCACCCCTTGTCTTACCGGAGGTAGCTGTTCTATCTTGCCGATGTACCGAAAACCCCGGCAGCTGTATGTTCCCGAGAAAGCAGTATATCCTTTGAGGTGAGAAGTTATTTTCCGTCATAAGAGATGGTAGCAGCAACATTATGTACAAAATAAGTTAAAAGCAATGCAAAAAAAATGAACAATATAAGTAGTACAGTTGGTTAGGAGCACATAAAACGGCAGCCATCCCCTCCGACGCCTTTCTTTGACCAGCCACCCGGACAGCTGATGAAACTGAGGAGTATTGCTGTCTGTAATAAGGCCATTTTGTGGGGGAAAAAAAACATTTCTGATAGGCTGGGCATGGCTCCCCAGTGGGTGTGCCTGCCCAGTCATGTGAAATCCATAGATTAGGGCCTAATTAATTTATTTCAATTTATTGATTTCCTAATATTACCTATAACTCATTAAAATCTTTTAAATTGTTGCATGTTGCGTTATATTTTTGTTCAGTATAAAACAATTCCATAGCACCCCCCCCCAACATCTTACTCTCAATATTCAGGCAATCACACACACACATGCACAAAAGCACACACACACAAACGAAGCTCCTCTGATGCCGACTGAGTCCCAAATATTGCCGTATTCCCTAAATAGTGCACTATTTTTGACCAAAGCCCGATGGGCCCTGGTCCAAAGTAGTGCACTATATATGGAATACGATCCCATTTGGGAAGCAACTGCCATTCTGTAAGGAATAGGATCTGAGACGATGACTGCAGACACTTTCTTCTTTGCTCCACCGCAGCTAAATCCAAGAGCAGGATGAGGCTAAAAATAATTGCTTTGATAATTAGTACCACCTACAAAAACACATTTTATTTTTGAATTTTACAATTAATCATGCATGCTTTTTCCTCCTATGACCTTAAATGTTGAAAAAATATCAATATGGCCTCCAGCGCGGATGTGAACAGCACAACTTAGTGTTTTCCTATCTAGCACTTGCAGGGAAATGAGAACAGCATCATCTCCTATTCCGACACTCCACCTCTTCCTCCCTCACTCCATTTCCCCCAATGCAGCGAACATCATTACACTCAGTATCACACCACTAAGGCACGCGGTTAGACTATTCCAACACAGTCGCACATTGTTAGCAAAAATGGATGAGAAAAGAGCAGGCATCTCCCATTGTTCTCTAAGCCAGTGTTTAGGCCCCGCTGAAATCCTCTCTTTTTAAAAACCTATTTTGTGTACAACAAACCGGTCCTACAGAAAGAGAAAAAAGACCATTAACAAGATTAGGGAGCTCATTTTGCAGCTGACAAAAGGATTTACAATGTTGAACTATAATCTTTAGCTGGGCTCTGATTGAACTTCAGTGGCCCGTCTATTGTTGTGTGCTGGGGTTTTAAACAATGGTACACTTGCTGCTCCTCTGAGGATAACATGACAATGGAGAGAAGGAAGAAGAAAGAGTAAGGGAGAGATAGACAGACGGCGGAATAGAGACAGTAAGAGGATGGAAATAAAGAAAGGGTGATAAACTCCTCTCTGTCTAACATTTTCATTTGAGGAAATTATAGTTTCCAGAGACATACAGTAATGAATGCATGCGTTTATTTTACTTTTTCACAGTGGGAATCATACCCACAACCCTCACATTGCAAGCACCATGCTCTACCAACTGAGCCACACAGTACCAGTTTAAGCTTCTAATTTCTATGCATGTGGTGTCCTCTTGACCCTTTCAGGATCAATAACAGTAAACTATCTCCTGTGGTGGAGGCCAAGCTTTATGTGACCCAGCAATCATCTCAGTGACAGTGGGTATGAGGGGGAGGAGCAATTTGTGTTTATGCACAGACCAGCTGGCTGGTGTGTTTACAGGCATACTCAATCTCTCCCTATCCCAGTCTGCTGTCCCCACATGCTTCAAGAGGGCCACCATTGTTCTTGTACCCGAGATGGCAAAGGTAACTAAACTTAATGACTATCGCCCCGTAGCAATTACCTCTGTCATCATGAAGTGCTTTGAGAGAACAGTCAAGGATCATATCACCTCTACTTTACCTGCCACCCTAGACCCACTTCAATTTGCTTACCGCCCCAATAGATCCACAGACCATGCAATCGCCATCACTCTACCCTATCCTATCTGGACAAGAGGAATACCTATGAAATAATGCTGTTTATTGACTATAGCTCAGAGTTCAACACTATAGTAACCTACAAACTCATCATTAAGCTTGAGGCCTTGGGTCTGAACCCCGCCCTATGCAACTGGGTCCTGGACCTCCTGACAGGCCGCCCCCAGGTGGTGAAGGTAGGAAACATCACCTCCACTCCGCTGATCATTAAAACTGGGGCTCCACAAGGGTGCGTGCTCAGCCTCCTCCTGTACTCACTTTCTGTGTGAGAGTAGCAGGTGTAAGTATGAGGGGGCCATCTGGATCTGTAGAGACTGGAACCAGATGTCTGGCATTGATGATGGCAACCACTTCTGCCATCAGAGTAATGAGTCTTTCGTGACTTGAATGACCCTGTTGGAGGAACATAGAATCCAGGATTTTCCTTGCTATGCCAATCATCCTCTCCCAGGCACCACCCGTGTGAGTGGCATGAGGTGGGTTGAATATCCAGATGCAGCCCTGTTCTGCCAGGTAGGTATCCATGGAGTCATCATTGATTTTCAAGGGTTACTAAAGTTCCTTGCAGGCCCCAATGAAGTTGGTCCCAAGGTCGGAACGAATATGCTTTGCTGGGTCTCGGATCGAGATGAAACGCCTCAGGGTGTTGATAAAGCTTGATGTATCAAGTGACTCAAGGACTTCGATATGAAATGGCTCTCATGCTCATACAGGTGAATATGACAGCCCACCACTTTCTGTGGGCGAGGCCTCCTCTTGTCCGGCGAGAGGCGACTGTCAATGGACCCAAAACGGCCAGACCGACATGGGTGAACGGAGGTTCGGTGGAGAGACGATCAGCAGGAAGGCTGGCCATCTTATGTGCCTAAGAAGGACTGATGCTGTTCACGCACCTTTTACCACAAACTATCCAAACACTGGCTGTACGAATGCCTCTGTGAAAAGCCATCCCTGGTGTTGGGTCGTGGTAATGCCTCATCAGTAAAACTGCAACGTGATGCTTCCCCGGGATGATCAGGGGGTTATTCTCGTCATGTCTGAGTTTTGCTTCTGTAATGCTACCCCCCAACTCTCAGAAGGCAATCTTTATCGATGAATGGATCTAAGGCTCTCAGAGAGCTTTCTTTGGGAATTGTTTCCTGGTTCCTGATTCACTCAAACTATCTTGGATAGGTTTCCTCTTGGACTGTCCATATAATTATATCCTTTGACTGAGAAAATATGTCTGCTGTGCATGCTGTCTGACAGTAGTGCCAGCCCTTACAGTTGCTGTTTTTTTCTGCTGTAGGGTTGTTGAAGAGAAAAGCGTTTTTCCGGGAGTGGCGTCAGTTTTTCTTTATCCATATCCCTAGACCTTCATGTAGGCCCTAGGGATATGAAGGTTACATAGCTCTTTCAAAAACTCTCTCCATGCAACCCATGGCTCCTCCATTTCTGGAGGCAGGGAGGAATCCAATTCGCTGTTGGGCATTGTGATCTCCCTGACAACAGACTTGCTTTGAATGGTGATAGGGGCCACAAATCCAAGTGGGTCATACAGACTGTTCACAGTTGACAGCTCTCATCGGCCTGTGAAGGGCTTCTCATCTTCGGCTACCTTGAAGGTGAAAGTGTCGGTCCTGAGGTCCCAGTTAAGACCCAAGCTGCGCTGCATAGGCAGATTGTCTGACCCTATGTCGGGATCTTTGAGGTCATTTGAGTGATCTTGAGATAGAAATGCTTCCGTTACCTCCTTCTTGTTCGATGCAATCTTGTGTAACCTCAGATTAGAGTTGGCGAGAATCTTGTGTTCTCTTGAGCAGTGTGACTGCATCTTGGACTGTAGGAAATTACTTTAAGCCATCGTCAACATAAAAGTCATGTTCCACAAACTGTCCGACATCAGGATCGTAGTCTGGTTCTCCTTTTTGAACTGACTGTTTGAGGCCGTAGATATCCACTGCTGGAGAAGGACTGTTACCGAAGACATCATGCGATAGTCGTTGTCTTTAGATAAGCCGTTGTCCTGGAACCCCAGGAATCTCAGGAAGTTACGGTCTTCTTCTTTCACCAGAAAACACTGGAACATTTGTTGGATATCCACTGTCACAGCGACAGTTTCCCTACAGAAGGTTGAGGGATACTCCATCATATTTGGCACTAGAGTCAAAAACCACACTGATTTGACCAGGCTTCTTTGGGTGATAGACACCAATGTAGGTAGGTACCAGTGTTGTTATTCTTCTTTCAGGGGCGGAGCCACATCAGCATGACCATACTCAAAAATCTTCTCCATATAAGAGACAAAGCGAACCTTATGGACTTATAATATCTCTTCCAAGAAGGAGCATGATGGGAGCCTTGGGTTCGAGTTCTGGGATGAGGTGAGCAAGGGGTTTCAGGTGAGCATGGTGGACGGCTGCGTCTGGAGTTGGGATCTCAGATCGGTTGTTTGAGATCTCATTACACTCGATGAGAGTTGGCAGCTCAAGACTAACTTGCCCATCCATAGATTCTACCTTGTGCTCTTCGTCCTACTATCTCCATCACTCCGGCGCAGGTCTTAAGAGAGTAGGGAGAGCTGGGGCCTTGTACCCTGAAGATATCGAAGAACTCAGAACGAACCAATCTGTTGCTTTGCTCGTCGAGGATGGCATAGAATTTCACTGCTCTATCTCGGTAGCCTGTTGGGTAGATTTTGATGAGGCAGATCTTAGAGCAAGACCTGTCGGTGAGGTTTCCACTGCAGACTTGGGTACACTGAGACATTTCATCGGAAGGAGGTGTGAGCTATTCAGGGAGGTCTCGTTCGGCCTTGGCGGATCGAAGCTCCATCAGCAGGTCGCCCAACTCCCTCAGCTTTGGCTAATTCTTGTTGGAGTTCTTGGGGAAACTCTATCACTTCTGGCGAACTGTAGCATTCCTCAAGATTATCCCAAACCATCCTCAGACCTTGTTCTGGATGGTTTACATGAATGGGACGGATTATTTTATATCTTCACTAGACTCTTCCAAGCCACTTAACTAGAAGATCCATTTTGTCACCGTAGGTTAAGTCTAAGCCTCTGATGGCGTTGTGAAAGCCCTGTAGCTCTCCGGTTGGTCATAAAATTGGAGTAGACCCATGGTGATGAGCTCGCAACGAGCAAAGTAACTCACAAAGTTGGAAATGTATGGGTTCCCACTTTGGGTGTCTTCCCATGTACGCTTGTAATGTGGAGCAGGTGGATGACTTCCGTCATTGTGCATACTTCTTTGGGTCCCGCTGCTGTTCTGGCCTTCTTGAAGGGAAATTCTTGAAGGGCCTTGACTCCGGATTAGGGAAGTGGCGGTCTACAGCGGTAGTGGTGTCAACAGGTGGAGAACTGATCTCAGGCTTGAGACATTGCAATAGGGTCTTACGTGCGGGCTCTGGCCTGGTATATCCCTGTATTGTCTCGCCATCAGAGGACAGCTCTACTCCTGTCATTGGTTTGGGAGTGTCGTAGGATTTAGCTTGCTCTATGAGATACTCCTTAGTTCGCTGTGTGGGGTCGAGTTGGGTGGAGTCGAGCGTGAGTCTCCAACTACTTTTCCGACTGCCGAAATCAGCAGCAGCTTCTAGAGCCTCAGCCACTTCCTTTTCCTCTTTCAGCACATCCATAGATGCTTCTAATTGTGCTTTTTCTATTTTCATTCTCCTTTCTTTCTCCGCAAAGGAGAGGTGAACTTTTGCAGCTTCTCCTTTTGCCCTTGCAATGGGGGCTGCAGCTCCTATAGGTGAGCTGCTTGAATGGTAGGATGAGGCTGAAGCACGAGATCTGGTCTTGAAGGTGGATGCCTACTCCTCAGCCACAGTGTGTTGGAGGTTGTCTGTACTCTGACGCAATTGTTGTTGGCTTCTCTTGGCGTTGTGATGGGTTAGCAGTGTCTGTTGCTTGATCCAAATTGTGGTCCTGCCCGCTAGAGAGCTGTCATTTCACTATACTGTCCTCCGTATGTGTTACTGCATATTTTGACAGCAAGATAAATGCCTTCACATCAATAATCCTCAAAGCATGATCTCCATGTTCACAAGATTTATTGATTTGAAACAGCGTGAAACTGAAACAAAGGCCATAATTAACTAGATATGAACGTAACCTGATATTTTGTACACACTAACAACAAGCAAAAGCTAGGCTAACATACTGTAGCAATTAAGCTAGTGCTGTCCATCTATTCCACAAAGTAAACATACACATCCAAATTCCACAAATAATGCTCTGAAAGGAAAGATATATACTCACCGACTAAGCTTCCTAAGGCATACAATGTAAAGGATGGATGGAGATTGTAAGCAGACAACTGAAACAGAGCACTCTGAGCTCGACATGAGGCAATGGGTCAATTTTCTAGGTAAAGGAAAATACTCCAGATCAACACTAGGGGGAGCCAAATTCAAGGTAAGTAAAGGCTGCAGCTGTAAGAGCTGCAGATAAGTATAAGAATGAGATGGAACTGAATGCTTTTTACCAACTCAGTTCATGGACCACATACATCTCCATCTGTACAGAGCTGTCCTGGTCTGATCCTAGACATTATAGATGAAATGGAGGGACATAATTATGTCATATAGTGCAAATATGTTATTTGAATGAGATACAGTATGCATATATATTATAGGTAAATGTGAAATGTAGTATTGCACAATAGAAAATTGAATGGAATCATGGATACATAATGACACCTCTGGCTCCCATAATATGTCCACGTCTCCTCTATGACATTCATAGCTGTTCAAAATCGTTGTACTCATAGAAATAGAACCTAGCTTCTCAACAGCGTGCGCCACTACGCAAAATATGTGCTTTGTTTGTAACAAAACACAGGCAGGCCACAGTTTGTTAAGATCATCTGCTCAAACATTTGCCTACGAAACAAAACTGTGCATAATTCAAGAAGATCTAAATGCATATTCCCATAAACTACTTGGCATGCAGTGGATTAAGTTGGTACATACATGGTGCAGAATGTTATACGGTTTGGGAAAAGGCATCATGGAGAGGCTTGATCGGGTCACGCAGCCTCTGCCTTCTGAAATAGTATTCCATTGTACTCCAAAAGTGGATGAGTATTCTCTTTTTAGTTAACCACTTTACCTCCTCTATTCATACACCTCCATTGTTAGACACAGGGACGAGGCTTAGCTAGCTACAGTACTACTAGCTTACCTCTTTGTTAGCATTAGCAAGGATGTTATGTTAGCTGCATTACTACCAGTTTACCTCTATTGCATTAACATTAACAGGGGCAGCAGGTAGCCTAGCAGTTAAGAGCATCATGCCAGTAGCCAAAAGGGTGCTGGTTCAAATCCCAGAGCTCGCAAGGTTGGAATAAATCTGCCGTTCTGCCCTTGAGCAAGGCAGTTAACCCCCAACAACTTCTCCCTGGGTGCCAATGACGTAAAATGCGGAATACACATTTTGGTTGAATGTATTTAATTGTGCATCTGACTAGGTACTCCCTTTCCCTAGTTACATGCTGACCTCTTTTGTATTAGCAGGGACATTATGCTAGCTAGAATTCCTACCAGCTTAAATCTTCTGAACCAGGGAAACTCTGAATACACATTGACGTGTCACCATCAAGAAGTGCTACCAGTAACGCCACAAATGTTGCGGCTCATGCAGTGCAAGGGAAACAACTACTTCTAGGTCTCAGAGCGGGATATGTCTACTAATACTCCGATAATCATTTCACATCAGCTACCCAGTGACAGATAGCATTAGCAGGGACAGACTCGGGACCTAGCCCAGATCTGTGACTCATTTCTTAATTTCTAAGAGCACAGTGATGATGTATGTTCAGACTGAGGAGAGACGATTGGCCAACGATAGGGGCATCACACATTAATGAATTTCCGGAGGGACAGTGAAATTGGGGAATAATTCCTACAAGTCTGTTTCCATAGAATATGAATAGTCTAGGGAAGATGTAGCAATAGTTACATAATAATACAATACATTTGAAGAATATTTGACTTGATTTATTGTGAATACGAACATGGATATTGATCAGTTAGTGTGTGGTTGGAACGCTCTTTCTTTGAGCTGGTTGGAGTGCATTTCATATTCAAGTCATTGTTTTATGCATTTTTCTCTGATCAACAAACCATTTTCCCCCAGTTGGATCATTTGCATATTACTCATGACTTCCAGAGTGAAAAATGTGGAGGTGGCAGTAAAGCTGTTCGATGGCACTTTTTTAATCTTTTTTTATTTTTTCTGGGGCTGCTGTATGTCTGTTGTTGGAGACAATCCAGCATAGAAACAGTCTGGAAAGCACTTTGCAAATTGCATTGATCTCTCCGTAGACCTACCTTCCACCTGCCTCCCATCCTAATGCCTCTCAATTACAGAAGGACACGGTGAGGCGGTGGCAAGACGACAGGTGTGATACACGAACACACACACACACACACACACACACGTCTCACTCCCAAATAAAGAGAATTCCCTATATTCTACACTCTAATTACACACTGGTCGTCACGAGGGACAGACAGCGAGACAGTACTAGAGTGATAGAGTGAGGGAGTAGAGGAAGAGAAGACGTGTTCCTTTTCCTGGGAGACAGAATAAGATTAATAGGCCGAGTTTAGGAGAGGAGAATACAGAAAAAGGGAACAGGATGAGAAGAAGAGAGGAGAGGTGTTTTCCTTGCCTGAGACTCATGGTCGCCAGTTTATAAAAACACCCATACATTGCATTCAGAAAGTATACAGAACCCTTCCCCGTTTCCGCATTTTGTTACATTAAAATTGATTGAATTAAAAAAATTCTCATACACACAATATCCAATAATGACAAAGCAAAATCAGGTTTATAGACATTTTAAAAACAGAATTACCTTATTCAGAACCTTTGCTATGAGACACAATTATTATTATTTTTTAAAACTTTTATTTAACTAGGCAAGTCAGTTAAGAACATATTCTTATTTACAATGACAGCCTACCAGGGAAAAGTGGGTTAACTGCCTTGTTCAGAGGCAGAATTACAGATATTTACCTTGTCAGCTCTGGGATTCGAGCCAACAACCTTCCAGTTACTGGCCCAACACTCTCACCACTAGGCTACCTGCCGCCCTGAAATGTTTGAGATGTTTCTACAACTTGATTGGATGAGGTGAGGTCAGGATAGGTGAATCAAAGCTGGGACTGAGAGACTGAAAAACAGCTTCTATCTCAAGGTCATTAGACTGTTAAATAGCTATCACTAGCCGGCCTCCTCCAAGTACACAGCTCTGAACTTAGTCACTGTCACTAGCCTGTTACCTGAGAGGCTGCTGCCCTATGTACATACACATGGAACACTGGTCCCTTTAATAATGTGACACTGGTCACTTTAAATGGCTGGGGGCAGTATTGAGTAGCTTTGATGAATAAGGTGCCCAGAGCTGCCCAGAGTAAACTGCCTGCTACTCAGTCCCAGTTGCATATTATTAGTATATTTGGATAGAAAACACTCTGAAGTTTCTAAAACTGTTTGAATGATGTCTGTGAGTATAAAATAACTCATATGTCAGGCAAAAAAACAGAGAAAAAATCCAACCAGGAAGTGGGAAATCAGAGGTTGGTCGTTTTTCAACTCATTCTCTATTGAAGATACAGTGGGATATTGGTTATGTTGCACTTCCTAAGGCTTCCACTAGATGTCAACAGTCTTTAGAAACTTGTTTGAGGCTTCTGCTGTAAAGGAGGGGCTCATAAAAGCTCTTTGAGTCAGTGGTCTGGCAGAGTGCCACAAGCTCCTGACGCTCGTTCATGTGAGAGTTAGCTCGTGTTCCATTGCTTTTCTACAGACAAAGGAATTCTCCTTTATTGAAGATTTACATTATTGAAGATTTATGTTAAACACTTCCAAAATATTGATACTATACATCGTTTGACATGTTTCTACAGACTGTAACGGAACTTTTTGACATTTCGCCTGCTCCTGGTGAACGCGCTTCGTGAGGTTGGATTTGTTTACAAAACGCACTATCAAAAGTAGCTATTTGGACATTATCGAACAAAACAAACATTTATTGTGGAACTGGGATTCCTGGGAGTGCATTCTGATGAAGATCATCAAAGGTAAGTGAATATTTATAATGTTATTTCTGACTTCTGTTGATGGCACAATATGGCGGATATCTTTTTGGCTTGTTTGGTCTCTGAGCACTGTACTCAGATTATTGCATAGTTTGCCTTTTCCGTAAAGCTTTTTTGAAATCTGAGAGTGGTTGCATGAAGGAGAAGTGTATCTAAAGTTCCATGCATAACACTTGTATTTTCATCAACATGTATTATGAGAATTTCTGTAAATTGATGTGGCTCTCTGCAAAATCACCGGATGTTTTTGGAACTACGGAACATAACGCGCCAATGTTTACTGAGATTTTTTGATATAAATATGAACTTTATCAAACAAAACATACATGTATTGTGTAACATGAAGTCCTATGAGTGTCATCTGATGAAGATCAGCAAAAGTTAGTGATTAATTCTATCTCTATTTCTGATTTTTGTGACTCCTCTCTTTGGCTGGAAAAATGGCTGTGTTTTTCTGTGACTTGGCTCTGACCTAACATAATCGTTTGTGGTGCTTTCGCCGTAAAGCCTATTTGAAATCGGACACTGTGGTGGGATTAAAAAGAAGTGTATCTTTAAAATGGTGTGAAATACTTCTATTTTTCAGGAATTTTAATTATGGGATTTCTGTTGTTTTGAATTTGGCGCCCTGCACTTTCACTGGCTGTTGTCATATCGATCCCGCTAGCGGGATCTCAGCCCTAAGAAGTTTTAGTAATGTTTACATATTGTTTTACCCATTTTAAATGTATAGTTTGTATTCTAGATTATATGCACAATAATCGTTGAATAGGATGGCCTTCTCTAGAATACAGTATATACATATGAAATATAACAGTAGGTAAAACATTATTAAAGTGACCAGTATTCCATGTGTATGTACCTACACAACATATTCTATCCACATACTGTCCATAATGTCTATACATCAATATACAGTCGTGGCCATAAGTTTTGAGAATGACACAAATATTAATTTCCACAGTCTGCTGCCTCAGTTTGTATGATGACAATTTGCATATACTCCAGAATGTTATGAAGAGTGATCAGAGGAATTGCAATTATTTGCAAAGTCCCTCTTTGCCATGCAAATAAACTGAATCCCCCCAAAACATTTCCACTGCATTTCAGCCCTGCCACAAAAGGACCAGCTGACATCATGTCAGTGATTCTCTCGTTAACACAGGTGTGAGTTTTGAAGAGGACAAGGTTGTAGATCACTGTGTCAGGCTGATTGAGTTCGAATAACAGACTGGAAGCTTCAAACGGAGGGTGGTGCTTGGAATCATTGTTCTTCCTCTGTCAACCATGGTTACCTGCAAGGAAACACACGCCATCATCATTGCTTTGCACAAAAAGGGCTTCACAGGCAAGGATATTGCTGCCAGTAAGACTGCACCTAAATCAACCATTTATCAGACCATCAAGAATTTCAAGGAGAGCGGTTCAATTGTTGTGAAGAAGGCTTCAGGGCGTCCAAGAAAGTCCAGCAAGCGCCAGGACCGTCTCCTAAAGTTGATTCAGCTGCAGGATTGGGGCACCACCAGTACAGAGCTTGCTCAGGAATGGCAGCACGCAGGTGTGAGTGTATCTGCATGCACAGTGATGCGAAGACTTTTGGAAGATGGCCTGGTGTCAAGGGCAGAAAAGAAGCCAATTCTCTCCAGGAAAAACATCAGGGACAGACTGATATTCTGCAAAAGGTACAGGGTTTGGACTTCTGAGGACTGGGGTAAAGTCATTTTCTCTGATGAATCCCCTTTCCGATTGTTTGGGGCATCCGGAAAAAAGCTTGTCTGGAGAAGACAAGGGGAGCGCTACCATCAGTCATGCCAACAGTAAAGCATCCTGAGACCATTCATGTGTGGGGTTGCTTCTCAGCCAAGGTAGTGGGCTCACTCACAATTTTGACTAAGAACACAGCCATGAATAAAGAATGGTACCAACACATCCTCCGAGAGCAACTTCTCCCAACCATCCAGGAATAGTTTGGTGATGAACAATGCCTTATCCATCATGATGGAGCACCTTGCCATAAGGCAAAAGGGATAACTAAGTGGCTTGGGGAACAAAACATCGATATTTTGGTTCCATGGAAACTCCCCAGACCTTAATCCCATTGAGAACTTGTGGTCAATCCTCAAGAGGCGGGTGGACAAACAAAACCCCACAAATTCTGACAAACTCCAAGCATTGATTATGCAAGAATGAGCTGCCATCAGTCAGGTTGTGAACCAGAAGTTAATTGACAGCATGCCAGGGCGGAATGCAGAGGTCTTGAAAAAGAAGGGTCAACACTGCAAATATTGACTCTGCATCAACATCATGTAATTGTCAATAAAAGCCACTTATGAAATACTTGTAATTATACTTCCGTATTCCATAGCAAAATTCGACAAAAATATCTAAAGACACTGAAGCAGCAAATTTTGTGGAAATTAATATTTGTGCTATTCTCAAAACTTTTGGCCACAACTGTAGATATATATACAGTACCAGTCAAAAGTTTTGAAAACACTTACTCATTCAAGGGTTTTTCTTAATTGTTACTATTTTCTACATTGTAGAATAGTAGTGAAGACATCAAAACTATGAAATAACACATATGGAATCATGTAGAAAGCAACAAAAACAAATCTAAATATATTTAAGATTTGAGATTCTTCAAAGTAGCATCACTTTGCCTTGATGACAGCGTCGCACACTCTTCTCTCAACCAGCTAAGAGGTGTGCCAAATTAATTTGTGTAATTTCTTTCCTTCTTAATGCGTTTGAGACATTCAGTTTTTGTGACAAGGTAGGAGTGCTATACAGAAGATAGCCCTATTTGGTAAAAGACCAAGTCCATATTATGGCAAGAACAGTTCATATAAGCAAAGAGAAATGACAGTCCATCATTAGGTAGACATGAAGGTCAGTTAATCTGGAATTTTGTTTTTATTCAAGTGCAGACGCAAAAACCATAAAGCGCTATGATGAAACTGTCTCTCATGAGGACCGCCACAGGAAAAGAAGACCCAGAGTTTGCTTTGCTGCAGAGGGTAAGTTTATTAGCCTACAGGCCATAAATAGCAAGTACAAGTTCAAAACAGTTGAAGTCGAAGGTTTACATACACTTAGGTTGGAGCCAGTAAAACTTGTTTTTCAACTACTCCACATATTCTTGTTAACGAACTACAGTTTTAGCAATTCGGTTAGGACATCTACTTTGTACATGACACAATTAATTTTTTCAACAATTGTTTACAAACAGCTTATTTCAGTTATAATTCACCCTATCACAATTCCGGTGGGTCAGAAGTATACATACACTAAGTTGACTGTTCCTTTTAATATTAAACTTCTTGGAAAATTACCTGAAAGTGATGCCATGGCTTTAGAAGCTTCTGATATGCTAATTGACATAACTTGAGTCAATTGGAGGTGTACCTGTTTATGTATTTCAAGGCCTATCTTCAAACTCAGTGCCTCTTTGCTTGACATCATGGGAAAGTCAAAATAAATCAGTCAAGACCACATTTTAGACCCCAACAAGTCTGGTTAATCATTGGGAGCAATTTCCAAAAGCCTGGAGGTACCATGTTCATCTGAACAAACATTAGTATGGGACCACACAGCCGTCATACCACTCAGGAAGGAGACGCGTTGTGTCTCCTAGAGGTGAACGTACTTTGGTGCGAAAAGTGCAAATCAATCCCCATCCCATAAATCCCATCAATCCCACAACAGCAAAGGACCTTGTGAAGATGCTGGAGAAAACAGGTACAAAAGTATCTATATCCACAGTAAAATTAGTCCTACAATGTAGAAAATAGTAAAAATAAAGAAAAACCCTTGAATGAGTAGATATGTCCAAACTTTTGACGTGTGCTGTATATATAAAACAAAAGCTAGACAATCAGGGAGCATTGAAATTCCAAAAGAGATGGATAGAGGAAATTTTCTTGCACATTTTGATGGTGAGTAAATATAATACATTTTAAGTGTGGCCCTCCGAACCTCGGTCGAAGACTGAATCCGGCCTGCTGGGCAAAATGAGTTTGACACCACTGGTGTAGAGGGTTAGAAAGGGGCAAGGAGGTGAATGTGTTTCCTCTGCAGATGAAGAGAGAAGAGGAAAAAGGGAGGGGGCTGTGGATGTCCAGAGTATGGGGTAAGAGTACCGATGGAGCTCAAGAGGGTTTGAGAGAGGTATAAGAGGAAGAGGCATGGAGGATGAGGTCTTACCTGTGCAGATTGAGCCATTCCCTACGTAACCAGGCTTACAGGTGCACAGGTGGCCTCTGATGGTGTTGGTGCAGATGGCATTGTCGTCACAGGAGCTCTGCCCACTTGCACACTCGTCATGTTCTGAGGGAGAGATGCAGCAGGATCAGACTGTGTGGTAGTGTCTGTCTGTCTGTCTGTGAGCGTATAGACTACTTGGTTGTGTGAGAGTGTATTTGTATCATGAATGCATGTTTGTGTCATATGTGTTTGTTTGTGTCTATGTTTGCATGCCGAGTGTGCACGTGCATCCCTCCTGTAGGGTCAACGTCATATTTTCATTCAACAGTGTACTTTATATCTGAGCTGCTGTACCGATGGTCTGGTTTGAGCATTCAGCCTCACATAATAGGGAGTGGATTTGCACCACAGGCAGTGTATGATCAAACATGATCTGTAGCCGCTCATCGCTGCAAAAAAACAGCATCTCATTTACTCGCCTACTTCTGGTTATCCATGACAGGTTGTAACACAAACACAGCCAAAAGATATATTGAATGCAGTTAACGATTCAAACTTCGCCACACACTTGATCTTAAGCTGTGTACAAATCAACCGTGGTAAACTGTATGCGTTCCGGTTGAAATTCATTAAATTCAACTGGAGGCAATCCATAATGCTGCTTCTCATCTGCCGGACTAGGCTCCGGTAAGTGTAGTATGTTGCATGCCTTTGATTTTTTTCAATTCGTATGTTGCTTTGCCTTGCGGTCTCTGAAAAGGAAGTGGATTAACCAACGGAGATGGTGCAAATGTGTAGTTTAACTACAGTATTGTTGATATGACTCTCCTGTGAAGATCTGAAGGATCAGGTTACAGTGGTTCCGCTATAAAGCGCCTTTTCTCTCCTGCAGAGGGGGAGAGGGTGGTGAGGTTGTCCATTTTATGATGGTCATACCTGCAGGAACTCTCTCTCTCCCACTCTGCAGAAATGGAAGTGAAAAATATCTTTGTTACAACAGAGAGATTTTGTAGTACTGTGAAATCCAAGCTCGGATAATGAAACAATATTTCAGTTATCCAAACCGTTGGAATGGTCCGTGCTTACTTTTAAATGATGAACCACTGTTGACATCATTTAGCTAATAAAACGTTAACATTTTTTAGGAAGTTTAATTTATTATTAAATTAGACACTTATCGGACAACTTCAGTAGGCAGCTAACTAGATAGATTATTTAACTTCTTTGGGCTCATTGGGACACTAGCGTCCCACCTCGACAACATCCGGTGAAATTGCAGAGCACTAAATTCAAATTCAGATTTCAAAAAGGCCTTACGGCGAAAGCATACCATGATATTATCTGAGGACAGCGCCCCGCATACAAAAGCATACAAACATTTTCCAACCAAGAAGAGGCAGAACTAGTGATAAAATAAATCATTTACCTTTGAAGATCTTCCTCTGTTGGCAATCCAAAGGGTCCCAGCTACACAATAAATGGTTGTTTTGTTCGATAAAGTCCCTCTATGTCCCCAAAACTCAGTTTTGTTGGCGCGCTTTGTTCAGTAATCCACTTGCTCAAAGGCGGTCAAAACATGCAGACGAATACATCCTAATAGTACGGGTAAAGTTCATCAAAACATGTCAAACGATGTTTATAATTTTTATTTTTTTATTTTACTTTTATTTATACAAGTTTTTTCTCATTGAGATATTATCTCTTTTCCAAGAGAGACCTGAGAAACAGCTGGCCTAAAAACAACTACACTCTTCTATGATATATACATCGATCAATATACATCGACCACCAACGAAACTAGATCATCACATTTTAAAATGTTCAGGAGAGAATTCCAGGACAACGGTGCTAAGTATCTAAAACTATTTCTACCATGACCTATTCTAATTTTTGGTACTGTTAGAAGCAAATCAGAATGGGACAGGATGACCCCCAGTCTTCTCTTTAAGTTATTAAGGGATGATGATGTCGTGGAAATGTGAAGATACGATAGCTAGCCATTTTCTGTGCTAATATCTCTGGCTGTGGTAACAAGCTAGCTAACTTCAGCCTCACAACCATGCCTGCGACGCTAGTTTAAAGTGAGCTAACTAGCTACCTTAGACAAATAAGTCTGGACTGTCTCTGACACTGTTTCACTTGTTAGCTAAGGTTAGCTAAGTTAACTGGCTAGCTAAATTACCATAGCTAGATTTGACTTTTCTCCATCTGGGTTAATTTAGCCAAGCTATTTGGCAGGACTACCTCATGCTTGTATAGTGATTGATCGATTTAGCTAGCGTTACTTTACTGGCTTTCAACTTTGAACCTAAGTTTGAGGGTAAGTAAAACTGCGAAAGTCCTTTGTGTGTGTGGGGACAGAGCTCTGTGGAATAAAACAGATTTTCATTGACCCTGTGTAAAACAGCATCTACTTATCCCACATTGTCATTGATAACCAATAGTACAAACTTGAAACTTGAAAGACTTAACTTCACCAGAGGCTCTTAGAACCATGCAGCCACTTTGGGACAAAATACATTATATGCACAGCTACCATAGATAGTCTGGCCTTCATTTTACCATACTTGCATCATTAGTCATTTACAAAGATATTCTGTCATAGTGACCAATCTGAAACATCACAGGCTAGGAGCAGCTCATGGGCAAAGTTCCTTGCTCAAGTGCACAACAGTAGTAGGTAGTATACAGAGATATTGTCGCAGGTAACCTTCTGGCTGCCAGATCACTTCCTGCAGATTTCCCCAGAAGCAGCTTGGGAGTTTGAACTGATAACGCACTGGTTATCAGCCTGCCTTTCTAACCTCAAAGCTACTGCTGCCCAAATTAATTTAGCTTTATCCTTACTCCCTTGGCTTTGTTAAAACATTTAACCTATTTTATCATCCCTTCCCTCTTCAACGTTTGTAATTTAGAAATGTTGGTGAACCTGTCCCTTAAAATCTCTAGCGCTAGCGGTTAAGCCTAGCAATTAAGAGTGTTGGGCTGGTAACCGAAAGGTTCCTGGTTCAAATCCCAGAGCCAGCAAGGTTGAAAAATCTGCTGTTTTTCTCTTGAGTAAGGCAGTTAACCCCCATCAACAACTGCTACCCGGATGCCGAAGATGTGGAGGTCGATTAAGGCAGCCCCCCGCACCTCACTGATTCAAAGGGGTTGGGTTAAATGCGGAAGATGCATTCCGTTGTGCAACTGATTAGGTTTCCCTTTACCCTCTTGTAGCGAAAGCGATGGACCAGGAAGCGCTCTTGCTTTCAGACAACCCGACTATAGCCTGAAGTTAAAGAAAAACAGAAAAGCCTTATATGCAGTCAGTATTCTGTAAACGCCACCTTTTTTACACACGAAAGGAGGTCCTTGGGACACACATGTGAATACATAGGACTGTGGACACAGCAAGCAACACACCAAGCTTGAGCAGTAGCCTGGTCTTGCCAGATATATGTTGAAATACTTGTGTATTTTGCAAACTGATTGTTATAAGGTATTTTGCGGAGTACATTAACTTCTTATGGCTGTGGGGGCAGTATTGAGTAGCTTGGATGAATAAGGTGCCTAAAGTAAACAGCCTGCTCCTCAGTCTCAGTTGCTAATATATGCATATTATTATTAGTATTGGATAGAAAACACTCTAAAGTTTCTAAAACTGTTTGAATGATGTCTGTGAGTATAACAAAAGTCATATGATGGTAGGCAAAATCCTGAGTTGAAATCAAAACAGGAAGTCAGAAATCTGAGCTTTGTATGTATTCACCAGAGTCCCCAATGAAATCCCCTTGAGATATGAATGATGTTGCACTGCCTAGGGGTTCCACTAGATGTCAACCGTCAATAGAAATTATAATGAGACTTCTATGGTGTTGTGGGAGTGAATGAGAGCAGAATATATCAGGTGTCCACCATTTTGTGATCGCGCTTATTCCTCATGGTATTCACTTGCGTTCCATTGCTCACGAAGACAAGAAGGAGTACTCCGGTTGGAACTTTATTGAAACAATATGTTAAAAACATCCTAATGATTGATTCTGTACTTAGTTTGAAATGTTTCTTCGACCGGTAATATAACTTTTTGAAGTTTTTGTCTGATTTAACGCTGACCAGAATGAGAGTTTGGATATGTATACCAAACGCACTAACAAAAGAAGGTATTTGGACATAAATAAGGGATTTTTTCAAACAAAACAAATATTTATTGTGGACCTGGGATTCCTGGAGTGCTTTCTGATGTAGATCATCACAGGTAAGGGAATATTTATCATGTAATTTCTTGTTTATGTTGACGTCAACATGGCGGCTATTGTGACAAATATTTTTGAGCGCCGTCTCAGATTATTGCATGGCTGGCTTATTCCGTAAAGTTTTTTTGAAATCAGACACAGCGGTTGCACTAAGGAGAGGTATATATATAATTTAATGTGTATATTATCATCGACATTTATGAGGAGTATTTCTGCTGAATTATGTGGCTATGCAAAATCACTGGACTTTTTTGGAACTATTGAACGTAACGCGCCAATGTAAACTCATATTTTGATAAATATGAACTTTATCAAACATAACATACATGTATTGTGTAACATGAAGTCCTATTAGTGTCATCTGATGAAGATCATCAAAGGTTAGTGATTAATTGTATCTCTATTTTCTGCTTTTTGAAACTCCTCTCTTTGGCTGGAAAAAAATGGCTGTGTTTTTCTGTGGCTATGTGGTGACCTAACATAATCATTTGTGGTGCTTTTGCTGTAACATTGACAACGAGAATAGCTTTAAAATGGTATGAGATACATGTATGTTCGAGGAATGTTAATTATGAGATTTTGATGTTTTGAAAATGGTGCACTTACACTTTGACTGGCTGTTGTCAAATCGCTCCCATTAACGGGATTGCAGCCAAAATAAGTTAAGGAGACAGCTCAGTGGACCAGACAATCTAGTTTCTGGATACTCCAGGCATGGTGGGTTACATTTTTTATTAACTAGCCTGGCTGATGTGACCCACATGACTCTAGGCTATGACCACACTGGTCTGGAAAGAAGGCTGTGTGTTTTAATTCAATATTTGCACGTAAATTGTGCAACAGTGTTTGATTGGTTCTCTCAAATGTTTTTTTCATTGGGGTTGAGACCTCCCATTGAAGTAGAAGGGGGCGGCACTTGGGGGCTGAGTGTGTCTGTGCATGTGGGTGTTTGAGTGAGAAAGACACAGATGAGAGCATATCAGTAAAAGCACAGCCCCCTTTATTATTGACCCATTGTGCTGACAATTCGATAGTTAAGTGTTAGCCAGACTAATGATTAACTGCAATTTGAAAAGTAATTGTTTGTCTGCTTTACTACAGATTGCTCAGGACGTCTTTATTTTCAACTCGGACTGCTTGGGGAAACTCATTGAGAACTGGATTGCGGTCATAAAGGACACAAACCTTTGGTCTGCCAGCCGAGAAAAGCAGGCCAAGGACTTCTATTCGAAGTGCATGTATAGTTTGAAATGACCCTGCTAGTGGTGCCTCAGATGCTCATTCATTTTTAGCCTGAAACAATATGTTATTCACTAAACATTCTTCTCTCCAGATAGAAAAGGTGACATCGCTTTAAAATTTCTGCCAATGGTCCTCCCAACACCAGTCTACAAGATTGGTATGAAGACATTCCGACATTCCGACCCAGCTTCGAAGAGACCAGAATGTCCTTCATTGACTTTCAGCCTGTAAGTTTAAATAGTTGATAGGCATAGGATGTAACAGTTGTCTTCCTCCTCCTCTGACGAAGAGGAAAATAATTACCCACAACTCAAAAGTGAAACCAGGCTACCTAATTATGGTTCTCAATCAGGGACAACAATATACAGCTGCCTCTGATTGAGAACCATACCAGGCCAAACACAGAAATCCCAAAATGATAGAAAAAGGAACATAGACTGCCCACCCCAACTCACGCCTGACCTTACTAAAAAAAAGACAAAACAAAGGAACTAAGGTCAGAACGTGACAGTACCCCCAAAGGTGCGGACTCCGGCCGCAAAACCAGAACCTATAGAGGAGGGTCTGGGTGGGCGTCTGTCAGCGGTGGCGGCTCTGGCGCAGGACGTGGACCCCACTCCACCATAGTTTTTGTCCGCCTCTTCACCTGACTCCGTGGCCTCTTTAGAGTGGCGACCCTCGCCGCCGACCTCGGACTGGGGACCCTAGCCCTGGGTCCCAAATGGACGGGAGATTCCGGCAGCACCGGACGGACGGGAGATTCCGGCAGCACCGGACGGGCGGGAGACTCTGGCAGCTCCGGAGTGACGGGCGATTCTGGCAGCTCCTGACTGACGAGCGGCTCTGGCAGCTCCTGACTGACGGGCGGCTCTGGCAGCTCCTGGCTGACGGGCGGCTCTGGCAGCTCCTGGCTGACGGGCAGCTCTGGCAGCTCCTGACTGACGGGCGGCTCTGACAGCTCAGGACAGACGGGCGGGTCTAGCAGCTCAGGACAGACGGGCGGCTCTGGCACCTCAGGACAGATGGGAGCACCTGTAGGGAGGAGACGGAGAGACAGCCTGGTGCGGGGGACTGCCCAACCTGCCCAACCCTACCTGGCTGAATGCTCCCCGTAGCCAGGCCAGTGCGGCTAGGTGGAGTAGCCCGCACTGGGCTGTGCTGGCGAACCGGGCACACCATATTTAGGGCTGGTGCCATGTACCCCGGCCCGAGGAGACGCACTGGAGACCAGATGCGCTGAGCAGGCTTCATGGCACCTGGCTCGATTCCCGCTCTAGCCCGGCAGATATGAGGCGCTGCTATGTACCGCACCGGGCTATGCCTGCGCACCGGGGACACCGTGCGCCTCACGGCATAACACGGTGCCTGCCCGGTCCACCTCTCTCCACGGTAAGCACGGGGAGTTGGCTCAGGTTTCTTACCTGACTTAGCCACACTCCCCGTGTGCCTCCTCCCAATACATTTTTGGGGCTGCCTCTCGGGCTTCCAGCCACGCTGCCGTGCTGCCTACTCATACCCCCGCTGCCTCCAGCTCTGCCTTGGGGCGGTGATACTCTACAGCCTGTGCCCAGGGTCCCTTGCCGTCCAGAATCTCCTCCCATGTCCAGGAGTCCTGAGATCGCTGCTGCTGCCCGTTACCACGCTGCTTGGTCCTTTGGTGGTGCGTGATTCTGTAATAGTTGTCTTCCTCCTCCTCTGACGAAGAGGAGTAGTAGGAAGGATCGGAGGACCAATGCGCAGTGTTGTAAGTGTCCATAACGATACTGCCTCTGATTGAGAACCATACCAGGCCAAACACAGAAATCCCAAATTCTAGAAAAAGGAACATAGACTGCCCACCCCAACTCACGCCCTGACCATACTTAAACAAAGACAAAACAAAGGAACTTAGGTCAGAACGTGACATCGGAAGACTGATTGGGAAATTAGATGATAGCATTTGTAAACCTTGAATGAAAGGAACAGCATTCCAAAATATGTTATTCATAACTGCACACTCCAAGACATTGTTGTGTGAATGAACCTGTGAGCCCCAGCCCCAAATTAATGGAAGATGTAGGCATCAAACATGTTAATATTGATGTGTAAAGGGCTACGTAGTATACAAAATAAATTGTGTGTGATGGCATTGTCAGCGTACCTCCATCCTTTGTACAAGTTCTCATATTCAGTACTTGCGCCAGGTGGACTCTAACCAGACCCTAACCATTTGTGTTAGCTCTTGGGGACTGCCCACAGGTGTTTACAGTCAATTGTGGACAAGCATTGGAGAAAAGTACATTGCTTGGGGCACCGGATATGTGCTTCAAAAGCAGCCGGGTCAAGTGTTCAACCCAAGGTGCTGGGTTAGAAGCACAACCCAACCCTACTGGGTTGAATTAACCCAATGCTGTGTTTGACCAATATTGACCAAGCGCTGGGTTGTCGAAATGACCCAAATTGGGTAACAATAATTCATTTTGGAAAAATAATTTGAACCTTTTCATGTGACTTCCAAATATCTCTAAAGGTCGCCCCAGCATGGGTTTTTTTATGCATGTTATGTCAGAATGCGCTCACTGTTCCAAAATGTGATTGTTACGCAACAGCCAATCCGCACTGCCCTCAAACGCTGCCTGTTTTTATTTATAGGCTGTTTGAACTTATTATTTTATTTTCTAACAACAGTTTGAATTGAGGTGTGTTCTGCCTCCTCATTAATTCACATACAAGTAGGCTATTTCGCTTTTGTGGACAATGTATTTTTTAGGCATTACTGAGCAGGACAAACTTCCCCAAGCACTTCCCCATTGTTTCCAAAGTAAGTGGCTTATTACGTTATAATAGTTCATGTATGTCATGTCGCTGTATGTATGGGGCATAATATATTTGTGTGTATTCCTTATAACTGCGGACACGTGAGGTAACGTTACTAATTCCATAACTTTTATGGTGTTATACTCCAATTGTGCTTATGTATTTAGTTACATTCTTCTATTAGCTCTGTAAAACAATGCTAATTGCATCAGAAAAGTATTAGCTTGTGTTGTCTTTGGAAGCTACCCTAGCATTATGACCATAGTTTGTTTTCATTTGGTCTCTTTAGCATAGCTCTGTTCTGCCCTGCCCCCTTGTGGAGCTCAACAGTTATTGTTTCTTACTGTTATATAACTCAGATTTGTAACGGCTTTCTTCTGTGGACGAAGGATCGGAGGACCAAAATGCAGCGTGGTTAGTGCTCAACATGTTTAATAAGGACAATAAACGTGAACACTACAAAATACAAAACAACAAATGTGAAAAAAACGAAACAGTCCTATCTGGTGCATAGACACAAAGACAGAAGACAACCACCCACAAAACAACCAAAGAACATGGCTGCCTAAATATGGTTCCCAATCAGAGACAGCGATAAACACCTGCCTCTAATTGAGAACCAATCTAGGCAACCATAGACTTAGATTATCACCTAGACTAGAAAAACACCCCATAAAAATACAAAACCCCTAGACCAGAGAACACATAAATCCCCCGTCACACGCTGACCTAACCAAAATAATACAGAAAACAAAGATAACTAAGGCCAGGGTGTGACAATATTTGTGATTTTTATAACAGTGTTATTATGATACTTCTTTGTAATATTGTTTTATTGCTATATCCTGATATTGTATTCTAATTACTAATAATTACATTTGTGACCCGATTCAGAAAACTAGTCACGACTTCACAAGAGAGCTATTTGAATGTATATATATTTTTTAATCAAAATGCATTTTTTTGGACAGAAATGCCTTCCTGAACATGTATACTTTCACGTGCCTTAATATCAAACTTGTATGCCATCTGTAAATACAAATACAATTGTTAAATTACAAGCCTAGTTGGTTTAGCCACAGAAAAAGAGAGCAACATTCCTGCTAGCCATGATCGGCTAAGATAATGAGTGGGCTGGACATGCCGAGAGATGAGTTTGGATTAGTCTACCATATAGCACACATCTGTCTATTAGAGCTGGTCAGGATGTTTAAAAGATCATGTTGAACACGACTTTAAAACATATTTTTATCGCGTAGTAAAACTGCATAAACCTAATGTCAAGTTAAAGTGTACTGTTAGCTTGCTAATGTTAGCTGGCTGGCTCACTAGCTAACGTTATGTGTATACTCTCCACTTTCTGGAGGACCGAGTTATGAATCAGTGGAATTTGAGTATGATAGCTAGGAAGATGGAGAAAACGCCAGTCTGGATTACATCGTAAAACTAATGCAACCATGCATGGCATGAGACAGGAGACACGTCCAACCATGATGTATACTGGTAAGATTTCCACATATTATGATATTAACAAAAGACTCAACTCTAATTTTGACAAAGTATTTTCATTTCAAGTTACACTGGCTGGCTCGCTAACTAACATTACGTCATGCGTTGGGATTCACTGTTTACCTAGGTAGCTACAGTGCCTTGCGAAAGTATTCGCCCCCCTTGAACTTTGCGACCTTTTGCCACATTTCAGGCTTCAAACATAAAGATATAGAACTGTATTTTTTTGTGAAGAATCAACAACAAGAGCCCATGATCACTCTGGATGAACTGCTGAGATCTACAGCTGAGGTGGGAGACTCTGTCCATAGGACAACAATCAGTCATATATTGCACAAATCTGGCCTTTATGGAAGAGTGGCAAGAAGAAAGCCATTTCTTAAAGATATCCATAAAAAGTGTTGTTTAAAGTTTGCCACAAGCCACCTGGGAGACACACCAAACATGTGGAAGAAGGTGCTCTGGTCAGATGAAACCAAAATTGAACTTTTTGGCAACAATGCAAAACGTTATGTTTGGCATAAAAGCAACACACCATCCCCACTGTCAAACATGGTGGTGGCAGCATCATGGTTTGGGCCTGCTTTTCTTCAGCAGGGACAGGGAAGATGGTTAAAATTGATGGGAAGATGGATGGAGCCAAATACAGGACCATTCTGGAAGAAAACCTGATGGAGTCTGCAAAAGACCTGAGACTGGGACGGAGATTTGTCTTCCAACAAGACAATGATCCAAAACATAAAGCAAAATCTACAATGGAATGGTTCAAAAATAAACATTTTCAGGTGTTAGAATGGCCAAGTCAAAGTCCAGACCTGAACCCAATCGAGAATATGTGGAAAGAACTGAAAACTGGTGTTCACAAATGCTCTCCATCCAACCTCACTGAGCTCGAGCTGTTTTGCAAGGAGGAATGGGAAAAAATGTCAGTCTCTCGATGTGCAAAACTGATAGAGACATACCCCAAGCGACTTACAGCTGTAATCGCAGCAAAAGGTGGCGCTACAAAGTATTAACTTAAGGGGGCTGAATAATTTTGCACGCCCAATTTTTCAGTTTTTGATTTGTTAAAAAAGTTTGAAATATCCAATAAATGTCGTTCCACTTCATGATTGTGTCCCACTTGTTGTTGATTCTTCACAAAAAAATACAGTTTTATATCTTTATGTTTGAAGCCTGAAATGTGGCAAAAGTTCGCAAAGTTCAAGGGGGGCGAATACTTTCGCAAGGCACTGTATCTAGCTACACTTCTTACAAGAGACTCTCGTCTTAGTGTGTCAGAGCGCAGAATAACTCATGAATTTTTGAACCCTCAACACCTGTTGAATATGTCCGGTGTCAGCAAACGTAGGCAAGAATGCGTAATTCAATTGTTGCCAGCAGCACAGTTACAGTCACCAATGTTCTGGATAACATGAAAAAAGCCTAACCAGCTCTGCAAGGGCGGGTAAAATGGTCAGTGTAGGCTGTTCTCTCATTATGTGTCTGGAAGTAGCTAGCCAATGATAGCCAGTTAGCTTGAGTTCTTGACTCTAGTTGTGAGGTCGGAGCTTTCGGAACAACCATACTTATTGGCCAGAGCGTCCAGTGTGCACTCTGAACGAGAAACCACAGAGCTGTTCTCTCTGTCTTAGATGTCTGTAAGTAGCTGGCAAGTTAGCACAGAACGGTTGGATCAACCTTAAAGAGATGGGTGAGGCTAAGGCTTCACCCAATAGTACCAAAACATTGAAAGACAGTTTTCTTAAAAGTGAGTTTACAAGTTGATCAACTTTCAAAGCAGAATTACTTTCCAATTGTTTCCTCAAATACAGGGTATGATATACGATGTTGAGTCTCTACTTTTATCCAATGTAAAAAACTGAAATAAAAAATGTTGCTACATAATTCCGAATCCAGGTGGTGTGTCACATTTTATTCTGTACATTCAGAAACCACACACACAAACAGTATTGAACATTATTTGCCAATATCATTACTGGAACTGGACATCTTTTGTATGCTAGCGTACACCCAACAATTTTACTGGATGAAAACACAGCAAGAAAACACATAGGCCTCTATGGAATAGTAGTCTATTTTAGTGAATTATTGGTGGTGGTTGAACATCAGCAACAAAAACTTGTTTTAGAGGGGAAAAAAACTGCAAGAAAAGACTGACAACTTATGAATATGCATAACCCATATCCATGCAGTGATTGAACAACAACTGTATTTCCACCTCTAAAGGCATAGTATCATGGCAGGTCACCGGTCAAGTCACCTGTCCAGTCAGTCAGTCAGTGATTGAACAACAACTGTATTTCCACCTCTAAAGGCATAGTATCATGGCAGGTCACCGGTCAAGTCACCTGTCCAGTCAGTCAGTCAGTGATTGAACAACAACTGTATTTCCACCTCTAAAGGCATAGTATCATGGCAGGTCACCGGTCAAGTCACCTGTCCAGTCAGTCAGTCAGTGATTGAACAACAACTGTATTTCCACCTCTAAAGGCATAGTATCATGGCAGGTCACCGGTCAAGTCACCTGTCCAGTCAGTCAGTCAGTGATTGCTGCAGATGTGCTCAATAGTGCTTGAGCATATGGTACTCCCCAAAGCATGGTGAAAGGCAGAGGTGTGTCACAAGCTGAACACATGTACTTTGTAAACCTCCTGTGCTTCCTTCTCCTGGTGCCAGACAGGCAGATTTTGCAGTGCCTCCGTGTGTGACTACCTTGAACAGCAGTTTGAGGGACTTCACAGGGAAAATGCAGTGCAGTGAGGAGTAGGGGAGTGTCAGCAGCAGGGCGCCCCCCCAGCTTGAAGCACTCTGCTTTGCATTCCAGACTGGGACTCATCAAAGCAAACAGCAGGGCCAGGAGGGGTGAAATGGCTGGCGGCCTTCCAGCTACCAAAGATCTCCTTCACTTCAGCCACTGTCGGTCTGTCACCATCAACACCAGCATCTTCAAAGGGACCTGGGACTTTGTCAGTGGGCAAGGGGTCCTCAGATTCAGGGTTCTCAATGGCTACACGGGGGGGCAGCTCCTCATTGTCACTGTCACTGTCAGAAACTGATTCCTGATTTTCATACTCAGACTTATTGTCAGAATTTATATCAATCTCAAGAATATACACATTTGCGAGCTGTCTCCTTCTGAAAGACATTGCTAATGCTACAGCTTAGCCCACTAGCTACATACATAAACAACAACACTGAATGGCTCAGAGTGGGAGTCAGAGGTTATGTGATTGACTGCGTGCGCGCACCACTTGTATCAATAAATCATTATCAGAAAATGTTTTGTGTGGTAATTATTTATTTATTAACTGTTTTATTCACATGTTTTCAAGTACTGGTGACAAATCATGTATTCGTGGATATATTATAATGGACACAAATCATGTGTTTAAAATACTTCTTTGAAGATTGTACTGATTATGATGATCTAAGCTAATTCCACCTATGTGTGGAGCCATGTTTGTTGACATTCTGAGTTTCACTTAAAGTCTGTTGGACCAAAGATGTTATAACAAAAGGAGGTGAGGGAGGGTTCACTCATTTTTCAAGTAAACTTCTGGAAGTGAATGATGGGATGTGAACGATAGTAGACGACACACCACCTTCAATATGCAATACCGCAACAGACCAAACTCATCTTGTCTCCTCTTATTATCTATCGTTGGTTGATGCGAAAAAACAAACATGGCGGTGTGCACAAACTACCCATCTTCGGATTACTTTAGATTTCTAGTGTTTTTCTCAATTATTTAGATCAATTTTGAGCTCACCAATGATGTGATGAATTATAAATCGTAATTGCTATTAGCCAATTCATTTGTGGTTTCTGTCAGCCGAGAGTTATCGAAATATGACCGCTTATGTCACATCAGTCTTTCCTCAGTTAGCGCCAGGACAAATGTAGCCTACATTTTCCAGTTGGGATGATTGTGTTATGCTGTAGCTCTTCTGTAAATGTCTGAACACTGCATCCAAAAATAAACTGGTCACATTCAGGACATAACTTTGAAAGGACTGTATTTGTGCAAAATGTTTCTGTGAAAAAAAAACAGTGTGGCCAGCTCAAATGCATCAATCGAAACTGGATGTTCTAAATATGCATTTGAATCACACCGGTTTGAGCGTATGCTGCAAGGACCACTGTAGAATGATCCCACCCATTTGTTGGTACTTGTGAAAAGGTTAATTGCCATATTAGGCATAACTCAATGTCTACCTTTTAAAATAAGAAGTACAGTTGAAATCGGAAGTTTACATACACTTTAGCCAAATACATTTAAACTCATTTTTTTCACAATTCCTGACATTTAATCCCAGTAAAAAAAATCCCTGTTTTAGGTCAATTAGGATCACAACTTTATTTTAAGAATGTGAAATGTCAGAATAATAGTGGAGAGAACGATTTATGTCAGTTTATATTTCTTTCGTCATATTCCCAGTGGGTCTGAAGTTTACATACACTCAATTAGTATTTGGTAGCATTGCCTTTAAATTGGGTCAAAACGTTTCAGGTAGCCTTCCACACGCTTCCCACAAAAAGTTTGGGGAATTTTGGACCATTCCTCCTGACAGAGCTGGTGTAACTGAGTCAGGTTTGTTGGCCTCCTTGCTCGCACACACTTTTTCAGTTCTGCCCACAAATTAGGATTGAGGTCAGGGCTTTGTGATGGCCACCCCAATACCTTGACTTTGCTGTCCTTAAGCCATTTTGCCACAACTTTGGAAGTATGCTTGCGGGCATTGTCCATTTGCGACCAAGATTTAACTTCTTGACTGATATTTATATAATTTTCTTTCCTTATGATGTAATCTATTTTGTGAAGTGCCCCAGTCCTTCCTGCAGCAATGCACCCCCACAACATGATGCTGCCACCCTGGTGCTTCACGGTTGGGATGGTGTTTTATGGCTTGCAAGCCTCCCCCAAACATAACAATGGTTATTATGGCCAAACAGTTCTATTTTTGTTTCATAAGACCAGGGGACATTTGTCCAAAAAGTACAATCTTTGTCCCCATGTGCAAACCGTAGTCTGGTTTTTTTTTATGGTGGTTTTGGAGTAGTGGCTTCTTCCTTGCTGAGCGGCCTTTCAGGTTATGTCAATATAGGATTCATTTTACTGTGGATATAGATACTATTGTACCTGTTTCTTCCAGCATCTTCACAAGGTCCTTTTCTGTTGTTTGAACAGATGAACGTGGTACCTTCAGGCCTTTGGAAATTGCTCCCAGGGATGAAGCAGATTGTTTTTCTGAGGTCTTGGCTGGTTTCTTTTGATTTTCCCATGATTTCAAGCAAAGAGGCACTGAGTTTGAAGGTCGGCCTTGAAATACATCCATAGGTACACTTCCAATTGACTCAAATGATGTCAATTAGCCTATCAGAAACTTCAAAAGCTATGACATCATTTTGTGGAATTTTCCAAGTTGTTTAAAGGCACAGTCAACTTAGTGTATGTAAACTTCTGACCCACTGCATTTGTGATACAGTGAATTATAAGTGAAATAATCTGTCTATAAACTATTGTTGGAAAAATTACTTGTGTCATGCGCAAAGTAAATGTCCTAACAGACTTCCCAAAACTTTAACAAGACATTTGTGGAGTGGATGAAAAATTATTTTTAATGACTCCAGCCTAAGTGTATGTAAACTTCTGACTTCAACTCTATGTCCCTAAGGGAATAAGGTGCCATCTGGGGATTATTCTATGGGTGCATGCCAACTGGCACCCTATTCCCTACAGTATGTAGTGCCCCATAGGGCCCTGGTCAAAAAGTAGTGCACTAGGGAATAAGGTGCCATTTTCCAAGGCTGTAACAGTGCAAAGAGCGATTAGTTACCGCCATTGATTTGTCCGATTTCCGCCATTGAATTGTCTGACTGGAAAATCACTAATATTTTGGGAAATTCACATTTCCAAATGGCCCCACCTCCTCTGTCATTTCCTACATCCAGCATATCATTCCTCCTGTCCCTAGCATAAGTTGATAACATACTGGGGAAGCTATTTGTTTCAGAGTAGATTGAATTTGACCTCGGAGAGAGTAACTTGTCATTTTCTGTTCATGTGGTTTAACCAACTTAATGGACAGGAAATTAAAAGTAACTCTCTCTGAGGTCAAATTCCCCATACCCTGAAACAAATAACTTACACATCCACATTCCTGCTTTCCCTAGCAGAATTGGCTTACATTCTGACATGCTGAATGTAGGAAATGACAGAGGAGGTGGTGCCATTTGGACATGTGAATTTCCCAAAATACAAGTGATTTTCCAATAAGACAAATCAATGGTGGTAATCAGTTGGTCTTTGCGTTATTACAGCCTCGAAAACACTGTTGCTGATGAGCTATTCTGTTGATAATCTGCACACCATTATCTGCACAGTCTGTATCCCAAATGGTTACCTTATTCTCTAGTGCACTACTTTTGAAAAGAGCCCTTTGGTCCAAAGTAGTGCACTACACACCATAGGGAATATGGTGCCATTTGGCATGCAGACAGAATAATCCACCACAACAAAACCTAATTGGAGGCATTGCATACCAGGAGGAATGTGTTTGATTTCACAAAATCAGAGAGTATCGGAAGTAAACACAAGCTTGGCTTGTTTGAATCAGATTGAGAGCCCCAGCCAATGTCAACAGACAGTAGAGGTGTACACATTTCAAAAGGCCCAATCTATGATATGGTTTCACCTCACAGACTGTCAATCCTTGCATCTATAGCTCGGTCGATCTCATTTATAGAGATTACATTTCTCCAGCCCCACTCCTCAGATGTACAGCAAACAAAGTGGTGTGGGGGCCGGCCTCCATTTAGTTGTTTTTCAAATTCAGGGTTGTGTCTTAAACTTAATTTGCTAGTTTATCTGATACAAGCATTGTATCTCCAACACTCAGCAGCCTTGTGATAAAATCCCCCGCACCCTTCCTCTTGTGTCTTTCCCACCTTTGTAAAACGGTTTCTTGAAATCTCTTGACCTGACAGCCATAGTTTAACTACAGTGTGGAGCTGCGTCCGGACCCCTCTCCAGCTGAAGGAGAGTGTGTGTGGCTCCAGAGTACACAGATCTACCTGGGGTCAAATGGCTCTCACAATCACTTATGGTTTTCTGAGAGGCAGAGAGAGAAGGATGCTCAAGTCACCATGAGCTGCAATGTGTTGCTTCTCTCAGCCAGCACTGAGTAAAACTATAAAACTCTATGTATCAAGCTTCTCAGAATGTTGATGTAGGTTCGGCCCCCGGGTCCATCTTAATCCTTGTAATCTAAAAGTCTAAACTGATCCTAAATCAGCACTCCTTCTCTGAGAAACATTGTACTGCCCCTGATCTGTAGTTTTGTACAAAACTCAGATTAAACAAACTGACAACCCGTGAGAAGTGAGTGCACTCTGTTTACCAAGACACAATACTTGCCAACCTTGAGATCTCAAAATGATCAATAATTCTCAGGAAGTTAGGTACGAGGTGGTATGGAAAAACAGGAAGTGTTTGTGTGTTGGCCTACCCACATGTTCAAAGTTTTTGTGTATGCATATTTGACCTACCTGTGCAGGAGTAGTCATCCACTCTGATGAAGGCAGGTAGACAGTCACAGCGATGGCTGCCGGGGACATTCACACATGCTGTGTTAGCCTGGCAGTAGTGCCTCTGGACAGCACACTCATCAATATCTGAGAGAGAAGAACCCACACAGAGTAATTGTCAATCAAATATTTGTATATATATTATTTAATGGGTAGTGACCGTTGGAGGGTAGAGAGGGGGACAGAGAGTAGGGGCCAAGGAGGAATATAGAACTCTGTCACCAGTGGGTATGTGTGGTTTGGAGCCTGCAGCACTACAGTACCACTATACCAGACTCCGGCACAGGAGTTGTCAATATCTGAGGAAACACACAGAGCCTTATGGCCGAAATGAAGCGCTGTCGACACTATCCCTCTATGACTGTTCAATAAAAATACCAAAAAAGTGGAATTTCATCCCTGGGAGAGAAAGCGGCAGCGTCCCAAATGACACCCTCTTCCCTTTATAGTGCACTACTTTAGACCAGAGCCCTATGGGCCATTATCAAAAGTAGTGCACTATAAAGGGTGCTGTGGCATTACCCAGTTGGGTTTATTTTACCTTCATACAATGTAAAAGGCGGCAGGTAGCCTCGAGGTTAGAGAGTGATTATTTATAAACACTCTGAGCACGTGGAAAGGCACTAGTCTATATAAAATTATTATTATTGGAGTCATCAATATCTGAAGGAGTTTACAGTCATCCTATAATGGGAAAGTTTCAAGTGTCATGAAGAATATTGAATTTAGCACCAACAAATTGTATTGGTCACATGCATCGAATACAACAGGTGTAGACTTTACAGTCAAAGGCTTACATACTAGCCCATTCCCAACAATGAAGAGTTAAAAAGGAAGACAAATATTTGCTGAATAAAAATGGAAATAATAACACAATAAAAAAAGAACGCTATATACAAGGAGTACCAGTACTGAGTCAATTTGCAGGGGTACGAGGTAGTTGAGATAATTTACGTAATTTACAGTAGATGTGGGTAGGGGTAAAAGTGACTAGGCAATCAGGATATACACTGTGTACAAAACCTTAAAACTGATTCGGGATCGGTGTCCCTTCCATGGGATGGTTGAGCTAATGTAGGCTAATGCGATTAGCATGAAGTTGTAAGTAACAAGAACATTTCCCAGGATATAGACATATCTGATACTGGCAGAAAGATTAAATTATTGTTAATCTAACTGCACTTTCCAATTTACAGTAGCTATTACAATGAAAGACTACCATGCTATTGTTTGAGGAGAGTGCATAATTTTGAATATGAAAAGTTATTAATAAACATATTAGGCACATTTGACCTGTCTTGATACGACATTTTGAACAGAAATGCCATGGTTCACTGGACTTTGCACAAAATCTAAATTGCACCTGGGACGGGAATAATACATTATGGCATTTCTCTTACATTTTAAAGATGATGGTTCAAAAAAATTGAAAATAACAGTTTTTTCTTTGTATTATCTTTTACAGATCTATTCTGTTTTTTTCTCCTACATCCCTTTCACATTTCCACAAAGTTCAACGTGGTTTTTTTTACAAAAGGTACCAAGAAGGTGCATATCCTTGCTTCAGGGTCTGAGCTACAGGCAGTTAGATTTGGATATGTCATTTTAGGTAAAAATTTTTAAAAAGGGACGACAGACTGAGCAGGTGAATTCAGGTGAAAGCTATGATCGCTTATTGATGTCACTTGTTAAATACACTTCAATCACTGTAGATGAAGGGGAGGAGAAAGGTTCAATAATTATTTTAAAGCCTTGAGACAATTGAGACATGGATGTGTGCCATTCAGGAGATGAATAGGCAAGACAAAATACTTAAGTGCCTTTGAACGGGGTATGGTAGTAGGTGCTAGGCGCACCGGTTTGCATCAAGAACTGCAAAGCTGCTGGGTTTTTCATGCTCAACAGTTTAATGTGTGTATCAAGAATGGTCCACCACCCAAAGGATACCCATCCAACTTGACACAACTGTGGGAAGCATTGGAGTCAACATGGGCCAGCATCCCTCTGAAATGCTTTTGACACGTTGTAGAGTCCATGGCCCGACGAATTGAGGCTGTTCTGAGGGCAAAAGGGAAGGGGGGAGTGCAACTCCAACCAATATACTCAGTCAGTTATGAAAACTAAGGCAACCCCTATTACTAGCCTATTCAACCTCTTTTTCGTATATTTTGAGATCCCCAAAGATTGGAAAGCTGCTGCGGTCATCCTCCACTTTAAAGGGAGATACACTCTAGACCCAAACTGTTATATACCTATATCCATCCTGCCCTGCCTTTCTAAAATCTTTGAAAGCCAAGTTAATAAACAGATCACCAAATTAAATCTAGAATCGGCTTCCTATTTCTCAACAAAGCATCCTTCACTCATGCCGCCAAACATACCCTCGTAAAACTGCCTATCCTACCGATCCTTGACTTCGGCAATGTAATTTACAAAATAGTAAAATAGTCCCCAACACTCTACTCAGCAAACTGGATGTATCACAGTGCCATCCGTTTTATCACCAAAGCCCCATATACTACCCACCACTGTGACCTGTATGCTCTTGTTGGCTGGCCCTCACAACATATCTGTCGCCAAACCCACTGGCTCCAGATCATCTATAAGTCTTCGCTAGGTAAAGCCCTGCCTTATCTCAGCTCACTGGTCACCATAGCAACACCCACCCATAGCACGCGCTCCAGCAGGTATATTGCACTGGTCATCCCCAAAGCCAACACTTCCTTTCAGTTTTCTGATGCCAATGACTAGAACAAATTGCAAAGATCTCTGAAGCTGGAGTCTTATACTGTATCTCCCTCTCTACCTTTAAGCATCAGCTGTCAGAGCAGCTTACCAATTACTGTACCTGTACACAGCCAATCTGTAAATAGCACACGCAACTACCTCATCCCCATATTATTACTCACCCTCTTGCTCTTTTGCACCTCAGTATCTCTATTTGCACATCATCATCTGCACATCTAGATTTACAGATTTGAATGGTTGGAGAAAACGGAGGATGGAACAACAACATTGTAGTTACTCCACAATGTTACCTGACAAAGTGAAAATAAGGAAGCATGTACAGAATAAAAATATTCCAAAACATTCATCAAACTTAAAGTAATATTGCAAAAAATGTGGCAAAGAAATTAACTTTTTTTCCCGAATACAAAGTGTTATGTTTGAGGAATATAAAGTACAACACATTGCAGAGTACCATTTTCCATATTTTCAAGCATAGAGGTGGCTGTATCATGTTATGGGTATGCTTGTAATTGTTAAGTACTGTGGAGTTTTTCATGAAAAGAAAAACATAATTGATCTAAGCACAGGCAAAATCCTAGAGAAAATCTGGTTCAGTCTGCTTTCCACCAGACGCTGGGTGAGGAATTCACCTCTCAGCAGGACAATTTTGAAAAGAATAATGGTCAAATGTTGCACAATCCAGGTGTGGAAAACTCTTAGAGAATTACCCAGAAAGACTCACAGCTGTAATCACTGGCAAAGGTGCTTCTACAAAGTATTGACTCAGTGAAGTGAATACTTATGTAAAAATAAATATTTCTGTATTTCATTATCAATAAATTAGCAAACATTTCTAAAAACATATTTTCACTTTGTCACTATGGGGTATTGTGTGTAGAACGGTGAGAGAAAAAATCTATTTAATCAGTTTTGAATGCAGTCTAACATAACAAAATGTGGAATAAGTCAAATAGTATCAATACTGTCTTAAGGCACTATGTACCAATGTTTAAGTTAAAGGTGGGCTGCATTGTACAATCTGTACTGTATGGGGGCCCTATACAGAAGTCAGAAATGGTACAATGCTGTATTAAGTAAGTAGCCTTGCACAAACCTTGGCTTGTGCGAGCCAAAATGGTTAATGAGAGCAGGATCTCTTGTTTCTGTAGCCTGAGGCAGCTTGATGTACAATTACACCCCTAGACAGGATGCTAGTGTATCGCAGGGCCTTAACCCCAATCCATCTCCTCAATGGTGAGTGCCAAGCATTCGGTCCCATTTTTACAGAAATAGGAAAAGAGGCAGAGGGAGAGAGAGAGAAGGGGGTGGAGAAAGAGGGGGGGTGGGATGAAAGGCACACACCAATCCCGGGAAGGTTTTAGACAACAATATCCAGGTAATACTGTATCATTGTAGATTACAACCAGGCTATGCACATCATTTTCCCTCTGTTAATGTACGTACAAAGTAATCTTTATAAGCATTAAAACACAGATTGAGTTAAGGGAGCTATCAGAGGAGCTGGATGACTAGTGACGAAATGAAATTGGACATACACGAGAGGAGGAGAGTCGTACAGCTGTGTGTGTATGTGTGTGTCATATAGCAGTTTATGAGCACTAGAGCTGTCTCCTCCAGGATGACAGCTTTCCCACTACTTAAGGGACTCGGTATAATTCCTACACTTAAGGGATCTGCTCCTAGGTGTATTTCCATATCTTATCCCCCAATCTAAATAATATATTTGAGGTCGGGTCTCTCACCGCTCTCACTGCTACGATTTCCTCTCAAAGTATGAATTTATGTATGCAATTAACTTACCTCAAGATGCCTAGAGGTTTCAAGTAGTGCATAATGAGTCTGTGGGTAAGATGTACAGTATGAATAGGTTTAAAAATGTATATAATGTACAGTATTGCACCCTACTTTACTAAAATGTACTCTACTCAAGACTTCTTTTCAACATTCATTCAGAACGTCTGGAAAAATATGTATTTTAAACTTAATTTTGCTTCCTGGGACTATTCTAATTCACCCCTCACCTCTGTTTTGTCAGGTTTAATTTCAAATCGAAAGGGGATCTCTTTAAAACTCTTACATTTGTCACTTTTGTCACTCACTTTGTCAAACTCCCTCTCTCACCTTGTCTCTGTCTCTCACTTTGTCTTTGTCTCTGTTCCTCTCACTTTGTCCCCCCCCTCTCTCTTTGTCAATCTCTCTTTCTCACTTTGACGATCTCACTTTGTCAATCTCCCTCTCTCACCTTGTCTCTGTCTCTCATTTTGTCTTTGTCCCTCCCACTTTTGTGCCTCTCACTTTGTCTCCCGTCACTGTCGATCTCTCTTTCTCTCTCACTTTCTGTCTGTCTGTCTGTCTGTCTGTCTGTCTGTCTGTCTGTCTGTCTGTCTGTCTGTCTGTCTGTCTGTCTGTCTGTCTGTCTCTCTCTCTCTGACTGTTTCTCTCTCTGTCTCGCTCTCTCTCTCTCTCTGTCTCTCTCTCTCTGTCTCTCTCTCTCTCTGTCTCTCTCTCTCTCTGTCTCTCTATCGCTCTGTCTCTCTATCTCTCACTTTCTCTCTCTCTCTCTCTCTCTCTCTCACTTTGTCTCTCTCTCACACACTTTGTCAATCTCCCTCTCTCACCTTGTATCTGTCTCCCTCTCCCACCATGTCTCTGTCTCTCATTTTGTCTTTGTCTTTGTCCCTCTCACTTTGTCTCTTCCACTTTGTCAATCTCCCTCTCTCGCCTTGTCTCTGTCTCTCTCTCACAGTCTTTGTTTCTGTCCCTCTCACTTTGTCAATTCAATTCAATTTAATTTGCTTTATTGGCATGACAACAGTAACAACAATAACCATACATTGAACAACAGCAATAAGCATATAGTAGAGGACATGTGCAGGTTGATTGGTCTGTCAGACACTGTCCCTCATTTTATGGCAGGCAGCAATGTAGTGCTTTGCCAACCCACAGCTCTCTGCGTCCTCTCCCAACAGGATGGGTAGCATAATCTCATTAGAGAGGTCTTTGAAGCCTAGAATAAAGGTTTCACATTTGGGGAAATTACCCTAATTGTTTTATATTTTTTACATTTTGTCAGGAAATGCAGCTCTTTCTCAGGTTCTGCTGTTGTGTAGTGGTTGCACAGCCTTTCCTCTACAGGGAGCCAGGTTTTCCTTTGTCTACCCTTCTCAATGGCAAGGCTGTGCTCACTGACCCTGTACTTTTCAAGGTTTTTCTTAGATTTTGATCAGTAACCGTGGTCAAATATTTAGCAACGGTGTACTGTCGATTTATGGTCTGATAGCACTACATTTTGCTTTCTGCTTGTAATTGTGTTTCCCAAAAAGCAATGTAGTTTTGTTTTGACTGTCGTCCCACGTACCCTAGAGAGGTTAATATCCAAAACCCCACTGCCCTAACCCATCTGGTAAAGAGGAATACCTACATGAGAATGCTGTTCATCGACTACAGCTCAGCATTTAACACCATAGTACCCTCCAAACTCGTCATCAAGCTCGAGACCCTGGGTCTCGACCCCGCCCTGTGCAACTGGGTACTGGCCTTCCTGACGGGCCGCCCCCAGGTGGTGGGAGTAGGTAACGACATCTCCACCCCGCTGATCCTCAACACTGGGGCCCCACAAGGGTGCGTTCTGAGCCCTCTCCTGTACTCCCTGTTCACCCACGACTGTGTGGCCATGCACGCCTCCAACTCAATCATCAAGTTTGCAGACGACACTACAGTGGTAGGCTTGATTACCAACAACAACGAGACGGCCTACAGGGAGGAGGTGAGGGCCCTCGGAGTGTGGTGTCAAGAAAATAACCTCACACTCAACGTCAACAAAACAAAGGAGGTGATCGTGGACGTCAGGAAGCAGCAGAGGGAGCACCCCCCAATCCACATCGACGGGACAGTAGTGGATAGGGTAGTAAGTTTTAAGTTCCTCGGCGTACACATCACAGACAAACTGGATTGGTCCACCCACACAGACATCGTTGTGAAGAAGGTGTAGCAGCGCCTCTTCAACCTCAGGAGGTTGAAGAAATGTGGCTTGTCACCAAAAGCACTCACAAACTTTTACAGATGCACAATCGAGAGTATCCTGTCGGGCTGTATCACCGTCTGGTACGGCAACCGCTCCGCCCACAACCGTAGGGCTCTCCAGAGGGTAGTGAGGTCTACACAACACATCACCGTGGGCAAACTACCTTCCCTCCAGGACACCTACACCACCCGATGTCACAGGAAGGCCATAAAGATCATCAAGGACAACAACCACCCGAGCCACTGCCTGTTCACCCCGCTATCATCAAGAAGGCGAGGTCAGTACAGGTGCATCAAAGCAGGGACCGAGAGACTGAAAAACATCTTCTATCTCAAGGCCATCAGACTGTTAAACAGCCACCACTAACATTGAGTGACTGCTGCCAACATTCTGACTCAACTCCAGCCACTTTAATAATGGGAAATGATCTAAAAAATGTATCACTAGCCACTTTAAACTATGGCACTTTTATGTTTACATACCCGACATTACTCATCTCATATGTATATACTGTACTCGATACCATCTACTGCATCTTGCCTATGCCGTTCTGTACCATCACCCATTCATATATCTTTATGTACATATTGTTTATCTGTTTACACTTGTGTGTATAAGGTAGCAGTTGTGGAGTTGTTAGGTTAGATTACTCGTTGGTTACTACTGCATTGTCGGGACTAGAAGCACAAGCATTTCGATACACTCGCATTAACATCTGCTTAACAATGACAATTTTTATTTTTTGATGCAAGCCAGCAGGGTGGTATGCTGCTGGCATACCTCTCCGTCCATCCCTTTCCGTCCGTCCCCATCTGTCCCCCTCCATCCGTCCCTCTCTGTCCATCCCTCTCTCTGTCTGTTTCTCTCTGTCTGTCTATCTCTCGCTGTCTGTCTCACTTTGTCCCTCTATCTCGGTCTCACTTTGTCTTTGTCTCTCTCACTTTGTCTTTGTCTCTGTCTCTCTCACTTTATCCCCCCTCTCTGTTTGCCTGCCTGTCTCTCTCTCTCTGTCCATTTCTCTCTCTCAATCTGTCTCTCTCTGTATTTCTCCCTACCTCTCTCCGTCTTTCTCGCTACCTCTCTCCGTCTTTCTCGCTACCTCTCTCCGTCTTTCTCGCTCCGTCTCCGTCTCTCTGTCTGTTTGTCCGTCTCTCTCTCTCTCTGTCTGTTTGTCCGTCTCTCTCTCTCTCTCTCTCTCTCTCTCGCTTGCTCTCTGCTTGTGATGTAGGTCAGAAATAGGGGAGTAGGTGGCTAAAAATAATTTTGTGCTCCACTGCCGAGATCTGCTTGGGCTCTGGGAAGGCATATATGTGCCTGTATGTGTGTTTGTAGATGTCTATGTGTGTGCTAGCTTTTAAGGCGCTGAGGTTAGTGGAAATCTACCTTTATCTAACAGAATCATTGTTCCCTTTGGTTAACTGAGGCAGAGAAGACTGACAGTTTTTTGCTTTAATGAATTATGGTTGTCTGATTGTTTGGGCTGGCGATGGTAATATTTGCTCCAAAGGGTCTGGGAAAAAGTGATGCCACATGCTGGGAAGGGCCAGGTCAGGCTTGATCATTTCTTTTCAATCCAATCCCCAGATTGAAAGTTGGAGTGGAAAACCTATTGCAATCAGCGGTGGAGGTGGAGAGAGGGGCTGGTGTGTCCACACACACACACACACACACACACACACACACACACACACAGTAGCACACAATATGAGCAAAAATGAGCTATATTGTACGCAAAAATGTTTTTACATTGTATTATTATATACTAATAGAATTGCTCAGAAAAATAGATTTGGTTTAACAAGTAATAGTATTATTTTTTATGAGTTGGAAAACACAATGCGTGGATGTTCGACCATTCATCCATAGAGAATTCATCCAGATCCTTGATATCCTTCACTTCTGGACTCCCCTTTTCAATAACCCTTTCTTTGTAGATTTTGTTTTGTGCTTGGTGTTATTGTCTTGCTGGAAGACCTACTTGCGGCCAAGTTTCAACCTCCTGGCAGAGGAAACCAGGTTTTTAGCAAATATTTTACAGTAGGTATGGGGATATTTTCTGCTTATGCATTTGGTTTGGCATCGAAATAAGAAGGAGACCAAGGATCTGGAATGATTTTGTATGGAGGAATTTTCTAAGATCCCTCACAATGTCTTCTCAACTCAAAAAACATTTGAGAAAAAGGCTCAGTGCCATTATCCTCACAAGGTGAGGTATTAAAAGTGATTGAAAAAGGACTGTCAATCATTTTGCATTACTAGGTATAGCCTAATGTTAGCTAGCTAGATAATATTGAACCTAATTGGTTAGCTTTAGCTACCTGAAGATTCAAACTACAGACTTTCATGCAGAGTGGATAGCTATCACAATCCATGTGTACTCTAGCTATGGGTTTTGATTATGGTTCATTGTTTAGCTAGCTAGCTAGCTACATGTCTAAACAAAATACTGCACTTTTCCAGATTATTACATGATACATCAAGTTAGCCAGGTGTGTCTGGGGGTGATTACATGTCAATAGGGATGCATTCACATAGCTAGATGTGGCTGGGGAGTGGTTATATAATTTATTTCACATGACCCAAATTAGACAAGTGTGTCTGGGTAAGCATATTCTAATAATTATAAAATATTTGGACAATATTTTTATCTGGACACTTTGTGTTTTGATATTGCTACTATGCAAGTAACCATTTCACTGTACTGTTTACACCTTCTGTATCCTGTGAATGTGACAAATACATTTGTATTTGATTTGACACAGTGACGGCAATGTGAAGCACAACATGACCTGCACCAAAGTCAGATTAGGACATAGGCCAAGGACTATAGATAGTGTATTTTTACTTAGAGTGTTTCCTTATTCTAGGCTACTACCTATATTTGTAAACAACAGCTGGTGCACAAAATCTAATAGTAACCAAGTTTCAAGGTTTTGCTCGCCAGAGGCAAAGTATATGATGATAAGCTTTAGACCACACTATTTACCAAGAGTTTTCATCTATATTCTTTGGATCTGTCTATTTACCACCACAAACCGATGCTGGCACTAAGACCGCACTCAATGAGCTGAATACGGCCATTAGCAAACAGGAATACCCTAATCAAGAGGCAGTGCTCCTAGTGGCCGGGGACTTTAATGCAGGGAAACTTAAATCCATTTAAACTAATTTCTACCAGCATGTTAAATGTGCAACCAAAGTGAAAAAAACTCTAGACCACCTTTACTCCACACACAGAGACATGTACAAAGCACTCCCTCGACTTCCATTTGGCAAATCTGACCATAATTATATCCTCTTGACTCCTGCTTACAAGCAAAAACTAAAGCAGGGAGCACCAGTGACTCGGTTAACAAAGAAGTGGTTAGATGACGCAGATGCTAAGATACAGGAATGTTTTGCTAGCACAGACTGGAATAAGTTCTGGGATTCATCCGATGACATTGAGTAGTTTACCACCTCAGTCACTGTATGTGACTGTATGTACATACCCCAACCAGATTCAACACATTACAGGCAACCTCCGTACTGTGCCTAAGAGTAGAGCTGCGGCTTTCAAGCGTATAGGAAATCCCACCATACCCTCCTTGAACCATCAAACAGGCAAAGCATCAATACAGGACTAAGATTGAATCATACTACACAGGCTCTGATGCTTGTTGGATGAGGCAGGGCTTGCAAACTATTACAGACTACAAAGGGAAGAACAGCAGCGAGCTACCCAGTAACACGAGCCAATTAAACAAACTAAATTACTTCTATGCTCGCTTCGAGGCAAGCAACACTGAAGCATGCATGAGAGCAACAACTGTTCCGGACGACTGTGTGATCAGGCTCTCCGTAGACGATATGAGTAAGACCTTTAAACAGGTCAACATTCACAAGGCCACAGGGCTATATGGATTACCAGGACGTGTACTTGTAATTGTTAAAGACTCCAGCCACCCGAGTCATAGACTGTTCTGTTCTCACTGCTACCGCAGCACCAAGTCTAGGTCCAAAAAGCCATATGACTCCTGAACATCTAATCAAAGTGCTATCCAGACACCTCGTTTATGCTAATGCTACCCTCTGTTCACTATCTATGCATAGTCACTTTAACTCTACCTACATGTACATATTACCTCAATTACCTTGACTAACCTGTGCCCCCGCACATTGTCTCTGTATATAGCCTCTCCACTGTTATTTTACTGATGCTCTTTATTAATTATCAATTGTATCGACTTCAATTCTTACACACACACACACACACACACACACACACACACACACACACACACACACACACACACACACAGGGATGTCACTAGAGGTTTGTGGATAGGGGGGATAAGCCTCTTTTAGGGAGGTCTAGGCATACTCCCCCAGGATTTTTTTCAAGCCCCCAAAACGTCTTTTCATCATGTATTTTTAGAGTAACAACGGGTGTAAAATCTATCAAAATAAGGTTATTTTTGGTCAATGTTGGCTAAAGTATACCTGTCACATAGTTTGTGTTAGACACTGATCTAATATGACTTGGTTGAATTCTATCCAAATAAAGAACGGAAAGTCCACTCTGTCCCCATCCATCCAACACCAACAAAAGGCACAAACATGGCTGTACTATGTAGCCAAAATACTTTTGGGATTTTATTTGGAGAAGGAGAGAGAGAGATTACCAAACCTTCCATAACAATGCCATTACCTACAGAGAGATTAATCTGGAGAAGAGTCCCCTAAGCAAGCTGGTCCTGGGACTCTGTTCACAAACACACCCCACAGAGCCCCAGGACAGCAACACATTTAGACCCAACCGAATCATGAGAAAACAAAAAGATAATTACTTGACACATTGGAAAGAATTAACAAAAAAACAGAGCAAACTAGAATGCTATTAGGCCCTAAACAGAGAGTACACAGTGGCAGAATACCTGACCACTGTGACTGACCCAAACTTACGGAAAGCTTTGACTATGTACAGACTCAATAAGCAGAGCCTTGCTATTGAGAAAGGCAGCGGTAGGCAGACCTGGCTCTCAAGAGAAGACAGGCTATGTGCACGCTGCCCACAAAATGAGGTGGAAACTGATCTGCACTTCCTAATCTCCTGCCCAATGTATGACCATATTAGAGACACATATTTCCCTCAGATTACACAGATCACAAAGAATTCGAAAACACACCCGGCTTTGATAAACTCCCTATCTACTGGGTGAAACACCACAGTGTGCCATCACAGCAGCACGATTTGTGACCTGTTGCCACAAGAAAAGGTCAACCAGTGAAGAACAAACATCATTGTAAATACAACCCATATTTATGCTTATTTATTTTCCCTTTTGTACTTTAATAAGTGGACATGGCTGGAAGACTTGCAAGCCTTTTCTGAACCATTGTCTTACGCAACCAGGAGTGCAGAGGATGCCTTGCACTACATGACCTTTCACAAGAGCAGCTGCTCCCAGGAAATGTGAGGGCAGCCGAAGGAAACATATCATCATTCAGGAGGTTATGCACAGCAAGCATATCTTTGGGAGGACATCCAGCCTCTCTTTTCCGGGTAAGAAAGTTTCTGGCCACCAACATCTCTTCTGTTTTAACATTAGTTACCCTTAGTGCTTGGCAAACTCAGTTTAGCATGCTGTATCTATGAAGTTTTTTGAGTTGGGGCTGCATGCCTGTCTGACTTTGAGCAGACCTGTATCTGCAGTAGAGCATCACTGGTCAAGCTCACAAACCATCCTGTCCTAGCAGGGGAGCAACAACTCTCTTTTCATTGTTTGGGAACATGAAAATTCTGTGGTTAAACCCAAGGAGGTCTCCACCACAAAATCTCCCATTTTTCTTTGTTTGCGCTTTCTTGTTGCATCTGCCTCTGGAATTCTGTGAATGTCACAGAGTGCTTTGGTTCTGTCATAAAGTTCTGTGGCAAATGCATCTGTGTGTTTGCCTATCAGTGTCACATACAGCTTGTTTGCCGAAACGAGCTTCTGCCAGGTCTACCGTCTCTTTCTGGAGGAACTTGTGTGGTCCCACAGTTACAGAAAGAAGGGACTGAAACATCAGTAGCAAATACATAGTGGAGAACTGATGAAGCTTTGTTCTCAGACCAACAGCCATGAGGGATCCAATGGCAGATAGACAATCAAAAATAGCAGTTAAAGTGTCCAGGACTGCATTTATGGACCGCAGCTGGCATGCCCAGCGAGTGTTTGAAAGCTGTACAAGTTCAGCTGATGCTAAGTTTGGACTCAGCTTCAGTGATTTTTGCAGTTCGTTCCAGTCATTGGCAGCAGAGAACTGTAAGGAAAGAAGGCCAAAGGGGGAATTGGCTTTGGGGGTGACCAGTGAAATATACCTGCTGGAGCGCGTGCTATGGGTGGATGCTGCTATGGTGGCCAGTGAGCTGAGATAAGATGGGGCTTTACCTAGCAAAGACTTATAGATGACCTGGAGCCAGTAGTTTTGGTGACGAATATGAAGCGAGGGCCAGCCAACAAGAGCATACAGGTCGCAGTGGTGGGTAGTATATGTCGCCTTGGTGACAAAACGGATGGCACTGTGATAGACTGCATCCAATTTACTGAGTACAGTGTTGGAGGCTATTTTGTAAATGACATCGCCAAAGTCAAGGATCGGTAGGACAGTCAGTTTTACGGGTATGTTTGGCAGCATGAGTGAAGGATGCTTTGTTGCGAAATAGGAAGCCGATTCAAAATTTTATTTTGGATTAGAGAAGCTTAGTGTGAGTCTGGAAGGAGAGTTTACGGTCTAACCAGACACCTAGGTATTTGTAGTTGTCCACATATTCTAAGTCAGAACCGTCCAGCGTAGAATGTTTTATTGATTTTCTCACTGAGGTAATGGAACATCATGCCACTGTAAGAAAGAGTACAGTTAGGGCTCGTCCATCTCCATGGATTGATGATGAACTGGGTGAGGCTTTTCTCAAAGAAATATGGCAAAAGTCTTAGCAGCCAAATCTAAACTATAAATTGATTAACAGAATTATAGAACACTATGTAAATATGCAGTTAAATCGAATCGTTTTATTGATTCTAAAAATGATTCTAAAAAGGTATGAATACAGTTAAGGGCTTACTTGGCACATCTATCTCATCACGCCCATCTAGTGTGGAGGTTGGTGGGAGAACAATAACAAAACCAGCTGATATTGCCAATCAAACACCCATTCTTCCAAACAAACTATTGTCCAATGGATTGACAATCATATTATGAGCAAAACCTGCTCTTTCAGTCTACAAATGGCATCAGTACAGGAGGTGTTAAACCTATTGAAGTCATTACCGGATGGTAAATCTACAGGTTATGATAATATGGAAAAAATTTTACTTCGCTATGCTGCTCGCCAGATTGCAGCTCCACTGAAATACATATTTAATTGGTCACTGGAAAAGGGGATGTTTGCAAATGTATGGAAGCATGCTAAACTGTATCCTGTTCCCGAAAGACAGCAAAGAACCCATTACTCCTGCCAAAAGTCAACCAATTAGTCTACTCCCTTCACTCAATAAGATATTAGAGGGTATTGTGAGTAGACAAATATGGGAGTAAATAGAAAAGAATGATCTGATTACAGCCAATCAGCATGCTTATCGCAAAAACCATTCCACTACCACTGCATTGGTTGATATGACTGACCAGTGGCTCAATGCTAATGGCAGGTTTGTGGGTGTACTATTTTTAGATTTAATTGCAGCATTTGATTTAGTGGATCATTAAATTATTTTGACAAATTTAAAGCATTATGGTTTCAAAGAAGGTGCATTGAATCAGTCATATCTAACTGACAGGAAACAGTCCACCTATATCAATGGTTCATTTTCTTCCACTTATGCTTTAACTGTGGAATACTGCAGGGCAGCTGCCTTGGGCCACTTCTGTACTTAATATATACCAACGACCTTCCTTATGCCTTAGCTGAAACTCAAGCTACTATATTTGCAGATGATACTACCATTTATACAGTAAGACAATCGGTTCAACAGGTACAGCAAGCTCTATAGTAGATTTGGAAAATATCAGGGAGTGGGTTTGCCGCAACAAACTTGTTTTAAAGACCAAGAAAACCAAAGTTATGTTGGTCTGTTCCACCAGGAAAAGGCCAACATAGCATGGGATAGATACAATTAAGTACGGGAGGAGTACAAATTAAGGAAGTGGCAGAAACCAAACTACTGGGAGTGCAGCTAGACAACTGCTTATCGTGGTCGTCTCAAATAATTAATCTATGTAATAAAAAAAATCATACAGCATGCATGATCAGAAGTATAGCTAAATATTTACCAGGAAAGATTCTTAAGGAAATAACACAAGCATTAATTGAGAGTCAGGTGAACGACTGGGGAAATGCATCAGCAAGTGAAATTAGGAGGCTGCAGATTGAACAGAACAAAGCAGCAAGGATTGTTTTCAGGTGGAGATACGGTTCTTCTGTTATGCACAATCAAAACTCTACATGAGTTTTTGCTAAAAACTCTACATGGAAAGCAGAAAGCTATATTTTTGTGGACAGAGTCTACCCAATTGTATTTCTCAAACCAGCATTGCTGAAATGACCTTTTCTGTGTACCAAAACTTTAGTGTGGGAAGCTAATCAGCTTCACTTGTCTGGGCCCAGTGTCTTTGTCACCTAAATCGCTCTCATTTCTGGAAGGAGTTGCTGCAGCGGCTTGGTTACTTTCTTTCTCTGGATCTGTTTGTTGTCCCTCTCGCTCTGGATCTTTTTCATGTCCCTATTTCTCTGGGCATGCTTGCTCTCTCTCACTTATACAGCTCACATGTTGATCTCTGCCTTGCACAGAAGCCTCTCTTTCTGCATGGCCCTTTAAGATATAATGAAAATCATTTATTTATGTCTAACAAAAGTAAGACATATGCTGTCATATGCTGTCATAAGCTTAAACATTACTCACTTTTTTATCACTAACCTTCATCAGACATGCTCCCTCAGCCCTGTCAGCCTCCAGCCTCTTTCCCTCATTCTTGTCGGCTGTCTTTCGACATGTATTGTTAGTAAACTAATATTTAAAATAACTCAAGGCTTAATAGCTGATTAATCAGTTTAAGTTTTAATTTGTTTATTTGAACAGGTAAAATCTTAATTACTCACTGGATTGGACTTCGGCAGAGCTGCTGGCACTGCCTCTCTTGAAGAATGTCTGTATATCCATCCATCTAACATTAGTCGTTAGCTAGCCTACAGTTGAGAAATTGAGGATAATACAATGACATTGTGATCAACACTATGTCACCTTTTCTACACATGACCTACTGATAATTATTTTTCGATGGCCTACTGAATGAAAGTAATTGAGTATGAAAAGATATATGCATGATGTTACGTCATCTGTCTCATTTATAGCCGGGCACAGAGAGCAAAACTACATGAAACACAACGTTAATTAGATATCATTGCCACATAACTTATGTTGAATTTAAAAGACACCGTTAACGTTACCGTTAGCTAGCTCGCAACATCTGTTACGCTGTAACTTACAGGCAGCCTCACATAAAAACATATTGGTTAACAAAGCTTTGATTATGACCAGTCTATAGTAGTGAATACTCTCTCTCTCTCTCTCTGTTCTAACTTACCACTAAAGCCCCCCTAAAATAGGCCTAGCAACGTCCGGGCACACACGTACACACAGGTTTTCAAACTTAAGAACCCAGTTTCTACATTTGAATATAAAAATTGATTTTATCAAACAAAACTTTGCTACATTTTATTTAGCAATCTCGGATAGACAGTGAGTGCAAGGTAAAATATCTCCTGTGATACCTGTAAACTAGTATCGCCCCCCTTTTGAAAAGCCTGCCTTCGAGAGTGGGAATAAGGAAGTATGGATCCCTTCTTTACAAAGCCAGGAAAAATTATTCAATCTATATATCCTGCATTTCGGAATTTGGGATCTATTGTCCCACAACTGTCCCAGAGTCTGATTGGGCTATTTCTTCCTCAACAAGCTGACCAATAGGATAGGTCTACTTTTCTGCTGTCAGGGATAATAGATTGACATAGGCTCATAGGCAGCGTGTCTATAAAGCTAGGGGAAGCTAAGCTTTCCCTAAGTAAATTTAATTAAATTGCCGAAATTATATATTCTAAATAGCCTTCTTCTGTTAATACAGAAATAAATAAATTCATAAAAATAGGCTACTAAAAGATAATTAGCTTCCCCTGCCTTAAAAAATGTAAGAAATGATGTTGTTTTATATCACATCACCTACAGTCGGAAGGTAATGCAGGCCACGCAATTTGGGCAGCACGCTGCAAATACCAAACAGATCATTTTTGAGCTGCGACTGTCAGTGAAGTAGAGAGGCACAGCCAGGCATATCACAATATTTAAAAATTCAATCATGGGAAAACATAGCTAGGGAAGCAAATGGCTAATGCTCTAATGAGGAGACAATGAAAAGACTAGTCTGTCTTTTAGTTGAACGAACAACAGTAGGCCTATAGCCTATCTTATTGGCACCAGCAGAGAGCATCGTCCATATCCCCAGTGAGTGCGCACTGCACATATTCACTCTTTATCATCTTTGGATCAGTGCCACAGTTTGTTTTTGGACAATAATTTCATCCTCCAGTTCAGATGGACGTCATATTCTACTTGTGTCTTCCGTTCTCGTAGGCCTATTACATGGAAAAACATTGTTTTTATTGATTGTTTGTCCGTGTCAGCAGAGTAAACTACTGTGTAATTTGTCATATTAAAAAAGATCCTGCTAATGTCTCCAGTCATATGAAGGTTAGTAGAATTGCATAAAATGCATTTTTCTCTTGCAAAGAAATAATAAATATATCTGATATAGCCTATAGCCCAGGCCACGACACTATACACACTTTTTATGTGAACAGTGATTGAGTTATATTATTAGCCTAACTTATGATTTTCTTTCCAGGTAGGCCAGTTCTGGTTCTAAAGTATAGAAAATAGCAGATCCATACCACATTGGGTGAGGCGGGATGCAGGAGAGTATGTTGAAACTGAGGTTAAAAATAAATAAAAATATATATATACGAAATATATACACGAGGAAAAAAATATATATACAAAGACAAAGACAAAGACATCTGACTGCTACGCCATCTTGGTTGTACAATCCAATCTACTCATTACATTACGTTTAGTAGGCTATAAAAACATTTATTTGCTTCCCCAAACTTGAAACACACACTTCGCCTAATCATTGGCTACCGATTTTGCTGTTTGTTACTTGTCTTATTGGATGAGGAAAAGTAAATGTGGACAGTTATTCTAACATCTTCAAAGTGTGCGGAAAGGACACACATCATTGCATCTTTGACTTGCATGTTATGTTAAGAACAATTACCACAATCGAAATGTGAAATGCAAATTGTAACTTTTTTCTTCTCAATTCCTATGGCTGGATGCTGCTCGGGCCTGATGGATGTTTCCCAGCCTTGTCATCTGTCCCTATCCGAATGGCCTGTGCTACCTGGAACTTGCCTGCCAAGGAAGTCGTCTCCATCTGCTTCTCTTCCACCAAATTGTAATGAAGTAGACAGAAGATTGTTCCAACCTCCGCTGGTCCCATGTCACAAGTCGTGGAAACTGAAGGCAGCAGCATGCTAATAAGCAGATGGGAGTGACAGAGAGGAACGGAGCAGATTTGCATAATGAATAGCTGCACTGGTGCCAGATCTACCTGCGCCTTCCTCGCTGGGATTGCCTTTGTCTGTGACGGTGGGGATGACCACAAACTTCGCTGACTCCAGCAGCGGCTTCATCGTCGAGTTCGGCTCCTTTCCCTCTCTCTGGATCTGATGTGGCACTGCCTGCTGTGGGAGGTCTGGACCTAGCAGCATCCGTCTGCTATCTTGTTTCTCGTGAAAGATTCAACTAATTGTGTCAGGGGTAGGAATGAGTGGAGTTCTTCATTCCCTTCTCCAGCCTTTGTATTGGGCAGTTCAGTGGTGGGTAATCAAATTATATTTGAACAAATGTTATTAGTCACATGCGCCGAACATAACAGGTATAGATCTTACAGTGAACTGCTTACTTACAAGCCCTTAAACGACAGTGCAGTTTCAAAAAATAGGGATAAGAATAAGAGATAAAAGTAACAAGCAATTAAAGAGCAGCAGTAAAAATAACAGTATATACAGAGGGGTGCCGGTACAGAGTCAATGCACCAGTTAGTTGAGGTAGTATGTACAGTTGAAGTCCTTTTGTTCACCTGACCTAGAATTCCTTACAACCAAATGCCTACCACGTTATCTCCCAATATAATTCTCTTAGATTATAGTCACAGCCATGCATAAGTGCATAAGGAAGTACATTGGAGATGTTGTACCCACTGTGGCTATTAAAACCTACACTAACCAGAAACTGTGGCTAGATGGCGGCATTCGCGCAAAACTGCAAGAGAGAACCACCGCATTCAAACATGAAAAGATGGCGGGGAAAATGGCCGAAAATAACCAGTGTAGTTATTCCCTCCGCAAGGAAATCAAACAAGCGAAATGTCGGTATAGGCACAAAGTGGAGTCGCAATTCAACGGCTCAGACATGAGACGTATGTGGCATAGTTTACAGGCAATTATGAACTACAAAAAGAAGACCAGCGACATCACAGACACTGATGTCTGGTCTCTAGACAAACTAAACACTTTCTTTGCCCGCTTTGAGGATAATATAGTGCCACCGCCGAGGCCCTCTACCATGGACTGCAGGCCCCCCCTCTCCTCTGTGGCCGACGTTAGTAAGACATTTAAACGTGTAAATCCTTGCACGGCTGCTGGCCCAGACGGCATCTCTAGCCGCGTCCTCAGAGCATGCACAGACCAGATAGTGTGGTCTACAGCTTATAATAAGGTACTCTACATCAGACGAGCAACACCTCAAGAATTCTTTAATATTAGACATTGCGCACCAGCTGTTATTGACACATATACACACATCCCCATCCCTCGTCTTACCAGACGTAGCTTCTCTGTCCTACTGACACATGGAAAATCCCACCAGCTCTATTTTATCTGTGTCGTTGTTCAGCCACGACACGGTGAAACATAAGATATTACAGTGTTTCATGTCCTGTTGTTTTGATAGCCTTGATCGTTTATCATCAGTTTTGTTTTCCAATGATTGCATGTTGGCCAATAGAACGGATGGTAGAAGCGGTTTATTCACTCACCTATGAATTCTTAGAAGGCAGCCTGAACTCTGACCCCTTTTTCTCCATGTTTTCTTCATGCAAATGATGGGGATTTGGGCCCGCATATTCTTTGCTTCAGACTCATTAAAGAAAAAATCTTCATCCAGTTCGAGGTGAATAATTGCTGTTCTGATGTTCACTAATGTTGGGAAACTGTTCTGATGTATTCTCAATGACCGAATACAGACCTTCCTCGCACAACATACACTGTCAGCAAAAAAAAACAAATGGACTCTCTACCCAAACACAGAACAGAACAGATACACACATTACACACACTAATAAAACTGTATGTTCATCAGAAAAGCAGAGGAAAAGTATTTGCATGTTTTGTTCATTTTAAGAATGATTTTTAGTCCATTGATTAAATTACAAAACCCTCCAAAGCAGTGTTGGGGGTAAAGTATGACATCATAAAATGTATTTACTTGAACAATATGTATTAAAAGGAACAATAAAAGAACAGAGTTTTTTGCACCTTTGACACAACTACAACAACATAACCAACAAAAACTCCTGCAGCTCTGTCGGACGCTGGGTAGGTACACATAGCTAATCTCTTGGCAGTAGTACTGTTGAATACTTCATCACTGACCTCAACCCAGAGTCTCTTAGAGAGTTCACAGTCATTCCACTGACAAAACTATCAGATCAGAGCAAAATCACACTCTACTTGAAAGGAGCTTTACTCAATCAAGAGGCATCAAAGCCAAAGGAACTGAATAATATTAAGAAATGCTATAGATGGAATGAGAGGAGTGTGGAAATCTACCAAAAAACAATTAGGTAAAAACAAATTCAATCCCTTCTAGACAATTTTCTTGGACAACATTTTTCACTGTAACAGTGAACGTGTAAACCTGACTGTAGAAAACCTAAACAGTATATTTGACCTCTCAACTTCCCTATCAAATCAAAAAATGTCAAGCAGACAACCTAATAAAATTAACAACAATGGCAAATGGTTTGATGAAGAATGCAAAAACCTAAGAAAGAAATTGAGAAACCTATCCAATCAAAAACAGAGGCCCAGAAAACCTGAGCCTACAGCTTCACTATGGTGAGTCACTAAAGCAATACGGAAATACACTACAGAAAAAGAAGAAACAGCACGTCAGAAATCAGCTCAATGTAATTGAAGAATCCATAGAATCTAACCACTTCTGGGAAAATTGTAAAACTCTAAACAAACAACAAAACAAAGAGTTATCTATCCAAAATGGTGATGTATGGATAAACCACTTCTCCAACCTTTTGGCTCTATAACAAAGAACAAACAGCAAAAACATGTACATGAGCAGATACAAATCATAGAGTCAACTATTAAAGACTACCAGACCCACTGAATTCTCCAATTACATTGAATGAACTACAGGACGAAATACAAACCCTCCAACCCAAAAAGGCCTGTGGTGTTGATGGTATCCTAAATTAAATTATAACATATACAGACCACAAATTCCAAATGGCTAAACTCTTTAACATCATCCTCAGCTCTGGCAACTTCCCCAATATTTGGAACCAAGGACTGATCACCCCAATCCACAAAAGTGGAGACAAATTTGACCCCAATAACTACTGTGGGATATGCATCAACAGCAACCTTGGGAAAATCCTCTGCATTATCATTAACAGCAGACTCGGGCATTTCCTCAGCGAAAACAATGTACTGAGCAAATGTTAAATTGGCTTTTTACCTAATTACTGTACAACAGACCACATAATCACCCTACACACCTTAATTGATAAACAAACCAAAACAAAGGCAAAGTCTTCTCACGCTTTGTTGATTTAAAAAAAGCTTTAGACTTAATTTGACACGAGGACCTGCTATACAAATTGTAGGAAAGTGGTGTTGGGGGAAAAACATAAGACATAAAATCCCTTTACACAAACAACAAGAGTGCGGTTAAAATTGGAAAAAAAACCATTACTTTCCACAGGGCTAGGGATGAGACAGGGATGCAGGTTAAGCCCCACCCTCTTCAACATATGTGACCCGATTCAGGAAACTAGGTGTATGTCGCAAGTCACGACTTCACATGAGAGAGGTTTGAACGTAAAACATTTTTTTTATATCAAAATCTGTTTTTTGGCAGAAATGCCTTCTCGAACATGTGCCTTAATATCAAACTTGTATGCCATCTGTAAATACGAAAACAATTGTTCAAGTATGAGCCTAGTTCGTTTAACCACAGACAAAGTGAGCAACCTTCCTGGTAGCCATGATTGGCTGAGATAATGAGTGGGCTGGATTTGTCAAGAGATGAGATTAGATTGGTCTACCATATAGCACACGTCTCTCTATTGGAGTTGGTCATTATGCCTAGGTAATCGTGTCAAACGTTGCTTTTTTAAAAATGTATTACATGGTAAAACTGCATAAACCTAATGTAAAGTTAAAGTGTACTGTTAGCTAGCTAATGTTAGCTGGCTGGCCCTCTAGCTAACGTTATGTGTATGCTCTCCACTTCCTGGAGGACCGAGTTTTGAAATCAGTGGAATTTGAGTATGATAGCTAAGGAGATGGAGACAACACCCGTCTAGATTCCATCGTCAAGGGCACCATGCATGGCATCAGACAGGAGGCACGTCCAACCATAATGTAAACTGGTAAGATAGTCTAGCTAGCTACATTTTCTATTATTACACATTTCTAATTTTGACAGGAAGTGGCTGGTTCGCTAGCTAACGTTGTGTATGATCTTATTCTTCATATCTCACACACATTTCTCACACACATTTGCTTGACTAGTTATAGCCATAGAACCTGGTTGGTTAGCTACATGCAGATTCATGCAGGGTAGTAATGTCATGAGTTGTGATTATGGTCCAGTGTTTAGCTATCTAGCTAAATGTCTTAACAAAAGAATCCACTCTAATTTTGACAAAGTATTTTAATTTCAAGTTAGTGAACTAGCTAGCTAACATTAGCTGGCTGGCTCGCTAACTAAAGTTACATCATCCGTTGGGATTCATTGTTTACCAAGCTAGTTACATTTCTGAACAAAACACTCTCGTCTTAGTGTGCCAGAGCGCAGAATAAGTGATGAATTTTTGAATGCTCAACACCCTTTGAAAATGTCCTGTGTCTGTAAACATCGACAACAAAGTGTAATTAAATTGTTGCCAGCAGCACTGTTACAGTCACCAAAACTCTGGACAACCTGTAAACTGCCTAACCAGCTTTGCTAGGGGGTGTGAAATGGTCAGAGTCAGGTGTTCTCTCATTATGTGTCTGGAAATAGCTAGCCAATGTTAGCTTGGGTGCTTGACTGTTGTTGTGAGGTCAGAGCTTTCGGAACAACCCTACTTATTGGCCAGAACATCCAGTGTTCGCTCTGAACGCGAAAGGCTCTGAATTTACGTACTGACAATCTGACAGCACAGTCACCAACGCTCTGGATAACATACTGTAACAGCCTAACCAGCTCTGCTAGGGCGAGTACTGTTCAGTGAGCTGTTTTCTCTCTCTTAGATGTCTGGAAGTAGCTAGCAAGTTAGTACAGAACGCATGGATCAACCCTTAAAGAGATGAGTGGGGCTAAGGCTTAAGAGGGTGAGAACAATGCTGAATGGGTATAGACAAAGATGGGCTCTCCAATAGTAGTACCAAAACATTGAAAAGCGGTTTTCTTAAAAGAGAGTTTAGAAGTTGATCAACTTTCAAAGCAGAATTACTTTCCCATTGTAGTGTATGATATACCATTTTGTAGCTTTGAGTCTCTAATTTAATCCAATGTAAAAAACAGAACTTAAAATGCTGCTACAGAAATATAGGTTGTATTTACAATGGTGTTTGTTCTTCACTGGTTGCCCTTTTCTTGTGGCAACAGGTCACAAATCTTGCTGCTGTGATTGCAAATTGTGGAATTTCATCCTTTCACAATGTCGAGATATTCACAAAAACTGTATCCATGTGCATACTATCCTATAAAACTCCCCTGCAGAGAGGAACTATGACATCGGTGATCGGGAGTTCCCGGTGGTGTAGGGGGCATTAGAGGAGTGGAGACACTGGCTGGAGGGTGCCAAGGACCTGTTTCTCATCCTCATCGACCATTGGAACTTGGAGTACATATGGAGAGAGAGGCGGCTGAACCCGTGCCAAGCAAGGTGGGCCCTTTTCTTTACTAGTGGGCCCTTTTCTTCATACCGCCCAGGTTCAAAGAACATCAAAGTCGATAACCTGTCCCAACTCCACGATTCGGGAGAGGTTCTTGTCCTGAGTGGTCCCGTCATACCGCCCTCCTGACTCGTTGCTCAGGATGTCTCCCACTACGTCAAGTCCTGCTCGCATGTGCCCAAACCAAGTTTTCCTGGAACACACCAACTGGAAAACTCCTTCCCCTCCCCATGCCTCAGTGCCCTTGGACCGATCTGTCGATAGATTTTGTCACCGATCTTCCCCTGTCTGATGGTTTCACCACTGTTATGGTTGTTGTTGACAGATTCTACAAATCCTTCTTTTTTATCCATCTCTCTGGTCTCCTTACTGATCTCCAGGTGCTATGGCCATCCGGGGGATCTTGTCTCCGACCGTGGTCCCCAATTCACGTCACATGAATGGAGAGACTTCATGGAGAAGCTGGGGCTCACGTTCAGTCTCACATCCGGGTACTGGCCTCAGTCCAACAGGCAAGTGGAGAGGACCAATCAGGAGCTGGAGAAGTTCCTGAGGAGTCACTGTCAGGACCGGCAGAGGGAGTGGGCCTGGATTCTTCCCTGAGATGAGTACCCCCAGAACTCACATCCACCTGGTTGTCTCTATTCCAGTGGATCCTGGGGTACCCTGGATCTGTGGACCCCGAGCCAGACCGAAGTCCCTGCAGTGGATGAGTGGTTCCGGCAGGCAGAGAAGATTTGGGACTCCAATGCGCCGTCTGGTGCCAAAAGGAGCAGGCGGACCGCCACCACAGTAAGGCACCCATTTTCCATCCTGGTGATCACGTCCGGCTAACCACCAGGAACCTCCCGCTCTGCCTGAGCAACCGGTTAGTGGGGCCATTCAAAGTTCAAAGTTCAAACTTACCGATTACAGCTTCCCAATGACTACGAGATCTCACCTTCTTTTCACGTTTCCCTCCTCAGGCCGGTGGTTCCTGGTCCCCTGGCTGATGCCGTCCCCCATGACAACCCTCAGCCTCCCCTGGACATTGAGGGTAGTCCCGCCTATGCCGTCAGATCCCCCCTGAACTCTTGACGTCACGGGGGTCGAATCCTTAGGCACATCTGGACTTCATCACCTCACTGACTACTTCCCCCTTTATATAGTGCTCTGTTGTCAGGCAATATTGTTTGTATCCATGTTTAGACACTTTCTTGTTTTGTATTGTTCAATGTTCATCATTAAACTCACAAACTGCACTTGCTTCCTGGCTCCCTGTCATCTACGTTACAGTCCCAGGATTGATGCTTTTTTGGTCAATGGGAAAAGGTGAGCTTCAACCAATTGTAGCTTATTTCAATACATTATATATTCAATGGGAAAAGAAGTGTCAGATCCTTGATGTTTATATCAATATTTTTGCCGTCAATGGGAAAAGACGGGTGTCAACCAAAGCATGCTTATGTCAATATATTGCATTCAATGGGAAAAGATGAGCATCACAAGGTTGCATTCAATGGGGTAAAATTTTACTCATACTATTGATGCCTAGAGTCTAGATGCCTAAGTGAATGCATTGCATTCAATGGGGAGAGATTAGCATCCCAATAAGGATGCCTATGGTACTTGACACTGTCCTTCTCCATCCTTTCTCTCTTTCTCCCTTCCTTCTCTTTCCCACTCCCTTCATCTTGTCACTCTTTCTCCCTCCTCTCTCACTCCTCATTCCTTTCTCTCTCTCTCTCCCTCCCCCCTCCATTCTTTCTCCCTTATTTACCGTCTCCCCTTCCCCCTCATCTCTAGCTCTCCTACCTCCACAGACAGGATAATGACTAGTGAGTATGCCTGTTGTGGTGATTGTATTACCGCCACAGCGGTGGTCATGAACTCAGTCACCCTTTGGTGACGGTTCTCTCCAAGTGTTGATGCTGCTGATGGTCATTAGTCGTTTACCAAACTTGCTAACTGCCTGGTACTCAGCACTCTATTGTCTCTCTAGTCACTCTGACATCAAAGCAAATGTAATCCAAATCTACTCAAACACTTCATGAGAGCCCATGTTGCGCAACATCTATATAGGCTTTGCAATTGCGCAAGAAAAGGGATGACCTCTATAAAAAAGAGGAGGATCCAATCAGCTTTCTATAGGCTAGGCCTATATTTATTTCTCAACTTTCCTAATATTAAGCACATTGCTTTTCTTTACAACAGGAGTGTAGCCTACCTGCCTGGCATGAAAATGAACCACGGGAAAGGATACTCCATATGCTATTTCAGTGCATAGATGACATGTATTTTTTCCCCTGCCCCTGTTTCGAGACAGGTGCGTGATAATGGTCCATTTTACATCAAAACAAATTTGAAACATACAGTACCAGTCAAAAGTTTGGACACACCTACTCATTCAATGGTTTTTCTTTATTTGTACTGTTTTCTACATTGTTGAGGATATGGCAGACAAACGCCCCCTTTGGAGAGATTGGGTACCCCTAGTAAACTGGAAAAAAAATCTTTCAAAAATTGTTAATATATGCAAATAAAAATTATTATTGGATAGAAAACACTCTAAAGATTCTAAAACCGTTGGAATTATGTCTGTAAGTATAGCAGAACTCACAGGGCAGGCATTCTTCCAAACTAGTTTCTGTGGCCATGAAAGTTGGAGCAACTTTGACGTCATGCCCCCACCCCTCCCAACCAGCTATGATTCTGGGGACACTTTCTATCTCTTCCGCTAGATGTCCTCTTTCATTAGAGCTTCAAACCGTTCAAATCGCGCGAGAATTGACCCTATGGGAGTGAAATTAGTGCGTGCCACGAGAGAATAGGCTGTGCGTATGGGCGCGAATTGGTCACAGTCATTCCTTTGTTTCCAGCACTGAAGAGAAGGGCAGACGATGGGCGATTGAATTGAAGTTTGTTTTGCACGTCTAAAACATCATAAAGCTTGCTTCTGCACTTAGTTTGACCTGTTTAGTCGACATATAATGTGTAATTTTGAAGTTTTGATGCGCAACTTATCCGGACCAGAGGACGTTTTGGGTGCATTTCAGCTGATGTTATTAGCAGTAGCTAATACAAAGACGCAAGACTTGAAACCAAACGATGTATTGGGTAAGTATGAAGCCTTCTAAGACATTCTGAACGAAGACCATCGAAGGTAAGGGAATATTTATGCTTAAATCTGTGTTTCTGTTGACTCCAACATTACGTGGAAATGTAGCTTGGAACTGAGCGCTGTCTCACAATATGGAATAGTGTGCGATTTCTGTAACGTTAAAAATAAATCTAACACAGCGGTTGCATAAAGAAGCAGTGTATCTTTCTAACTATATGTAGAACATGTATATTTAGTCAAAGTTTATGATGTCTATTTTACGTTATCTTGCCGCGCTACATAGATTTCCTGCGGGCGTTTTTGAGTAATTTCTGAAGGTGAACTCACTGTAAATGGACATTTATGGATATAAATGGCATATTATTGAAAAAAAAAAATATGTACTGTGTAATATGTCATATTACTGTCATCTGATGAAGATTTTCAAAAGGTTAGTGAGCGATTTATTTTTTAATCCTGCGTTTGTTGATTGCATGTTTTGGCTATTGAAATGAGCTGTGTCTGGTGGTGGTTTTACATATATATGTGCTATGTTTTCGCCGTAAAACATTTTAGAAATCTGACTTGCTGGCTAAATGAACAAGATGTTTATCTTTAATTTGAGCTATTGGACTTGTTAATGTGTGGAGGTTAAATATTTTTAAGAATATTTTTGCGTTCCATGCGCCACCGTTCCAGCTGCACGTGGGAGGGTTGATTCCCAATTGGGAACCAGTATCGTAGACAGGTTAATAGTGAAGACATTCAAACTATGAGATAACACATTTGGAATCATGTATTAACCAAAAAAGTGTAAACAAATCTTAATATATTTTATATTTGAGATTCTTCAAAGTAGTCAACTTTGCACTAATCACAACATTGCACACTCTTGGCATTCTCTCAACCAGCTTCACCTGGAATGCTTTTCCAACAGTCTTGAAGGAGTTCCCAGATATGCTGAGAACTTGTTGGCTGCTTTTCCTTCACTCTGCGGTCCAACTCATCCCAAACCATCTCAATTGGGTTGAGGTCGGGTGATTGCGGATGCCAGGTCGTCTGATGCAGCACTTCATCACTCTCCTGCTTGGTCAAATAGAACATTTCACAGCCTGGAGGTGTGTTGGGTCATTGTCCTGTTGGAAAACAAATGATAGTTCCACTAAGCGCAATCCAGATGTGATGGCGTATCGCTGCAGAATGCTGTAAGCCTTGAATTCTAAATTAAGGGTCACCTCCATGCTTCACGGTGGGAACCACACATGCAGAGATCATCCATTCACCTACTCAGCGTCTCACAAAGACACGGCGGTTGGAACCAAAAATAAAACAAATTGGACTCATCCGACCAAAGGACAGCTCTCTAATGTCCATTGCTTGTGTTGCTTGGTCAAGCAAGTCTCTTCTTATTATTGGTGTCCTTTAGTAGTGGTTTCTTTGCAGAATTTCGAAAGTTGATGTTGAAATGTGTCTGTTACTTGACCTCTGTGAAGCATTAATTTGGGCTGCAATTTCTGAGGCTGGTAACTCTAATAAACTTAGCCTCTGCAGCTGGGTCTTCCTTTCCTGTGGCGATCCTCATGAGAGCCAGTTTCATCAAAGCACTTCATGGTTTTTGCAACTGCACTTGAAGAAAGTTATTTTTATTCTATTGTGAGATGGGTTTTTTAATTGAACCTTTATTTAAGAACAAATTCTTATTTACAATGACTGCCTTGTCCAGGGGCAGAACAACATGTTTTTACTTTGTCAGCTTAGGGATTCGATCCAGCAAACTTTCAGTTACTGGCCCAACACTGTAACCACCTAGTGGCAATAAATAATAAAGTGGCAATATTTCGAGAATAAAGTCGAAATTTCATTTCATTAATAAAGTGGTATTTTCGAGAATAAAATGTAAATTACATTTAGTGAATAAAGTGTCTAATACTTTTGAGAATAAAGTTTTTTGTTGGGTGTGTTCACGTAGCCTACTAGCCTATGTTCGTTAGAAGAATAGTTGCCATAAGGAAGAAATACTACTGTTAATAAAACACCATCGATAAGGTAGTTAATAGTTGCCATTAAGCACATATTCTTTGCAAGGTGTTCATCTAGGCTACGCAGAAGAAAGATGTAGCGAATTAGGAGAACAGACTGACAGGGACTCTTTGCGTTCAGTGACAGTGACAAAAAAGTTTAGTGTTTGTGCTCATAACGCACCATGGCCGTTACATGAATGTATGAGACTATATGTAACGGATGTGAAATGGCTAGCTAGTTAGCGGTGCGCGCTAGTGGCATTTCAATCGGTGACGTCACTTGCTCTGAGACTTTGAAGTAGTTGTTCCCCTTGCAAGTTATTTGACCATTAGAATAATAACCGTAAGTGTGCAGTGACGTGTGCACTGTTTGAATGAGTATATTCGATCAGATTGATGACCATTTGTTTGTTTTGCCCCTACTTTTTACTGCCCACACACACAACCCACCTGTCTCTTCCTATGTATGCAACCACACTAGAGAGGGACCTCCTTCTGATAATAATCTGTGGCACTGCCTTTTTCCAGGTCCTAATACTTATAATAATATGCTTATTATCTGCTAAAAGAGAAAGGATTTCCTTGTTGCTAAAGCCAATTCTAAAGTATAGTTTCACCATTTAATCTACTTGCAGGTATTTCAACGATGGCATGCACAGCAACTGAGAGCCAGGGAGACATGCACTTAACCAAATCCCTATGTTAATCTCAAAATATACTTATTTCTCCAAATTAAATTTAGAATTTATTCTTGGAAGTTTGCCACTTTATTCTTGAACTATTACCAATTTATTCTCAGAAAATTGCCACTTTATTCTCAAAACATTGCCACATTCTGAAAATATTGCCACATTATTCACGAAATATAATTTCTAAGTTGTTCTCGAAATATTTCAATTATATTCTTGAAATATTGCCACTTTGTTATGTACCATTGTGCAAAAAGATAATAGTCCAAGTCCCACCTTCCGTCACAGTTTTTTTCTTCTTTTTTTCCCACTTGGCCTTACTGTACTACTCTTCCATAAGCAGCAGCATGTGTGATTAATCAAACAAAGTGAGTGCAAAAAAGGGTTAATGCAGATAGTTTGTGAAGCTATTCAGTGAACTATTTAGCAGTGTTATAGCTTGAGTGTAGAAGCTGTTCAGGGTCCTGCTGGTTCCAGACTTGGTGCATCGGTAACACTTGCCGTGCTGTAGCAGAGAGAACAGTCTATGGCTTGGGTGGCTGGAGTCTTTAACCATTTTTAGGGCCTTCCCCTAATATCGCCTGGTATAGAGGTCCTGGATGCCAGCGAGCTTGGCCCCAGTGATGCATTGGACCCTACTCACTAACCTCGGTAGAACCTTATAGTCAGATGCCAAGCAGTTGCCATACCAAGCGGTGATGCAGTCAGTCAAGATGCTCTCAATGGTGCAGCTGTCTAACTTTTTGAGAATCTAAGGGCATTTGCCAAATCTTTTCAGCCTCCTGAGGGGGAAGAGGTAATGTCTTGCAATCTTCACGACTGTGTTGGTGTGTTTGGACCATGATAGATCCTTAGTGATGTGGAAACCGTGGCAATTGAGACTCTCGATCCGCTCTACTACAGCCCCATCGATGTGAATGGAGGTGTGCTCAGCCCTCCATTTCCTGTAATCCACTATCAGCTCCTTTGTCTTGCTGACATTGAGGGAGAGGTTATTGACCTGGCACCACAATGCCAGTTCTCTGATCTCCTCCCTATAGGCTGTCTCGTTGTCATTGCTGATCAGGCCTACCACCGTTGTGTCATCAGCAAACTTAATGATGGTGTTGCAGTCGTGGGTCAACAAGGAGTACAGGAGGGGACTAAGCACGCAATGCATTGACAAAAGCATCAACAGGCTGACACTCATCTTTTCCCATTGACTGCACATTTACTGACATAAGCATCAATTGGTTGACGCTCATCTCTTCCCATTTGCACTGCAAAGCCTGCTGGGAGCATGGCCAATTGACAATATTGATGTCAATTGGTTGAAGCCTACCTTTTTGCAAAAACATCACAAGATGATGCTTTGATTCAAAAATGGTCTGATTGAGCCGAGAACGGTGTAAGAATGCATCATTATTTCCCATTGTTATTTCTCTCAAGTGAGGAGTTTGCCAGCCCGAGCATATGTTGACTGTGTGTGTGTGTGAGTGTGTGTGTGTGTGTGTGTGTGTGTGTGTGTGTGTGTGTGTGTGTGTGTGTGTGTAAATGCTCATTCTAAATATACTGTAGGTGCCTAATGAGGGCGGGGTCTTAGAGAAAGCACTCAGGTCTAAATTCTCTAACAGGTACATATCATAACTATTAGAGGATTTAGACCTGAGTGCTCCCTCAAAGCCCCCACCCTCATTAGGCACATACAGTATATTTAGAATTAGCATTTACACGCACACACAGACACACACACTCAGTAGTCCAGCAAAATGGATGAATAGAGAGATGAGAGAGAATGAGAGGGGGAGGGAAAGGGGAAAGAAATTGAGGAGGAGAGGTGAGGAGGACAAAGCCAATGGGAAGAGAGGACAGTTGAATGAATCATGTTCTTTTTATCTTCTATGTTGTGTGGATACGTGTATGTGTGTGTGTGTGTCTGTGAATGTGTTTGTGTGTGTGTGTGTGTGTCCTGGGCATTTTATAGGGAAGCAGCAGCAGATGGTTGGCCTAACTAAGGGTACTCTGGTTTCTTGAAAGGGGGATCCATTTCCAAACCTACACTAGAGAGGGACCTTCTCGGGGTGGTGAGTGTACATCCTGATTCACACTGAACCTCTTCCCCTAATTAAGGCTGGCCCTCTATGGATCCACCTGAGCTGAGAGCAGCAATGAGATGAGAGAATGAGTGGAGGTGAGAGAGAAGCAAGTTGCCTAAATGTAACATTTTCAGGGTTCTTGTGTCATTGAAGTATTCATTTTGACGAGCCTGAAGTCATAATTAGGCATTCCTGCCAGAATCAGTCAAATTCGACGTCTGAGGTAAGTAGGACACACACTAAATAAGGCAGTGACATAATGATGTCTTACGCACATTTCACATTTTCATTATGACACACACTTCTGTAGGAAATTAAATACACCCACACGCCGCATCTCAAGTGCACACTCATTCCCAAGACAGCCATCATTGTTAAGTAATCAACCCGGTATCATTTACAGCCACAAATAATCAATTTAGCACAACATGACACAAGACAAATTGACACCGCTTAGCACTGTTACGAGGTATCCAAAAAGATCACACGCTACTAGAAGGAACATCTCCTGCTGTCAAAATGTGCCAGTTTTAGACTCGTTCCAGAAAAGATGGCAACAGATATGGTGACAGATATTCAGTCGTCTCATATCAGTCAGTCAGACGAAAGTCCTAACTTGGGTGCTAAGTGCTAATGGTACGATTGACGGCGAACCTGCACTCTGCCAGCTGCTATTTACGCCCCCAAAAAGCACTCCCTGGAAAATTCCAGGCCTCGTAATTCATATCATCATCAGTTCCGAGCTGGTACATCCACTTTTCCAGGGGACCTGGGGTGTGGCGTGAGCGTGGTTTAAGTCTAGATGGAGAGATTTATCTGCTTTTAAAAACAAGTGCTAGGGTGAAGATATTGTGGTAAACCAAGTAAATGTACAGTATAGGGCCTTATACAAACTGTTGTATTTTATGCCAAATTCGGAATCGTTTTTTTAGCCAAATTCCATTTTATCGGTTTTATTTTCCCAGATTTTATATAGTTTCACTCTCAAAAATCACACTTTAAAAAAAATATAAAAACTAACACAATTGGATGTTCAAAGTCCACAACACTGCTTAATTCACATATCTTTTCATTCCAGTCTCCACATTTATCTCCTCACATTCCCTCTCCAAACTCTAATTCATTCCATATGCATTTTCTGCTCCAGGTATCTAAATAGTTTATTCCTCAGTTTAATCTTCAAGGTATTTTAACCATTATATTTTATAATATACAGTGGGGAGAACAAGTATTTGATACACTGCCGATTTTGCAGGTTTTCCTACTTACTAATCATGTAGAGGTCTGTAATTTTTATCATAGGTAGACTTCAACTGTGAGAGACGGAATCTAAAACAAAAATCCAGAAAATCACATTGTATGATTTTTAAGTAATTCATTTGCATTTTATTGCATGACATAAGTATTTGATCACCTACAAACCAGTAAGAATTCCGGCTCTCACAGACCTGTTTGTTTTTCTTTAAGATCCCCTCCTCTCCTCCACTCATTACCTGTATTACCTGCACCTGTTTGAACTCGTTACCTGTATAAAATACATCTGTCCACACACAAAAACAAACAGACTCCAACCTCTCCACAATGGCCAAGACCAGAGAGCTGTGTAAGGACATCAGGGATACAATTCTAGACCTGCACAAGGTTGGGATGGGCTACAGGACAATAGGCAGGCAGCTTGGTGAGAAGGCAACAACTGTTGGTGCAATTATTAGAAAACAGAAGAGGTTCAAGACAACTGTTAATCACCCTCGGTCTGGGGCTCCATGCAAGATCTCACCTCGTGGGGCATCAATGATCATGAGGAAGGTGAGGGATCAGCCCAGAACTACACGGCAGGACCTGATCAATGACCTGAAGAGAGCTGGGACCACAGTCTCAAAGAAAACCATTAGTAACACACTACGCCGTTATGGATTAAAATCCTGCAGCTCACGCAAGGTCCCCTTGCTCAAGCCAGCGCATGTCCAGGCCCGTCTGAAGTTTGCCAATGACCATCTGGATGATCCAGAGGAGGAATGGGAGAAGGTCATGTGGTCTGATGAGACAAAAATATAGCTTTTTGGTCTAAACTCCACTCGCCGTGTTTGGGGGAAGAAGAAGGATGAGTACAACCCCAAGAACACCATCCCAACCGTGAAGCATGTAGGTGGAAACATCATTCTTTGGGGATGCTTTTCTTTAAAGGGGACAGGACGACTGCACCGTTTTGAGGGGAGGATGGATGGGGCCATGTATCGCGAGATCTTGGCCAACAACCTCCTTCCCTCAGTAAGAGTATTGAAGATGGGTCGTGGCTGGGTCTTCCAGCATGACAACGATCTGAAACACACAGCCAGGGCAACTAAGGAGTGGTTCCGTAAGAAGCATCTCAAGGTCCTGGAGTGGCTTAGCCAGTCTCCAGACATGAACCCAATAGAACATCTTTGGAGGGAGCTGAATGTCCGTATTGCCCAGCAACAGCCCCAAAACCTAAAGGATCTTTGTAAGTAGGAAACACTGCCGATTTTACAGGTTGTCAAGTCTCCCCACTGTATCTACTGTGCATAATATGTTACTTTTACACACATTTTTGTTCCCTTTATTTTCTCTCCACCATCTCTCCTCTCTCCACATCTACTCCATCATTGCTGTACAGTCTCTCCCAGTCTCTTTCAAAAAACGTTCCTCAAACATTTACATTGTTTTCCGCTTTAATATCAGTATCTCCAAGGTTTCTCCTAGTCTTTTCTCCAGTCTCTCTTCACAGTTTCCACATCTATTATACCTCCATAGTACTGTATCTCTTACATACTATTTTCCATACTGTCTGATTCCAACAGTGTCCTGTATCTCTGCGTGTTCTAGTCTCAGCCTCTCTGCCCTCATCTCTCTCTCATCACATCCACCTATCAGCCCCTGATAAACTGTGACATGCTGAACCACACTTAGAATTTATACACATTCCAGACGCTGCGAGCGCGTGACATTCAGTGCAGTTTGAAGGACAACTGAGGAAATGAGAAGGATATAATGGAACATGCCAGAAGCCTAAACAGCAGTCAGAGGCACTCTTTTAATGTGATCTGCTTGAGCGCTTCAATATTAAGAGCAATTAAAAAAAAGTGGCAGTGACTGCACGAGGCGTCACATGCCTGATAGCACCAAAATAGCTGCACATCCACATCCTACACAAACAGCAAAAAAGGAACTGACAATCGCAGATAAGCTCTTTTCCAGAAATCCTGGTAGGAAAATTCCCAGTTCCTGCTCATATCAGCCCCAGCATCTTTCCACAGCCCTGCTCCTGCCTTGTGCCATGCTCTGCTCTCCCAGGTCCTTCTCCCCAGCCCTGTTCCAGTGTAAGAAACCTAACAACCATCGGAGAGATGCCAAATACTGGACTGAGCAGAGTACTGTGTAAGCTTCCTCCGGTATGGTCTGTCGTCTGAGATCAAGATACACCCAAAACACAACCACGGCATACGCAAAAATAGATACAGCCTTGTGCCCTAGCCCCTCTCCAAACCCCAGAGGTGAGCCCAAGTTTTCCCCTGTGAGACAGCTATATTTGGAAAAGGCTGGGAGGAGACGTGGGAGCGTATCCAGTGGGGCACTGGGTCAGCCATTCATCTCATATTTTTTTCCATGTTCCACTTGGCACACTATCAGCTGCAGGAGAGAGTGTGGGAGTGTGCACAGGATCCATTGTGAGCAGGTGTGTGTGAATGTGAAGCAGGTGTTAGTGTGAGAGAGAACGATGGAGGCAGAGAGAGAGAGTGTGTGTGTGTGTGTGTGTCATATGTCATTACTGCGCTGTACCCATCTGTACCTTGGTATAAGGATACAGAGCTCAAGGGAGGGACAACAACTCACATTTACAATGGGGGAAAGGAGAGAGAGAGAAAGAAATAGAGAGGGAGAGAGAGAGTGTGTTTGAGTTTGGAGAGAGAGGGAGAGCGAGAGAGAGAGAATGGAAAGCGAGAAAGAGGGAGATAAAGAGAGAGAGTGTGAGAATGGAGAGACACAGAGAGAGCAGAGCCGTGCACATACCTTTCAGGGGGCAGCTGCTCAAAATACCCCCTTCCCTCCCAAATAAAAGATGAAAAAAGAACATAGACTTTCGTAAATCATAACTAGAGCTCTAGAGATTCATAACATACCAACTGCCCGTATACCCAAAATCTCAACATTTATAGTTATATTTATTTTCTGCAGAAGCAACACATTCACTCATTACACATGGTAGTGCCAGTGATTCCTAAGCCTACTAAGAGACGACGAGCAATGATTGTTGATGACTGATTAACTAACTGCACGCCGCTCTGGATAATCTGCTAAATGACAACAACAATTTTCTGAGATTCAAGAAATTATGAAATTAGCTAGTTTGATGTGCAATTTGTCACATTTACATTTTCTAAGTAAAATGACAAAGGAATTCATAAAAATAATTAAATCCACCGATCCGCAGTGGGCACTTTTTCATAAGAGCGCAAAAGAGCCTGAAAGTGAGAATGGAGAGACAGAGGAAGTGAGAGAGAGAGAGCACGAGACAGAAACAGAGACACAGAAACAGTGAGCAATTAGAGTGACAGAGTAGATATCTAAGCAAGAACCTCCAGGAGAATACTCCTTCCCCGTGTGGATCAAACTCCTAGTGGGAGAGACACTGCCTAGTGAGAGAGACATTGTGATTAAGTGAAAGTATGATGCCACTTTAATTATCTATTAGAATAGCGTTCTGCTGCTGAAAATGTTTCATCATATTAAAAGACTGATTCTAAATTGTGCATGGGGCAGGATTCATTTGGCGCTATTCTCTATTCACTGATCTAATTTGGTTTCCCTCCCTCCTTTCTCCATTCGCCGATGTCTCCAAGGGAAAGAAGTGGCACTTAAAAAACATCTTTATCTCTCTGTCCCAACTACGGCGGAGCGAGGAAAAAACTAAAACTCTCCTTCTGTTAAAAAACATGCTTCTGTTAAAAAACTATCCAAACAATAAAATGGTTACTTTTAGCCTCTATCGCTAAACTGTATTTGAACAGAGAGAGAGTGAGAGAGAGAGAAAAAAAATCTGAACTCAGGACAGGGCTACTGTATGACTTTTGACAGGAGAGATGCCTTTTTAACTTTGAAACTAGAATAGTCCCAGTGACAGTTTCACCGCTATGAATTGCCGTTTTAAAGGGCGACAAGACATCCTGATTTGGCCTCGTTTTAGATTTGGTTCATTAAGAAATGCTAGCAGCCATGACTGAATTCAAATGTGAGTAGGTTTCGTTGTGTTTTGATGTTAATGTCTCAGGTGGGAAGAGTTATCCAAGTAATTTAGCCAATTAGCTTAGCAACTGTGGCAAATGTGGTTTGGCTTTGGATAGCCTATGTCTGGGGATAGTTAGGGACCGTCAATAAATAACACAATGTAAATGGGACAATATTTCCATGTTGCACATATTTTAGTTGTCCCATTAAATAATTGCAATATTTGTATATGAATTTCAAAAATGTCTAGTTGGTTTGAGGTTTTTAAGTAATCGGAATTTGGAGCTATTGATCTTTTAAAGGGGAATGGAAACACTTTAGGAAGTAAATCTAAGCAAAGAGATGTATCCAATCCACTAATCCTAAACATGTGCATTTATCATAAAAACAAATTTATATTTAGTATTTTGATCGTCAACTAGGTTTATTTGAGCTATAGTCAGTGCCATTTTAAATTGCCATAGTAACGACTGACGCCAGTACGTCACTGGCAGAAATCAGAAAATTGTCTGTGGTATTAAGTTTTCGCACGGAGAGTGAATCAAAGAGAGTGAGGTTAGGTGTGGACAACGGAGATAGGAATTCAAACATGAACTGTATAGCGCCGGGCTGTATGAATTGGCATTAAAAAAAATCCATCTCCCCAAGGATCCACAACTTTTGAAGAAGTGGCTCTATGTCCCGAAGAGAAAGGACGTTCCAGCTCAAGCTAGCAGGATCTGCAGACAGCACTCCGGGGAGGCAGACGTCGCGATAAAAGGCACTTTCGATGCGGCAACCGGGAGTTTCCGAATGGAAAGGAGTCATAGGCCTACGTTGAAGCCCTCTGCTTGCGCCTCTATTTTGAATTTTGAGGGTTATGGAGTAGGGGTTACTGACCGACCATCATCAACATCGCTGACTTCGGAGTCAAGCAAAAGCCAGACTGAACGGAGGAGGCAACACGAGTGAATGGAGCCGTACAAATGTGCGCAACCGCAACATTCAAACGAGGCTACAAAGAAATCTAATGCGTATGAGTTTACGTTACCAGTCATGAGTCATGACTGTTGTTGACTAGGCTAGCATTGGACACTGGACAACGTTGTTGCAACTCTAGTTGAAGGTAACTAGCTAATTGCGTCTGAAGTGTTTTGTGTAACACCCCCCACCAGCAAATAACACTAACAAGCAGATCAACTGCAAAATTGCAACACAGTTTCTCTGTGTAGCTAGCTTCCACCTCAGATAGTCAAGTGCCCTAATACATTTTGTTGACAGATTTGTTTTTGGAATGCTTAGCTAGACTCATTTAGCTAGACTGACATTGACATAGCTAATGTTTGCTGAAAAATTAATGTCCTTGTATTTACTGTATGTGTATGTGTGTGTTGACAAAGTGTACAAGACAGGTTGCTTGTTAATGCCAACTGATATATTTGGGTTCAGTTGTCTTAACACAACGTTTGTTGGTTTTAAGGATGAAATCTTCATCCCTGAAAAGGTTGTCATCCCGGAGGAGACTGTGCAAGAGGAGGTACATGCAAATTCATGTTATTTCTAAGGCTATTGTTTATTACAAGACACAATCTGTCATCCCTGAGGCCATTTTGGATATAGAAAGGACAATATACTGTATATGCACCCGAATGGCGCAGCAATCTAAGGCACTGCATCTCAGTGCAAAAGGTGTCACTGAAGTCCCTGGTTTGAATCCAGGCTGCATCACATCTGTCTGGGATTGGGAGTCCCATAGGGCGGTGCACAATTGGCCCAGCGTCATCCAGTTTATTTAGGCTTCCCTAGTTAAATAAAGGTTAAATAAAAACATATGCAGTGATTCTTGAATCTGACTATAGCCTAATAGATGCCTTAATTGTTTTCTACCAACAGGAAATAACAGTTAGTCAGTGGTGTAAAGTACTTAAGTAAAAATACTTTAAAGTACCATATAAGTCGTTTTTTGAAGTATCTGTACTTTACTTTACATTTATATTTTGCTTAACTTTTACTTTTACTTCAATACATTCCTAAATAAAATAATGTACTTTTTACTCCCTACATTTTCCATGACACCCAGAAGTACTTGTTACATTTTGAATGATTAACAAGATAGGAAAATGGTCCAATTCACGCACTTATCAAGAGAAAATCCCTGGTCATCCCTACTGCCTCTGATCTGGTGGACTTACTAAATACAAATGCATCTTTTATAAATTATGTCTGAGTGTTGGAGTGTGCCCCTGGCGATCCATAAGTGTTTATAACAAGAAAATGGTGCTATCGGCTTTGCTTAATATAAGGAATTTGACATTACATTTGATACTTAAGTACATTTAGAACCAAATACTTTAAAACTTTTACCCAAGTAGTATTTTACTGGGTGAATTCCACTTTTACTTGAGTAACTTTCTATTAAGGTATCTATACTTTTACTTAAGTATGACAATTGGGTACTTTTTGCACCACTGAGGTTAGTTCAGCATGCCAAGCTGACCCCTGGGTGCAGTGTTATGTGCTGGAGAAGAGGTCAACTGGGACCATCACTAAAGATCTCAGGGTCTTTACAACAATATTATGCAAGTATAAACACCTTGTGACCACGCAGCCGTCATACCGCTCAGGAAGGAGATGTGTTCTGTCTCCTAGAGATAAACACAATTTGGTGCAAAAAGTGCAAATCAATTCCAGAACAACAGCAAAGGACCTTGTGAAGATGCTGGAGGAAACAGGTACAAAAGTATCTATATCCACATAACATGAAAGGCCGCTCAGTAAGGAAGAAGCCAATGCTCAAAAACCGCCATAAAAAAGACAGACTACAGTTTGCAACTGCACATGGAGACAAAGATTGTACTTTTTGGAGAAATGTCCTTTGGTATGATGAAACAAAAATATAACTTTGTGGCCATAATGACCATTGTTATGCTTGGAGGAAAAGGGGAGGCTTGCAAGTCAAAGAACACCATCCCAACCGTGAAGCACGAGGTGGCATCATCATGTTGTGGGGGTGCTTTGCTGCAGGAGGGACTGGTGCACTTCACAAAATAGATGGCATCATGAGAAAAGAAAATTAGTTGAATATATTGAAGCAACATCTCAAGACATCAGTTAAAGCTTGGTCGCAAATGGGTCTTCCAAATTGACAATTTTCCCCAAGCATACTCCCAAAGTTGTGATAAAATGGCTTAAGGACAACAAAGTCAAGGTATTGGAGTAGCCATCATAAAGCCCTGACCTCAAACCTATAGAAACATTTGTGGGCAGAACTGAAAAAGCATGTGCGAGCAAGGAGGCTTACAAATCTGACCCTGGTTACACCAGCTCTGTCAGGGGGAATGGGCCAACATTCACCCAACATATTGTGGGAAGCTTGTGGAAGGCTACCCGAAACGTTTGACCCAAGGGAAACAATTTAAAGGCAATGCTACCAAATACTAATTGGTTACTAGGATTAAAAAGGTTACTAGGATTAAATGTCAGGAATTGTGAAAAACTGAGTTTAAATGTATTTGGCTAAGGTGTATGTAAACTTCCAACTTCAAATGTATAACTGACCAAATTATGAAAGACAAGAATTATACTTTTGAATTCTGTAAAGTCAGTGTGGGAGAGGTAAAAAAAAAAAAATGTTTGTTTATCAACAATGACAAGCCAACAGGGGATGACAATCTGAATGGAAAATTATTGAGGATAATAGCGGATGATATTGCCAGTCCTATATGCCACATTTTCAATTTATGCCTACTTGAAAGTGTGTGCCCTCAGGCCAGGAGGGACGCTTCACTGTCTCAAATAGTCGACCAATCAGCCTGTTACCAGCCTGTTACCAACCCTTAGTAAACTTCTGGAAAAAATTGGGTTCGACCAGATACAATGCTATTTCACAGTAGACAAATTGACAACAGACTTTCAGCACGCTTATAGGGAAGGACACTCATCAAGCACAGCACCTACACAAATTACTGGTGATTGGCTGAGAGAAATTGCTAATAAAATGATTGTGGGGGCCATCTTGTTAGACTTCAGTTTAGCTTTTGACATTATTGATCATAGTCTGCTGCTGGAAAAATGTATGTGTTATGGCTTTACAGCCCCTGCTATAATGTGGATAAAGAGTTACTTCTCTAACAGAACAAAGAGGGTGTTGTTTAATGGAAGGCTCTCAAACACAATCCAGGTAGAATCAAAAATTGCCCAGACTAGCTATTTAGGCCCCTTACTTTTAAAATCTTTACTAACGACATGCCACTGGCTTTGAGTAAAGCCAGTCAGTCTATGTATGCAGAAGACAACACTACACACGTCAGCTACTACAGCAACTGAAATGACTGAAACACTTAACAAAGAGCTGCAGTTATTTTTGGAACGGGTAGCAAGGAATAAGTTAGTCCTAAATATTTCCCAAACTAAAGCATTGTATTTGGGACAAATCATTCACTAAACCCTAACTACATCTCGTAATGAATAATGTGGGAAATGAGCAAGTTGAGGTGACTAAACTTCTTGGAGTAACCCTGGATTGTAAACTGTCATGTTCAAAACATTGATACAACAGTAGCTAAAATGCGAAGAAGTCGTTCCATAAGCACTGCTCTGCCTTCTTAACAATACTATTAAGGCAGGTCGTACAGGCCCTAGAGCCCAGAATAGACTATCAACCTCGCGCAATACAACAGAGCGATAACTTTATTGAACTCTATTCCACATAAGGTAACTGATGCAAGCAGTAGAATCAGATTTTAAGATACTTGTAAAAATACACCTTATGGAACAGCGGGGACTGTGAAGAGACACACAAAGGTACAGACACATGCAAATGTGTACATTGTGATATTGTTCTATGGTGGTATTAAACATTTTGTATTGTAGATATGTAGTGGTGTAATAATGCTATATGATGTAGTGTTTTATTTTTTGTTTTATTTGTGTTTGGACCCCAGGAAAAATGAATGTTGCCTTGGCAGCAGCCAATGGGGATCCCTAACAAATACAAATGTGAATCCTCTCCTTGTTTCATTGGAACTTGTAAAAACACCTTAATAGCCCTGTAATTGTTTCAATTACCATGTACCCAGTTCGCTTTGAAAAAAGACATCTGCCAAATGGCATATATCATTAAAGTCTCCTTTGCCAACTAGCCGCCCAGTGTAGTTACCATTCCTTTCCAATAGATGGCAGCCAAAGCTAGTTGAAGTTACTTCTCTAGCGACAGGGACACAGGGTTAGTGCACGTTGAAAGTAGTGTTATCTTCATTGCAAGTTTCGTGAACTGGCGATAAACTGCCAGCCTGTACGCTGTGCAAACAAAATCATAAGAAAAGTAGTATGATACCGAATCTAAATCACAATGTATTTATAATGAGCATGCCCCATTATTGGTTAGAATGAGATTACATGAATCATGATGCTGTCTGCGATTTGAACTCCAGCCGTCTAATCAAAAGGTGAATGTATTACCATCATGCTATATGATGCCGATTATATATATTGAGCACCTACCCACTAGTGATATTAACCTTGAACAATCTATAATCAAGCAAATTTCAGCAATTATTTAACTGGCATACCAGCTGCTGACTGGTCAAGTAACAGAACATGTCCAAAGATTTGCAAAAGTTAACCCTGCTACTGGGTTATCTTCAGACGACTACCCTGAAATGTTTGTGCATCATAGAGCAGAACAACTGACACCTTTGTGTTCCCATTTCAATATTAGTGACATATTAGTTTGTAGTGGCAGCGGTTCGGTCTGGACAGTCTGTTGTGTTAGACACCTCTATGAAATTAGGAAGTCTGCGACAGAGTTCAAATAAAATGTTTTTTGAAATATGCACCAAAATGCTTACTTATAAGCCCTTGTCCAACAATGCAGTTCAAGAAATAGAGTTAAGAAAATATTTACAAAATAAAAAAATCTAACAATCAAAAAGTAACACAAAAAGATGACTTAACAATAATGAGGCTATATACATGGAGCACCAGTACCGAGTCAATATGCGGGGTGTAATGACTTGCCCTTTTGGGTGAGGATCATAGGTGCCCCCCCCCCCCCCCCCCCTCTCTCCCACCACAGTTTTATGACTGTCTTAAATACCTGCAGGAAAACTCATTCTCCCACTCTTTTAGAAAAGGAAGTTAAATCCCTTTGTTAACAGAGAGAGAGAGATGTACGGTAACATCAAAAGGTTTAATAATGAAACAATATTTCTGTATTCCAAACAGTTGGAACGGTGATGTAACTAAGGACAGTAGAACAACATAACTGTATCTCTGAGTGTGTATATTTCCCACGGACTAGATTCACATCTAGATGTTGTGGAATTTATATGAAACTATTTGTGAGAAAATGTAATGTGAAATTAGCCTTCTAAACGAGATAATTGTTTGTCATATGAAGTCTTAACCACGCCCACATGAGCACAGAAATTATGACAAAAGGGGGGAACGCCACTTTTCCCCGAGTGCTTAAATAGGACTTGGTTACCACTCTAGGCAGAGTTCCTCTGTCCAGTGTCTGTGTTATTTTGCCCATCTTAATCTTTTCTTTTTATTGGCCAGTCTGAGATATGGCTTTTTCTTTGCAACTCGGCCTAGAAGGCCAGCATCCCGGAGTCGCCTCTTCACTTTTGAGGTTGAGCCGGTGTTTTGCGGGTACTATTAAATGAAGCTGCCAGTTGAGGACTTGTGAGGCTTCTGTTTCTCAAACTAGACACTCTAATGTACTTGTCCTCTTGCTCAGTTGTGCACTGGGGCCTCCCACTCCTCCCTCTATTCTGGTTAGAGACAGTTTGCACTGTTCTGTGAAGGGAGTAGTACACAGCGTTGTACGAGATCTTCAGTTTCTTGGTAATTTCTCTCATGGAATAGCCTTAATTTCTCAGAATAAGAATAGACTGATGAATTTCAGAAGAAAGTTCTTTATAATCAAACCCGCAAATGCTGATGCTCCAGATACTCAACTGGTCTAAAGAAGTCCAGTTGTATTGCTTCTTTAATCAGAACAACAGTTTTCAGCTATGCTAACATAATTGCAAAATGTTTTTCTAATAATCAATTAGCCTTTTAAAATGATAAACTTGGATTAGCTAACACAACGTGCCATTGGAACACAGGAGTGATGGTTGCTGATAATGGCCGATGTAAGTTCAATGTGGATATTCCATAAAAAATCTGCCATTTCCAGCTACAATAGTCATTTACAACATGAACAATGTCTACACCGTATTTCTGATCAATTTGATGTTATTTTAATTTACATTTTTTTTGTTTTTCTTTTAAAAAACAAGGGCATTTCTGACCCAAACGTTTGAACGGTAGTGTCTTTCCCGCTTTTTATCCTTCCCCACCCCTTTCCATTGTCTACCAAGCCATCATATTGGGTTTAGTCCAGTAGGGACTTCCATTGCATTATGCAGTAATCAATGTGTAAGCTATTCTGTTTGTGTGTTTATGTAATTCTGTGTCATTATTTAGTTATTTAGTAAATAAATAAGTAAGCCAATTTGTATATCGCTGATTCATCATTTATGCTAGGGTTTGTACAGATTGAGACTCATAGAAAGTAACAATTAATTAATGTCTGATTGATTACTGAAATATAAGAGACCTTTATCTTTAAGAGTTAATTCGGAAAACGGTAACTCGTTAAATAAACTTTTTACGTGGTGCCCCAATATTGCTAATGAGTTAACTGTTACAGGATTAATTAAATCATCGTAATAATTAAACATAGTTATTTGATAAAACAATCGTCATAACATTAATGACACGACAGGGGGTACAGGTTAGTCAAAGTAATTTGTAAAGTGACTATGCATAGATTATAAACAGCAGTTAGCAGCATTGTAAAAACAAAAGGTGGGGGGGGTCAATGTAAATAGTCAAGGTGGCCATTTGATTAATTGTTCAGCAGTCTTATGACTTGGGGGTAGAAAATGTTAAGGAGCCTTTGGTCCTAGACTTGTGCGGTGTAGTGATTGTAGTCCTTGGCAATTTTTTAGGCCTTCCACTGACACCGACTAGCATCTAGGTCCTGGATGGCAGGAAGCTTGGCCCAGTGATGTACTGGGCCGTACGCACTACCCTCTATAGCGCCATATGGTGAGATGCTGAGCCGTTGCCATTCCATGTGGTAAAGCAAACGGTCAGGACGCTCTCGATGGTGCAGCTGTAGAACTGTTTCAGGATTTGGGGACCCATGCCAAATCTTTTCAGTCTCCTGAGGGGGAAAAGGTATTGTCGTGCCCTCTTCACAACTGTCTTGGTGTATTTGGACCATCATACTTCATTGGTGATGTGGACACCAAGGAACTTGAAATTCTCGACCCGCTCCACTTCAGCCCCGTCAATGTTAATGGGGGCCTGGCCTGTTCGGCCCTCACTTTCCTATTGTCCACGATCAGCTTCTTTGTCTTGCTCACATTGAGGGAGAGGTTGTTGTCCTGGTACCACACTGCCAGGTCTCTGACCTCCTCCCTATAGGCTGTCTCATTGTTGTTATCAAAACTCAGGATAAGACCCAGATGCAGACAGCTAGAGTCACAATATTCATTGACCCAAACAGGGGGCAGGCAAAAGACAGGTCAAAGATAGGCAAAGGTCTGTAATCCAGGGCAGAGTCAATAAGGTACACAACAGCAGGCAGGCTCGGGGGTCAGGACAGGCAGAGGTTCGTCAACGGGTCAGAGTCAAGGCAGGTACAGAATGGCAGGCAGGCCGAATGGTCGGAACCGGGGAAATAGGAAACAGAACTTAAGACATCAGGGAGACGAAAATCACGATGATAAAACCTGACAAGACAAGACGAACTGGAAACAGAGAAGCAGAGAACACAGGTATAAGTAATGAGGAAGACGGGCGAAACCTGGAGGGCGGTGGAGACAAGCACAAAGATAGGTGAATCAGATCAGGTGTGTGACAGTTGTTGGTGATCAGGCCTACTACTGTTGTGTTGTCAGCACACTTAATGATGGTGTTGGAGTCATGCTTGGCCACGCAGTCGTGGGTGAAGAGGGAGTACAGGAGGGGACTAAGCACCCACCACCTAGGGCCCCTTACCACCTGGGACCAACATCAGGAAGTCCAGGATCCAGTTGCAGAGGGAGGTGCTTAGTCCCAGGGTCCTTAGCTTGGTGATGACGACTGCCGTGAAGCTTGAGGATGTCGTACAGTCTCACCTTTCGATGGTGGTGACTCATTTGTTTTTAAAACCATCTCAAATGGTTTGGGTTTTACAGATGATTTTGTGACGATTTTCTTCTTGGGAACCTTTCATGTGTAGAAAAAGACCGCTTTCACGAGCCCCATGTAATGGAATAGGCTCAAACTTTATATTGGCAGAAAGAACTACAAAATAAACGGTAAGTCTGTAGCATAAACACATGGGGAGCTATTCGATATACAAAATGTCATCAACATATGATGCACGGGTGCGTCAATTGACTTCGGGTGATGCACGGGTGCGTCAATCGAAAAATATTGCCCCATGTACATTGTGTAATTTACTGATGGTCCCTAACTAGCCTCATAGGGATATTGAATGTCAAACCAAATTGACCATCATGGGCATTACGATCAGGCAGCTGAGTTCCAAATTAATGATTACTTGGGTGCTGCCAACTGTGGGCATGTGGTCAGGAGACTGCCTTTATGACCAGAATTATCCTATTTACACTTTGCAGTACATTTTTACAAGGGAATAAATGTTTCTGGCCCATATTGATGCCACATAGGCCATTTTCAAAAAAGTTGCTTTCTAGGTGCAGTCACGCTATAAATCTTCTTCAGGATCGGTGTCCCTTTCACAGGACGGTTGAGCTAACGTAGGCTAACGCAATTAGCATGAGGTTGTAAGTAACAAGACAATTTCCCAGGACATAGACATATCTGATATCGGCAGAAAGCTTAAATGCTTGTTAATCTAACTGCACTGTCCAATTTACAGTAGCTAATACAGTGAAAGAATGCTACTATGAGGGGAGTGCAAAATTTTTAACATGAAAAGTTATTAATAAACAAATTAGGCACATTTACGCAGTATTGATACAACATACTGAACAGAAATGCAATGGTTCATTGGATCAGTCTAAAACGTTGAACATACACTGAATACATCTAGTGGCTAAAATCAAAATTGCAGCTGGGCTGGAATAGTACATTATGGCCTTTCTCTTGCATTTCAAAGATGGTACAAAAAAACTACAAAAAACGTAGTTTTTTTCTTTTACCAGATTTATTGTGTTATATTCTACTACATTCCTTTCACATTTACATAAACTTCAAAGTGTTTACTTTCAAATGGTACCAAGAATATGCATATCCTTGCTTCAGGGCCTACGGTACAGGCAGTTAGACTTGGGTATGTCATTTTAGGTGAACATTTAAAAAAAGAGGCTAATCCTTTAAGAGGTTTTAAGCTTATTCAGCCTTTGTGTTAGTTCTCGAAACCGAGCCATTTAAGTTATTAGATGTGAGTTACTGTCTAGTATATTCCTGGCCATGGTGTTTTATTTATCCACACACACACACACACACACACACACACAGCCGTGTACTCCATCATTATGATGGCATGATGAATAGGAGACAGAGAAACGAAGAGAAAGATCTCCCCTCTGCCTTTTTGTCGCTCTATTTCATCATGGGAATCACCTCATTTAGACTGAGCACTGCTCCATTCATCTGTTATTGTTTTTGGCAAAATCCATTTCCTCCCTGCACCATGTGTGCATATGCGTCATATAGCTACTCACAACAAACAATTCTGAATAGGGTTTGTGTGTGTGTGTGTGTTTGTTTGAATGTTTGTGCGTGCATGTATTCTTGCATGCGTGCATGCATGTGCGGGCACACATGCATGCACGCATGCAAGAATACATGCACGCACAAACATTCAAACAAACACACACACACACACAAACCCTATTCAGAATTGTTTGTTGTTGCTGTGAACAATTCAGTATTCTCCCTTTAAAAAAAATATCTACATTGGCCATGCAAATTATAATGTAAATTGTCATTTCTCAAAGTAACATCCTCACCACAAAGCATAGAAACACTGGCAACAACTCCTCAACTCTTGTATGCATTCATGTGTTGTGTTGTGTTCCCTTCCATGTCAGGAGAGTGAAAGTCCTTGACAGGGGAGGTTGTACTGGAAGCTTAAGGAGATAACACATGATAATAGACACACACACAGACACACACACGTGCAGGGAAACACACGCACACACACATCTAATGACATGATGACATTTCATAATTAAGCCGGATCAATAACAATATACACAGAGATTATTCCCTACGTAGAGCACTACTTTTTACGGGCCCTGGTCATAAGTAGTACACTACATAGGGAATAGGAAACCATTTGAGACGCAGAGAACTGCCAGTGTATGGGAATCTTTGGAGGACGGTATGAAAGCCATGGCAGGCATCTCACGGTAATACGACATGACAGCCTTCACCTTGGATGATAGAGACAGGAAGAAAACTATAAAAATGCTTATAAATATCTTATAAAGCCACTATGGGGATGGGGAATAGGAGAAGGCAGGATGCGGGGAGGGTGTGTGTGTGTATATTTGTACCACTGTGTGAGGTTTACCTGTATTTTTACTGGTTGTATATTGCCTGTGTGTTCTGCGTGTGTGTGTGTGTGTGTTGTCAACGGTCGAATGCTGTTGGGTGTGTTACAGTTCTGTTGCAGGGGCTAATATCACGCTACTCAAATGGAATAGAGGAGTGTGTGTGTGTGTGAGTCTGTCACTGTGTGATTTTTATCTGTGTTTTTACTGGTTGTTTTTTAATGTGTGTGTGCGTGTGTTTGTGTGTGTATGTTGTCAACAGTTGAATGCGGTTGGTTGTGTTATCACTCTACTGGAGTATAGGCATGTGTGTGTGCCACTGTGTCTGGTTTACATTGCCTTGCAAATGTATTCACCACCCTTGCCGTTTTTCCTATTTGTTGCATTACAACCTGTCATTTAAATGTGTTTTTATTTGGATTTCATAAAATGGACATACATAAAATAGTTCAAATTTGTGAAGAAAATGAAAAAAATATATCTAAAAATAAAAAATGGAAAAGTGGTGCGTGCATATGTATTCACCCCTTTGCTATGAAGCCCCTAAATAAGATCTGGTTTAACCAATTACCTTCAGAAGTCACATAATTAGTTAACTTCTTAAGGTATAGGGGCAGCATTTTAACTTTTGGATAAATAGCGTGCCCAATTTCAACTTCCTGCCAAGAATATATGATATGCATATTATTAGTAGATTTGGATAGAAAACACCCTGACGTTTCTACAACTGTTTGAATCATGTCTGTGAGTATAACAGAACTTATGTAGCAGGCAAAACCCAGAGGACTAACCATTCAGCAAATTTATTTTTTGAGGTCTCTGTCTGTTCAGTGATTTCTCATTGGGAAACGATATTTCTTAGGCACTTGTTTGCAGTTCCTACTGCTTCCACTGGATGTCACCAGTCTTTGGAATTTGGTTGAGGTTATTCCTTTGTGCAATGAAGAAGTACGGCCATCTAGGAACTGGGTAACACTGTTGAGAGTTGCGCAAGACTTGAAAAGTAGCATTGGTTTGTTGTCTTCCTGTATTGAACACAGATGGACCCGTCTTCAATTTGATCGATTATTAACATTTCAAAATACCTAAAGTTATATTACAAAAGTAGTTTGAAATGTTTTGGCAAAGTTTACAGGTAACATTTGAGATATTCTGTAGTGAGGTTGCGCAAATTGGAAGCTGTTTTTTTTCTGGATCAAACGCGCCAAATAAATGGACATTTTGGATATATGTGGACGGAATTAATCGAACAAAAGGACCAATTGTGATGTTTATGGAAGATATTGGAGTGCCAACAAAAGAAGCTCGTTAAAGGTAAGGCATGATTTATATTTTATTTCTGCGTTTTGTGTAGCACCTGCAGGGTTGAAATATGCTACTCTTTGTTTACTGTTGTGCTATCATCAGATAATAGCTTCTTATGCTTCTGAAACATCTGAAACTTTGAACATCCCACAGAGCGCCATTAAATCCATTATTAAAAAATGTAAAGAATATGGCATGACAACAAACCTGCCAAGAGTGGGCCGCCCACCAAAACTCATGAAACGGGCAAGGAGGACATTAATCAGAGTGGCAACAAAGATAGCTCTGAAGGAGCTTGGAGTATCTGTCCATAGGACCACTTTAAGGCACACACTCCACAGAGCTGGGCTTTACGGAAGAGTGACCAGAAGAAAATAAGCAAAGATGTTTGGTGTTCGCCAAAAGGCATGTGGGAGACTCCCCAAACATATGTAAAGAAGGTACTCTGGTCAGATGAGACTAAAATGTAGCTTTTTGACCATCAAGGAATACGCTATGTCTGTCACAAACCCAACACTTCTCATCACCCGAGAAAACCATCCTCACAGTGAAGCATGTTGGTGGCAGCATCATGTCGTGGGGATGTTTTTCATCGGCAGGGACTGGGAAACTGGTCAGAATTGAAGGAAGGATGGAATGGCGCTAAATACAGGGAAATTCTTGAGGGAAACCTGTTTCAGTCTTCCAGAGATTTGAGACTGGGACAGAGGTTCACCTTCCAGTAAGCATGTTGTGTAAATACAATTATAAAACCCCCACAAAAATCTATTTTAATTCCAGGGTGTAAGGCAACAAAATAGGAAAAATGCCAAGGGGGTGAGCACTTTCGCAAGCCACTGTATCTGTGTTTTTACTGTTTGTATATTTGCTTGTTTGTGTGTGTTTGTGTGTGTGTGTGTGTGTGTGTGCATGTGTGTTTCCCTGCTGTTGACACACAGAGAGATGATGACGACAGCGGTGGTCTCAGCCCACTGACAAGCTGGCTGCTAGTTGGCAGCTGCTGCCACAGAGTGAAGGGGTGCTAAGTAGAAGGTATCAGCAGACATCAGCTCTGTGTTTGTGTGCGTGTGTTTCTGTGTGTGTGTGTGTGTGTGTATGTATGTATGTGTGTGTGTGTGTGTGTGTGTGTGCGTGCCACACAGCTACCACAGCTGAGTGGCAGTGTGAGTGGGAGAGAGGCCTTGCTGACTGAGCAGGCCACACTTCACTGAGCTGTAGTATCAGACGTAAAGACAAAGATAATTTTGGCTAATGCCAACAGCCTAGGGTGGGGAAAAACCCACACAAAAATCCACACAAAACACAATTCCTTTGTTAGTATGATAATTATATAATGTACCTTGCTGAACAATGGGCTTGGAGCTAACATTACGTGTATGCTCTCCACTTTCTGGAGGACCGAGTTGTGAAATCAATCGAATTCGAGTATGATAGCTAAGGAGATGGAGAAAACACCTGTCTCCAGATTACAACTTCAAACTAAGGGCAACCACGGCATCTGACAGGAGACGCGTCCATCCATGATGTATACGGCAAGAAAGGTAAAATAGTCTAAATAGCTACATTTTCAGATATTACATGTTTCTTATTTTGACAGAAAGTGGTTTTATTTCAAGTTAAAGTGTACTGCTAGCTAGTTAGCTAACATTAGCTGGCTGGCTCGCAAGCAAATGTTACGTGTATGATCTTATTATTCATATCTCAGAGCTATTTGCTTGACTAGTTATTGCCTAATGTTAGCTAGTCATGCCCTGGCCATAGAGAGTCTTTTGTTCTCTATTTTGGTTGGGCCGGGATGTGACTGGGGTGTGCATTCTAGTTTCTTTATTTCTATGTTTTCTATTTCTTTGTGTTTGGCCGGGTGTGGTTCTCAATCGGAGGAAGCTTTCTATCGTTGTCTCTGATTGGGAATCATACTTAGGCAGCCTTTTTTCCTTTCGCATTTGTGGGTAGTCGACTTTGGTAGTTGCACTATAGCCCTAGTAAGCTTCACGGTCGTTTCTTTGTTTCTTGTTTTGTTGGCGACATTCATATAAATAAAGGAAAATGTACGCTCACCACGCTGCACCTTGGTCCGGTCATTTCCACGACGACGACCCTGACATAGCTAGCTAACATTGAACCTGGTTGGTTAGCCAACTGCAGATACATGCAGGGTAGTAATGTCATGAGTTGGGATTATGGTTCATTGTTTAGCTAGCTAGCTATATGTTTTCATAAAATACTCATCTGAGTGTGCCAGAGTGCAGAATAACTGATGAATTTACGAACGCTCAACATCCATTGAATATGGCCGGGTTCAGCAAACGTCAGCAAAAAAAGCATAAATTAGTTGTTGCCAGCAGCACAGTTACAGTCACCAACGCTCTGAATAACATGAAAACAGCCTAACCAGCTCTGCTAGGGCGAGTAAAATGGTCAGAGTGGGGTGTTATCTCATAATGTGTCTGGAAGTAGCTAGCAAGCTAGCCAATGTTAGCCAGTTAGCTTGGGTGCTTGACTGCAGTTGTGAGGTCAGAACGTTCAGATTAACCCTACCCATCGGCCATAACATCCAGTGTGCGCTCTGAACGCTCCGAGAGCGAAATGCTCTGAATTTACGAACTGAATATTTGACAGCACAGTTGCAGTCATCAACACTGGATAACATAAAAGCCTAACCAGCTCTGCTAGGGTGAGTAATGTTCAGTGAGCTGTTCTCTCATTTGTGCCTGGAAGTAGGTTGGGTGCTTGACTGCTGTTAGTATAGAAAGCTCGGAACACTTAAAGAGATGGGTGGGGCTAAAGCTTAATAGGGTGTGAACGGTGCTGAATGGGTGTAGACAAAGAAGGGCTCTCCAGTAGTAGCACCAAAAAATTCAAAGGTAATTTTCTCAAAAGTGAGTTTACAAGTTTATCAACTTTCAAAGCAAAATTACTTTCCCATTGTTCCTCAACTGTAGTGTATGATATACCATTTTGTAGCTTTGGGTCTCTACTTGTATCCGATGTAAAAATACAATTTCAAATTTTGCTACGTAAGACCGTAAATAAAGAAAAACCCTTGAATGAGTAGGTGTGTCCAAACTTTTGACTGGTACTGTATATATTTTTAAAATATATTTTTAACCAATCACAAGTGGGGTGCCGCCCCTAATTCCTTTGTGGGCGAGCCGCCGCTGATTTCAACCCAAGATTCCAATGACTTTCAAAGCTATGTTGACAGATGACATTGATAGAATATTAGTTCAACATATTTTTGCCCAGGGGGAATTTTACTGAGATATTTCTGTGTCTGTGTAATTGCGTGTTGGTTTAGTGACGTATTTTAGGTGAGGCTTTTTAAGCCCCCTAAAAAACAAGCAAACAAATGAAAGACAAGGCCCGCTCCATCAACTTGCCATGTTCAGTCAGTATTAATCCTATTGCTTTCCTAACCTTTACGCTGTTTATCCTAGACTAATATAATGGCCTTTCTTCCTTTGATGGAACATTTCGCCTGATTAAACATCTCCCAGAGGATTTGGGAGGGCTCCTCTGCATTTAATTCCCTAGTAGGCCACATTATTGATCACAGGAGGTTCCCACCTCAGCTTGGTGCCTCATTTAGGCCCCTTTCATTGTTTTCAAGTAAAAAGCATGACACCAACCTGGATGAACAATGTGGGTTGCATCTGGGGCATGTTCAGTTTTTACAAACTCTCTCTCACACACAAACACTCACACAAATAGGCATGCAGAAGGACAAGTACACGCGCGCACACCACACACACACACACACACACACACACTGGATACTCTCTCTCTCAATCCCCCCCATATCGGCATTGACCCCCCCCCCACCCCCTTTCCTTCATTCTCAGCACAATAGCTAAAGAGACAGAAGTCCAAATGTGTGTGACAGGCCCGAGGAGAGCCCATTGTTTGAGCATTAATACAGACACTGTCAGCAGAGGCCATCAGCCCCTCATTAACGTCATCAATAAACCTGACAATCACACAGACACGGCTAAAGAAGCTGAGAAATTACTGTTCAAAATGGAGTACAGCCATTGACTATGATACCACAGATTGTCAGACTACTCCTTCCGAATATAATTTGTTTGTTCGTTTATCCTTCCTTCCTTCCTTCCTTCCTTCCTTACTTAAATTAATCACTGATCTGACATGGCTTAATTGGTGGACACAAAGCAGTGGACGCCTTGCTATGGCCTAACCAATCATGTTAGATCACTAATTACTTCAAGGCAAGCTGTAAAGAAGGATGTATTTCTAAAGTCTTACATTTTACATTTCATTAACCTCTTGGTGTTAGGGGGCAGTATTTTCATTTTTGGAAAAAAAACGTTCCTGTTTTAAACAGGATATTTTGTCAGGAAAATATGCTAGAATATGCATATAATTGACAGCTTTGGATAGAAAACACTCTAACGTTTCCAAAACTGTAAAGATATTGTCTGTGAGTATAACAGAAATGATGTTGCAGGCGAAAGCCTGAGAAAAATCCAATCCGGAAGTGCCCCAGGTTTTGAAAGCGCTGCGTTCCAATGACTCTCTATTCAGCTGTGAATGTACCATCAACGAGCTTACACTTTCTACGTATTCCCCAAGGTGTCTACATCATTGTGACGTAGTTTTACGCATTTCTGTTGAAGAATAGCCGTAGGCGGCCACATTGCGTAAGTGGTCACATGGTGGCTCCGAGAGAGATTCTCGCGTAAAATACAGAGGTAGCCATTACTCCAATCGGTCCTAGTGAAAAACGAATTGTCCCGACGGATATATTATCGAATAGATATTAGAAAAACACCTTGAGGATCGATTCTAAATAACGTTTGCCATGTTTCTGTCGACATTATGGAGCTAATTTGGAATATTTTTTGGCGTTGTGGTGACCGCAATTTCCGGGCAATTTCTCAGCCAAACGTGAAGAACAAACGGAGCTATTTCGCCTACAAAAATAATATTTTGGGAAAAAATTAACTTTGGCTGTCTACCTGGGAGTCTCGTGAGTGAAAACATCCGAAGTTCATCAAAGGTAAACGATTTAATTTGATTGCTTTTCTGATTTCCGTGACAAGGTTGCCTGCTGCTAGCAAGGCATAATGCTATGATAAACTTACGCAAATGCTTGTCTAGCGTTGGCTGTGAAGCATATTTTGAAAATCTGAGATGACAGGGTGATTAACAAAAGGCTAAGCTGTGTTCCAATATATTTCACTTGTGATTTTCATGAATAGGAAGATTTTCTAGGAAGATTTATGCCCGTTGCGTTATGCTAATTAGTGTCAGATGATGACCTGTCTTTGAACAGGTCCCTTGTCTCAGTCTCCATCCTACTTATCTTAAATGCAGGTGGACGTTTTAATCCTAACATTAGAGCATTAATCCTAAACATGACCCTGAATTAGTGTCTTGAGACAAAAGTTCAAGTTCAAAACTTGTTTAGGGATAAATATTCCAACTTGGGATTTGCATAGGCTCTTGAGGAACTGTTAGCCTCAATGAAGCAACAAAACTATCAGTGTTCAACCTTAACTTTGGCGCAGGCGGAACGCTAGCGACCCACCTCGACAACATCCGGTGAAATTGCAGAGCGCCAAATTCAAATTACAGAAATAGTAATAATAAACATTCATGAAAATACAAGTGTTATACATTGGTTAAAATATTAACTTCTTGTTAACCTCTGAGCACGGAACCGGTAGCGGGCTGAAATTCCACAACATACGGTGATCGCTACATAAATAGTCATATTAAACATTCATGAAAATACAAGTGTCTCACATGTGTCGAAAGCCTAGAATCTTGCTAATCCAACTGCGTTGTCAGATTTAAAAAAGGATTTACTGCGAAAGAATACGATGCGATTATCTGAGGATAGAGCTCCGTAAAAAACAACAATTTCAACCAGCACAGGCGAAACAAAATCACATACGGCATTAAAATAAATTGTTTACCTTTGACGATCTTCGTCTGTTTGCAATCCCAATGCTCATTGTTACACAATGAATGATCTTTCGTTTCATAAAATCCGTTTTTATAGCCTAACACGAAACATTTTGTGAACCGCTTGTGTTGTGAATTCAGTCTCATTCCATTTCCGATGACACATTCCAGCTAAATAACCGACACAAAATGTGACTTTTCTAGTCATGTTTGGTTTCATTGCAATCAACTGGTTTGTTTGTAACACAACCAAACCTGATGGGCCATTTCGCGGGACTGAAAGTATTGACTGAAAGAAACCGATTTGAAGACAACAAGTAATGACATCACTGTGCACCAATGATATGACCACTGTTTCGTTGATTGACTGTATTTTAACCCAATGACCACTGATCGTCTTGAAATCTAGCTGGGTAGATAGCCAATGAGCTGAGGTAAACGGCAATATGCAATGGTTGTGTGTTGGAAGACCAACCCCTGTCTTAAACACCGGTGTAAAGAGAGTAATTCGCTATTGAAGGAGCTACTCATTTTACGCACAGCGTTGTTTTGGTAAACGCTCAGATTCAGCTGTTTATATATCAATCCGTATGGCGACTAAGTCAGGGAAAGCTAAATCTAAGTCTAGATATACAGATGTACACACAATTTTAGAAGAAATTGATCGGAAAAGTGAGACAGACATTGTTGTAGGACGATTCATTTAGCGATTCCCAAGTGGAGGAATATGTTTTGAATGGAGAGGACACCGTTGTAGCCACTGTGTATAATCTGTAACAGTGCCTGCAGAAGAGCAACAATGTCACCATTTTGGACTGGTAAGTTCTTCTCATGCTAATGGCCTTGTTTGAAAATAATAATATAAAATATTATTTGTGATTTTTTTTTTATTTTAGAAGCAATATATAAAAAAGTAATATAATGAGATGTGATGAAATTATGTAATGAAAAGTGATGAAATGTGTCTGCCGCCCCACCCCAACCCACATGAAATAGCCTGAGGCTGTTGAGGGGAGGGCAGGCCCACAACAATAGCCAAAGTGAAATGGAGACAGTAGATACAGCTGGTCTGTTGTAATATAATAAAACAGTAGATCTAGCTGGTCTGTCATAATATAATAGAGACAGTAGATCTAGCTGAAATTTCATAATATAAAAGAGACAGTAGATCTTGCAGGTCTATTATAATATATTCAACCTTATGTTCCCTGTACTCTATATATATATATATCTGTTTATTATACCTCAGCAGCACAATATTGTGTAGAGCTTTGGCAAAATGGGTGATGTTATATCCTTCCTGTTTGGCCCTGTCCGGGGGTCTCATCGGAAGGAGCCACAGTGTCTCCTGACCCCTCCTGTCTCAGCCTCCAGTATTTATGCTGCAGTAGTTTGTGTCCGGGGGCTAGGGTCAGTTTGAAATATCTGGAGTACTTCTTCTGTCTTATCCGGTGTCCTGTGGGAATTTAAGTATGCTCTCTCTAATTCTCTCTTTCGGAGGACCTAAACCCTAGGACCAGGACTACCTGGCATGATAACTCCTTGCTGTCCCCAGTCCACCTGGCCTTGCTGCTGTTCCAGTTTCAACTGTTCTGCCTGTGGCTATGAAACCCTAGACTGTTCATATTTACTCTTGAGGTGCTGTCCTGTTGCATCCTCTACAACTACTGTGATTATTATTATTTGACCCTGCTGGTCATCTATGAACGTTTGAAAATCTCGGCCGTGTTCTGTTATAATCTCCACCCGGCACAGCCAGAAGAGGACTGGCCACCCCTCATAACCTGGTTCCTCTCTAGGTTTCTTCCTAGGTTTTGGCCTTTCTAGTGAGTTTTTCTTAGCCACTGTGCTTCTACACCTGCATTGCTTGCTGTTTGGGGTTTTAGGCTGGGTTTCTGTACAGCACTTTGAGATATTAGCTGATGTACGAAGGGCTATATAAATACATTTGATTTGATAGAGGACTGGGAGTCTTCCAAATATTGAAAGTGTGTAAATAGTTACCCATGTTATTTTGTAAATGTATATATTTTTTTCTTCAATTTTTTTTTCTCCATATTTTTTCAAATTTTTTTGGGGGGTGTGTTAGAATACCATTTTGGCATTTTGTATATAGTTATTTGTTTCAAAATGTATACCTTCACCAATTTGGCCACTTGGGTACATTTGGGCTACTTGTGTGTGACATCCGGGTGACTTCATGATAAATGTCATGTAGCACACTCATTTTGGAACAAGTACAAGTACTTGAACAAGTACTGTCGCCCTCTTATATTTTTCACTGAAATTGTCCCCATCATCCTATCTGAATGTTTGTTTTATCTTGTTCATTTTAAAGATGATACAACAATAAAATAAAAAACATATGTTTTTTTTCATTGTATTATCTAAACATGATCTGTTGTGTTATATTCTCCTACATTCAATTCAAATTTACGGTAACGGCAGATTTCCTCCTCTTCGTCTGAAGACTTCAAACTTCACCAAAGTTCTAGTGCGCCTCTTCGCCCGCCTCCGTGGCCTCTTTAAAGCGGCGACCCTCGCCACCGACCTTGGACTGGGAACCATAGACATGGGTCCCGAATGGACGGGGGATTCCGGCAGCGCCGGACAGGCGGGAGACTCCGGCAGCGCTGGAGTGAAGGGCGATTCTCGCATTGCCTGGCTGACTGACGGCTCTGGCAGCTCCTGGCTGGCTGTTGGCTCTTGCAGCTCCTGGCTGGCGGCTCTGGCAGCTCCTGGCTGGCTGGCGGCTCTGGAAGCTCCTGGCTGGCTGGCGGCTCTGGCAGCTCCTGGCTGGCTTGCGGCTCTGGCAGCTCTTGGCTGGCTGGCTGACGGCTCTGGCAGCTCCTGGCTGACTGACGGCTCTGGCAGGTCCTGGCTGACTGACGACTCTGGCAGCTCCTGGCTGACTGACGGCTCTGGCAGCTCCTGGCTGGCTGGCGGCTCTGGCAGGTCCTGGCTGACTGACGGCTCTGGCAGGTCCTGGCTGACTGACGGCTCTGGCAGGTCCTGGCTGACTGACGGCTCTGGCAGGTCCTGGCTGACTGACGGCTCTGGCAGCTCCTGGCTGACTGACGGCTCTGGCAGCTCCTGGCTGACTGACGGCTCTGGCAGCTCCTGGCTGACTGACGGCTCTGGCAGCTCCTGGCTGACTGACGGCTCAGGACAGACTGGCGGCTCTAGCAGCTCGGGACAGACGGGAGACTCTAGCAGCTCCGGACAGACGGGAGACTCTAGCAGCTCAGGACAGACGGGAGACTCTAGCAGCTCAGGACAGACGGGAGACTCTAGCAGCTCGGGACAGACGGGAGACTCTAGCAGCTCGGGACAGACGGGAGACTCTAGCAGCTCGGGACAGACGGGAGACTCTAGCAGCTCTGGACAGATGGGAGACTCTGGCAGCGCTGGAGAGGAGGAAAGCTCTGGCAGCGCTGGACAGGCGGGAGACCCTGTAGGCAGAAGACTGAGAGACAGCCTGGTGCGGGGGGCTGCCACCGGAGGGCTGGTGCGTGGAGGTGGCACTGGATAGACCGGACCGTGCAGGCTTACTGGAGCTCATGAGCACCGAGCATGCCCAACCTTACGTGGTTGAATCCTCCCCGTAACCCGACCAGTGCGGCGAGGTGGAATAGGCTGCACTGGGCTGTGCTGGTGAACCGGTGACACCATGCGTAAGGCTGGTGCCATGTACACGGCCCAAGGAGACGCACTGGAGACCAGATGCGTAGAGCCGGCTTTATGGCACCTGGCTCGATGCCCACTCTAGCCTGGCCGATACGAGGAGCTGGAATGTACCGCACTGGGCTATATACCCGCACTGGGGACACCGTGTGCTCCACAGCATAACACGGTGCCTGCCCGGTCTCTCTCACTCTCCGGTAAGCACAGGAAGTTGCCGCAGGTCTCCTACCTTGCTTCGCCACACTCCCTGTGTGCCACCCACAATACATTTTTGGGGCTGACACTCGGACTTCCAACCCCGCCGCCGTGCTGCCTCCTCATACCAGCGCCTCTCTGCCTTCACTGCCTCCAGCTCTGCTTTGGGGCGGCGATATTCCCCTGGCTGTGCCCAGGGTCCTCTCCCGTCTAGAATCTCCTCCCAAGTCCATGAGTCCTGTGTCTTCGGGCCGCTGTTGCTGCTGCCCATTACCACGCCGCTTGGTCCTCTGTTGGTGGGTGTTTCTGTAACGGCAGATTTCCTCCTCTTCGTCTGAAGAGGAGTAAGGATCGGACCAAGATGCGGCGTGGTAAGTGTTCATGACGAATTTTAATAAGAAAAGCTTGAACACTATGAAATACAAAACAATAAACAATAACATGAAATAAACCAAACCAAAACAGTCCCGTGTGGCACAAACACTGACACAGGAAACAAACACCCACCAACCAACAGTGAAACCCAGGCTACCTAAGTATGATTCTCAATCAGAGACAACTAACGACACCTGCCTCTGATTGAGAACCATACTAGGCCGAAACAGAAACCAAACATAGAAACACAAATCATAGGCTGCCCACCCCAACTCACGCCCTGACCATACTAAATAAAGACAAAACAAAGGAAATAAAGGTCAGAACGTGACATTTACACAAACTTCAGAGTGTTTTCTTTCAAATGGTACCAAGAATATGCCGCTTCTGTGCCAGAGCTACAGGCAGTTAGATTTGGGTATGTCTTCAGGCGGAAATTGAAAAAAGTAGGGGGGTAGCTCTAAGAGCTATTAACTCATGCCTCCACACCAGGGTTCTCCAGGTACCTGTTGCTACATTGAATCAGTAGAGGTTCCTCCAAGAACCCTCAACTAACCAAAGGTGCAAATATGAACCACTGACTAGCAATGGTTCCTTGAGGATCTCCAGGGTTCCTCGCGTCACCACTAATTCTAAGAGCGTACAAGCATCCTACTCCACTCTGCAATTTTCCAGAAAACACACAATGCATCGCACATAGTCCTTATGAGGCAATGAGTATAACAAGGTACCGGCAACACCCTGTATGAACTGTTTAAATGAACAACACAACAGCACTTAAAATAGAAAGTGAGCAGTCTAACGAACACATGATGTTGTTTACCATTTAACGCATGATGCATCGCTAATGAGTGGGGCCTTGGATACAGATTTGTTCTCTTTCCGGTTAGAAACCGGCACGCAAAAGGAAAATGACAGTGATTAGTGCATGCGTTTTGAAAACAAAGCAGCCAAATGTGCGGTAAACAAAAAAACGACAACTAAATATAACCACCCTTTGATAGTTGATAGCCATTTAGCTGCGTCTCGGATGCCTCTGACTCTCTGAACTACACATGTCCCTATGACTCTCTGAACTATGTTTCCATTAACTTCAACCTTAGCCCCGAGGGGGAATTGTTGCTGGGCTGACGATGACAAGAACTAGCAACATATGCACAACATTAGGAATTCGTAACCTTAGGCAACTTAGGCTACGTAACCTTAGTCACAGAGGGTGGATTCACAGGGAGGAGGTGGGAGAGAGAGTGATTGGAGTGAGAGGGGAAGGGATGGGAGAGTGGGAAAGATGGATAATATAGAGGCAGGCAAGAGAGGGGATGGGAGTGAGGGATAAGCAAGGACAAGGTATGGGAGAGAGGTACGGCGGAGAGGGACAGGTAGGATCGAAGAGAGGGATGGAATCCTCCTCACTTACACAGAGATACAGTAAATAACAGAAAAGGGGTTTTGGGGGACAGTTCTGGGCATGAAAATATTAACCCTTACTGCAAACATGTAGACCTACAGTAGCTCCAGTATACTGTAGATGTGTGTGTAGTTCTAGGGGTCTGGAAGCTGTTCAGTCAGTTCAAAGCCCCTGTGATTGTTCTCAGTCCTATTGTTAGCCCTCCTTACCTCCACGAAAGTACCAGAGGGAGGGGGAAAGAAAGAGAGAAAGAGAGAGGAGGGGTGAGACAGGGTGAGAAGAAAAGTGGAATGACAGAGAGAGCGTGAGAGAGAGTAAAAACGAAAGAGAGAGAAAAAAATGAGTTTGATGAGGAGAGATGCTGAGGAAGTGGAGCAGTAGAGATATTTTGCTGCTACCACTGTGTGAATCATTCATTTTCCTTTAGATTTAATAGTCTCAGTAACAAGTAGCTGGTTGCCCTGTGTGCAAATATGAGCTCTCTGTCAGAGGCCTTTACTGTTCCAAGTACACTGTGTGATAGGGACTCCCTAATAAATGAATAGCACTAAGGCACACGAGCCCACACATGCACACATTCACACACACATTGATAGACATAAACAGACACATACTGTACACGCACACATACATGCACGTATGCACACACACATGCACACACAAACACTTGCATGCATGCAAGCACACACACACACCTCCGCACTTGAACGTCTGAGGGCATCACATTTTCAGGAGCTCAGTAGGAAGTGCTCACACTCCCCTGAATATGTGTGAAGATTGAAGTTCCCTATCAGACAAAGCAGTTGAAAACTACACAGGCAAGGCATCCCAAATGATGCAATATGCATCAAACAGGATATACATTTTTAATCCGAGGAAAGAAAGTCAAAAGTGCTTTTGAGGACTATTCTACTTATTTTTGGCACTGTTCAAATCTCCTCTGTGGAGTTCAAATCATTCTCGAATTTTGCACTGCATTTCTATCTCTCTCTCTCTTTATGTATCCATACGTACAGTATCTCTCTCTCTGTGTGTCTGACATGTATCTCTTTCGCTCTCTCTCTCTCTCTCTCTATGTATCCCTAAGTAGCTCTCTCTCTCTCTATGTGTCTTATACAGTTTTTTTTTTTTTTTTTAACTAGGCAAGTCAGTTAAGAACAAATTCTTATTTTCAATGACGGCCTAGGAACTGTTCAGGGGATTTGAACTTGCAACCTTTCGGTTACTAGTCCAACTCTCTAACCACTAGGCTACCCTGCCGCCCCTTTGCTGCTATAATAGCTTCCACTCTTCTGGGAAGGCTAGATGTTTGGGACTTGCTTCCATTCAGCCACAAGAGCATTTGTGAAGTCAGGGACTTATATTGGCCGACTAGGCCTTGGTCGCAGTTGCAATTCAAATTCATCACAAAGGTGTTCGATGGGGTTGAGGTCAGTGCTCTGTGCAGGCCAGTCAAGTTCTTGCACACCGATCTCGACAAACCCTTTCTGTATGGACCTCGCTTTGTGCAAGGGGGCATTGTCATGCTGAAACAGGAAATGGCATTCCCCAAACTGTTCCACAAAGTTGGAAGCACGGAATCGCCTAAAATGTAATTGTATGCTGTAGCATTAAGATTCCCCTTCACTAGAACTAAGGGGCCTTGCCCGAACCTTGAAAAACAGCCCCAAACCATTCTTCCTCCTCCATCAAATATTACAGTTGGCACTATGCATTGGAGCAGGTAGCATTCTCCTGGCATCCGCCGAAACACAGATTAGTCCGTCGGACTGCGTGATTCCTCACTCCAGAGAACGCGTTTCCACTGCTCCAGAGTCCAATGGCGGCAAGCTTTACACCACTCCAGCTAACACTTGGCATTGCACATGGTGTTCTTAGGCTTGTGAGCGGCGGTTTGGCCATGGAAACCTATTTCATGAAGCTCTCAACAAACGGTACCTGTGCTGACTTTGCTTCCAGAGGCAGTTAGGAACTCGGTAGTTAGTGTTGCAACCGAGGACAGATGCTTTTTATGCGCTACGGGCCTCAGCACTTGGCGTTCCTGTTCTGTGAGCTTGTGTGGCCTACCACTTTGTGGCTGGGAAGTTATAGCTCCTAGACATTCCAAATTCACTTACAGTTGACCGGGGCAGCTCTAGCAGGGCAGAAATTTGATGAACTGACTTGTTAGAAAGATGGCATCCTATGACGGTGCCACATTGAAAGTCACTGAGCTCTTCAGTGAGGCCATTCTACTGCCAATGTTTGTCTATGGAGAATGCATGGCTGTGTGCTCAATTTTATACACCTGTCAGCAACGGGGGTGGTTGAAATGGCTAAATCCACTCATTTGAAGGGGTGTCCACATACTTTTGTATATATAGTGTTTTTCTCTTCTATCTCTATCTCTCATTCTCTCAATTTTTCAATTCAATTCAATCCAATTTGCATTATTAGCATGACATAACAATGTGCATATTGCCAAAGTGTACTTTGGACATTAAGTGATTTATTTACAATATTAACATAATAAAAAATAAACAAATAATAATAATAATCAAGATTGTCAACGGGACAATAAGTAACAACAATATTCAAGGACAATCATTAACAACAATATTCAAGGGTAAAAATAACCATACAATGGACAAAAACAATAGCATATAGGACATGTGCAGATAGGTCTGTCATACACTGTCCCTCATCTTATTGCAGTCAGCAATTTAAAGCACTGCCAACCTACAGCTCTCTGCGGCTTCCCCCAACAGGACAGGTTTGGGGGAAGCATCAGAGAGGTCTTTGAAACATTGAATAAAGGTTTCAAACAGTTTGCCATGGTGTACTGTTGATTTAGGGTCAGATAGCAGTGCATTTTGCTTTGTTCTTGTGCTTGTGTTTTCCAACAGGTAATGTAGTTTTGTTTTGACTGTGTTGTAATTTAGTTTATTTTGATTGATTGGATGTTCTGGTCCTGAGGCTTCAGTGTGTTAGTAAAACAGGTTTGTGAACTCAGGACCAGCTGGATGAGGGGACTCTTTGCTTTGCTCAGCTCTTGGCATGCAGGGCTTGATAATGATATGAGAGGGGATACGTGTATTTTAGATGTTTCCAAAACTTAATTACTATTTTTGTAGTTTGTATTATTAGTGGATATTGGCCTAAATCTTCCCTGCATGTATTGTTTGTAGTTTTCCTCTGGAATCTTACAGAACTCAATTGGGTGTTTGTCCCATTGGGTAAAATATTGTTTTGCAAGTGGACCTCACTGCAATTGGTTCAATGAGACATTCAATTCATTTTAGCCAGGTATTTCAATTTGAATGATTTATTTAATGGCTTCTGTGTGCTTTCTCAGTTCATTCCCTGCCTCACTGAGTGTCCAGTTGAGCACATTTTTTACACAAGTCATTTGATTTATTAGGATCCCCATTAGCCGACGGCAATGGCGACAGCTAGTCTTACTGGGGTCCGACACATAATGAAAAAGACATTACAGACAGACAATTTACATACATTTAAAAACATTAACACGTAGTGTGTGTGTGTGTGTGTGTGTGCATCTATCAGTTACACATAAATGTCAGTACATACACACACCAAGTAGGTCACATGGGGAGAGAAGTTGTGCAGTGAGCAGAGTTGGGAAGTAAACGATTACATGTAATCTGTTACATGTAATGTAATGGATTACAAAAACATGTTAACTGTAATCCGTTACATAACCAGCAAAAATATTGTAATCAGATTACAGATACTTTTGAAAAACTAGATGATTACCTCGAGGACTACTTCTAAATTCAGAAAGGATGTTTGCGTGACACTCCTCTGTTTTCTCAATGTTCAAATTAGCATTGAAAAAAGGCGCAAGTTTAAGTTTGTTCCACCTGAGCGAGTCTGACCACAAGTCAGAGAACACTATGATGATACATCAAATGTGTTTGATGGATCACGGGAAAAGAGAAAGAATAGGCTTTCGTAGGCTACAGTCCAAGCTATGTCTTCCAATGGTGCGACTGCTGTTGGCATTCAAAGATTATCCAACTTGAATAAATGCTTAGAGGTAAGGATGACAGCAGTGGTGTGGTCTACGGCTATACTGATATCACTTATTATTGACATCTACATAGTGCGTTGATGTGAATTGCACTACTGATCTCTCATTTAGGTATTTGCACCTTACGGATTGTAGTTGCTGGGGAGGCTCTCAAAGGTTTCCTAACTGTTATAATTTCTATTTGGCCCTGTTTATCAAAAGGTTTTGGCTCAGGTTATGGATGTGTCACTGCAACTTTAAAGTCCCTAAATTATATCACCTTTGCCCTTGATTCTAAGCAATGTTGTGCTGCTATTTTTATTGACTTGGCCAAAGCTTTTGATACAGTAGACCATTCCATTCTTGTGGGCCGGCTAAGGAGCATTGGCCTGCATGACTGTCGTCCCAGAAGGAATCCTCTTCTAAAGATGATGCACAAGAAAGCCCGCAAACAGTTTGCTGAAGACAAGCAGACTAACGACATGGATTACTGGAACCATGTCCTGTGGTCTGATAAGACCAATATAAACTTATTTGGTTCAGATGGTGTCAAGCGTGTGTGGCGGTAACCAGGTGAGGAGTACAAAAACAAGTGTGTCTTGCCTACAGTCAAGCATGCTGGTGGGAGTGTCATGGTCTGGGGCTGCGTGAGTGCTGCTGGTACTGGGGAGCTACTGTTCATTGTGGGAACCATGAATGCCAACATGTACTGTGACATACTGAAGCAGAGCATGATCCCCTCCCTTCGGAGACTGGGCCTCAGGGCACTATTTCAACATGATAACGACCCCAAACAGACCTTCAAGATGACCATGACCAAAGGTGATGGACTGGCCAAGCATGTCTCCAGACCTAAACCCTATTGGGCATCTGTGGGGCATCCTCAAACAGAAGTTGGAGGAGTACAAGGTCTCTAACATCCACCAGCTCCGTGATGTTGTCATGGAGGAGTGGAAGAGGACTCCAGTGGCAACCTGTGAAGCTCTGGTGAACTCCATGCCCAAGAGGGTTAAGGCAGTGTTGGAAAATGATGGTGGCCACTCAAAATATTGACACTTTGGGCCCAATTTGGACATTTTCACTTAGGGGTGTACTCACTTTTGTTGCCAGAGGTTTAGACACTACTGGCTGTGTGTTGAGTTATTTTGAGGGGACAGCAAATTTACACTGTTATACAAGCTGTACACTCACTACTTTACATTGTAGCAAAGTGTAATTTCTTCAGTATTGTCACATGAAAAGATACACTCAAATATTTACAAAAATGTGAGGGGTGTACTCACTTTTGTGATATACTGTACTGATATACCTGTTCTGAAAGGCCCCAGAGTCTGCAACACCACTAATCAAGGGGCACCACAAAGACCAAGGAGGTCTCCAAACAGGTCAGGGACAAAGATGTGGAGAAGTACAGATCAGGGTTGGGTTATACAAAAATATCTGAAACTTTGAACATTCCACGGAGCACCATTAAATCCATTATTAAAAAATGGAAAGAATATGGCACCACAACAAACCTGCCAAGAGAGGGCCGCCCACCAAAACTCACGGACCAGGCGAGGAGGGAATTAATCAGAGAGGCAACAAAGAGACCACAGATAACCCTGAAGGAGCTGCAAAACTCCACAGCTGAGATTGGAGTATCTGTTCATAGGACCACTTTAAGCCTTACACTCCACAGAGCTGGGCTTTACAGAAGAGTGGGCAGAAAAAAAGCTATTGCTTAAAGAAAAAAATAAGCAAACACGTTTGTTGTTTGCCAAAAGGTATGTGGAAGACTCCTCAAACATATGGAAGAAGGTGGGGAAGAAGGTGGGGAGATGAATAGTTATGCACGCTTAAGTTTTCTTTTGTTTGTCTTATTTCTTGTTTGTTTCACAATAACACATGTTTGGAATCTTCAAAATGTTGTGTAAATGAAATGATACAAACCCCCCTAAAAATATATTTTAATTCCAGGTTGTAAGGAAACAAAATGGGAACAATGACAAGGAGGTGAATACCTTCGCAAGGCACTGTATCTGGTATTCCCTTAATAATTTTACACACATTATACAGTGCTGACATAGTTGATATCTTTACCATGATTTTTCAGTTTAACATGTCTTATGTTCAATCAGGAGTTAAATTAACCTAACACTCAATGAAGTAAAAGAACAACAGTTAATAACCAGAGTTAAGTGTGTGTCATTTTTACTCTGTGTTACTGTGTTGGGTAAAACACTCAAAACCATGCCCATCATTATCATATTTCCCAGCATGCTCTATTGCAGGTTGATTTTCAGAATTTGTTGTTTCAATATCTGTATTTTCATTGGTTGATTAATCTTATGTTACATAAAAATAAATAACACATTTTTCTAATCTAATCCAATCTGTTAACAGTTGGACTTTTTCCACCTATTACTGAGATATTTGTTCCAGTTCACATGATTTATGTTGTCCCATTAGAAAATCTGGCAGTCATTTTGAATGCAGGTTCCAGATTTTAATTGTTGGATATCCTCACTGGCTGGATTCCAATAGGAATTATGCATCACTTTGCAGCCAGCGTAATGTGACTTGCAGGCCTGATGTGCCCTGTAAACACAGGCTTTCCTAACATCACTGTGTTTGGGTATAACTAGGCCATCAAAAAAAGGCCTTATGATATAAAGAGTTTAATTTTAAAGGCTGATGGAACCATTCATAGAGGGTTCTAGGAAAAACACTTGGAACTCACTCTCCCGGATCCGGGATAATTGTCATCAACTGAGTCTAATTAGCATAACGCAACGGACAAAAAATATTACTTGAAAATATTAATATTCATGAAATCACAAGTGAAATATATTGAAACACAGCTTAGCCTTTTGTTAATCAGCCTGTCATCTCAGATATTGAAATTATGTTTTACAGCCAAAGCAAGACAAGCATTTGTGTAAGTTTATCGATAGCCTTGCATAGCATTATGCCTAGCTAGCAGCAGGCAGCTTGGTCACGAAAATCAGAAAAGCAATCAAATTAAATCGTTTACCTTTGATGAGCTTCGGATGTTTTCACTCACGAGACTCCCAGTTAGACAGCAAATGTTCATTTTGTCCCATAAAGATAATTTTTATAGCCGAAACACCTCCGTTTGTACTTCACGTTTGGTTGAGAAATCCACCGGAAACTGCGGTCACGACACAACAAAAAATATTCCAAATTAGATCCATAATATCGACAGAAACATGGCAAACGTTTTTATGATCAATCCTCAAGGTGTTTTTCAAATATCTATTCGATAATATATCAACCGGGACAGGTGGCTTCTTAGTAGGAAAGAGAGAAACAATGGCCGCATTTGTCTTTTACGCACAAAACACTCTGAGATCCTCCAGCTGACCACTGACGCAATTTTGTCGTTCAGGCTCATTTTTCAAAATAAGAGCCTGAAACTATGTATTGTGACATTAGACACATTAGGGAAGCCATAGAAAAGGGAATATGGTTGATACTGTATCTCATTCACTGCTCAATAGTAACGCATAGGAACGCAGGGCTTTCTAAATAAGAGTCCCTTCCTGATTGGATTTTTCTCAGGCTTTCGCCTGCAATATCAGTTCTGTTATACTCACAGACAATATTTTTTACAGTTTTGGAAACTTTAGAGTGTTTTCTATCCTAAGCTGTCAATTATATGCACATTCTAGCATCTTGTCCTGATAAAATAGCCCGTTTACTTTGGGAACGTTATTTTTCCAAAAATGAAAATAGTGCCCCCTAGTTTCAACAGGTTTTTAAAGATAAAAGGGTTGTTGGTATAGCACTTCATATACATTTCTAGGAAGAATCTTTAGTATGAAAAGGTTATTTGTAGAATTCTTCATAGATGGTTTTATGAGGAACCTTTGGAGGGTAATGGGTTCTAGGCATAATCCTTCATGGGTTCTACATAGAACCATTTACAGGGAGAACTATGGAGAACCCTGCATAGAAGGGTTCTAGGTAAAACCTTCTGCAAAGGGTTCTACCTACCACCAAAAAGGGTTCCCCTATGGGGACAAACCGAATAACCCTGTATGGTTGTATATAGCACCTTTTTTTTAAGAGTGTAAGTAGAGTGTAAGTCTCTCTGTGTCCCTACATATACTGTATCTCACCTTCTCTCTCTCTCTCCCTCTCTCCCGCTCTCTCTGTGACTCTCAAGGTGACTCTCAAGGTGACTCTCAAGAGGAAATGAAACATTAAGAGAGATTTTCAATTCACAGCAGCTAAAAACAGCCGAGATCCCTTGGCTTCTCACAGAGCACATGTGACAAGTGATGTTCCCCATCTCACCTTGTCCCCTTTCAACAAGTTTACTGCCTGCCATTTCTCTCTCTTCTCTCTCTGTTTCTCTATTTCTCTCTCTTTTTCCCTTTCTGTCTCTCTCTCTCTCTCTGAGAGATTGGGTATAAATATAGAGGGGAATAGAGAGATGAGGAGGGGTTAGAAAGAGAGAGACGAGGTGGGGATAGAGCAGGGAAAAGAGAGGAAGAACGAGAAGGGGAATATAGTGGGAGAGAGATAGTGAAAGATGCAGTACAAAATCGGATAATTATTTTTCCACAAATGATGGGATTGGGAGAGAGAGGGTAGAGTGAAAGAAAACCACTACATCCATCTTTCACAAGCCTGGTTACACGCTACATACATTTTAGAGAAAGATAATAGTAACACATTTTACAGGAACCTTCAAAGTATACCCTATAGTAAATAAGACAGTCTAGTCAAGAACAACCACTAATATGTCCAATTTAAAGTAGCTTACCGTCTCAGATAAAGACAACACTACATACATTGTCTATTATGGACGGTAGGTGGCCTAGCATTTAAGAATGTTGGGCCAGTAACTGATAGGTTGCTGGTTTGAATCCCAGAGCCGACTTCGTGAAAAATCTGCCGATGTCTTGAGCAAGGCATTTAACCTTAATTGCTCTTGTAATTCCCTCTGGATAAGTGTCTGCTAAATGTAAATATCCTTGCTACTTGTTACAGCAGGCTAACAGAAAAATACATATCAAATTGTAATACTACATTCTAGAGCTATATCACTACACCTCTCTATCTCATACTAAATGTGTGTATTACAAACTGCAGGACCCTAACCTATATTCTTTTTGCAGATTAAATAACCAGACCTCCCGACCTCTCCCACACAGAGTTGGGTTAGACTACAGCCCTAAAAGCACTAAATAAGCACTAAATAAACTTCAGTTAGTGATAAACACGTCTGCTAGAATCTCGACTAGAACCCAAAAATTTGATCATATCACTCCAGTTCTCTGGCTTCCTGTTAAGGCTATGGCTGATTTAAAGGTTTTACTTCTAATCTACAGTATCAGTCAAAAGTTTGGACACACCTACTCATTCATCGTTTTTTCTTTATTTGTACTATTTTCTACATTGTAGTGAACACATAAGAACTATGAAATAACACATACTGTATGGAATCAAAAAAAGTGTTAAACAAATCAAAATATATTTTAGATTTTAGATTCTTCAAAGTAGCCACCCTTTGTGGGAGAGATCTTCGTGGGCTATACTCAGCCTTGTCTCAGGGTAGTAAGTTGGTGGTCTGTTGATATCACGGCGCCACAGTGTCCCCCGACCCCCCCACTCTCAGCCTCCAGTATCTATGCTACTCCAGTTTCAACTGTTCTGCCTGCGACAATGGAACGTGCTACCTTGTTCTGGACCTGCTGTTTTTGACTCTCCTTCTGTCTCTCTCACTCTCTCTCTCCCTCTCTCTCTCTCTCTCTCTCTCTCTACCGCACCCGCTGTCCCGACCTCTGAAAGCTTGAAAAGCCAACTGACTCCTGAGGTTCTGACCTGCACCGTCTACAACCCCTGTCATTATTATTTGACCCTGCTGAACATCTTGAAGAACAATCTGGCCTTAATAGCCATATACTCTTGTAATCTCCACCCAACACAGCCAGAACAGGACTGGCCACCCCTCAGAGCCCGGTTCCTCTCTTCCTACAGTAGGTTGCCGCCTTTCTTTTGAGTTTTTCCTAGCCACTGTGCTTCTACATCGGCATTGCTTGCTGTTTGGGGTTTTGTTTTAGGGTGGGTTTCTGTATAAGCACTTTGTGACATCTGCTGATATAAAAAGGGCTTTATAAATACATTTGATTTGATTGAGTATAGTGTATACTGTTACAAATTAATGATAGCTAAACTTTTCTCATCAAAACAATTCTAGTAGCCAGAAATGGCTCTGAACTACCAAGGCTTTCGAGGAGGCTTTGCAAAGAGAAGTCTGGAATTACAGATTGTGGAGAGCGAGAGATGTTCAGATACCAAACAACATCTCATGATAAGTAGAATATCTTGTTTTTGTCTTTTAACTGATGTGTTAATGTATGTAGGCTTCTCAGAGTTAAGAGAGCATCTGGCAGGTAGTGTGTGTGTGTGTGATGTTGAACATATTTGTATGTGTTTTTGTTGTTGAGATATTAGGTGTGTGTGTGTTGTTGAGTGTGTGAGAGCCTCCCCGATTCCCTCTCTAATTAGAACAGAAGCAATAGAGCAGACACAGAGCAGGCGAAGGAGTGGAAGAGAGATGGCAGCACTCCTTTCACTCATCCTCTCATCTCTGGAATCCTCTACTCCACAGCATCCCCCAATCAAAGAGTCAAACAGCATCGGTGAACACATTGTCTGCTTCCCAAATGTCACCCTATGGGCCCAAGTCAAAAGTAGTGCACTAAATAGTGAATAGGGTGTCATTTGGGCTCAGCCGTCTATACCCCCCTCTCAACACTCTGATAGGCTTGACAGTGGATTAAAACCGACATCAAATATGTTTATGTAAATCATGCATTCACTGAAAGAATGGTGTGGCATGTTCTCAACAGAAAACGTTCCAATACTGTCTGAGACAAACAAACCAACATCCACCTAAGCTGGATCAATGAGTAAGCCAGCTAACTGTCCTACATATTCTGAAATAACTGCATCCTTTCAATAAATATTAGCATTACAATTGACATGCTAAAAACCAATATACATATGTAGATGTCCTAATCAACCAGATAATCAAGAGTTACTAGTGGCTGTTTTATCAAAGTTAGCTGGATAACTTAATAATTATCCTTTCTGGAACATCCCACAGCGGTGTAACTAGAAAACAAATCAATCATGCATTCGGTTTAAAGAATGCTCAAATATCATAGAGCATACTGTATCAAGACAGTATGATCATATTAGGGCATACTGCAATAAGACAAAACTGAAACATTTGATCTGAGGCTTTGAAAAAATGGGTGAGTTTTATTATGAAAGCTAAAATATAACTACAACCCACTTGCTCAGCTGACAGAACAAATTATAAGGAAAGGTGTATCCCAACAGTGATACACCGCTTTTACTCCAATCACATTTAATAAAATCACTTTTGCGAGCAACTGTGGACAATATAGGCAACATTTTCCCCTAGCAAAGACACCTGTGCTGTGAGCTAATTGCACAGTAAGTGTTTTTTTCTCATTTACCTTCAGCCTCATTCTGAATGTCGCAAAATCCTTGTATATCTGCACAAACCTCAACGATATACAAATTGGCTTAATTATTTATTTACTAACTAACTAAATAATCACACAGAATTACATAAACACACAAACAGAATAACTTACACATTGATTACTACATAATGCAATGAAAAGTCCCTAGTGGACTAAACCTGATATGACATCTTGGTAGACAATGGAAAGGGATGGGGACAGATAAAGAGCTGGAGAGACAGAATGGATTTACTACATAAGGTTGAGTGAGAACTATGCTCATGGAAATGCTAATATTTTGCACATGAACGGCCGCTCATTCGAAAGAGTTGCAATGTACATATTTACCTGTGCATGTCTTTGCTGTCTATCCATTGAAAACTCTCAATCCGTCTGGTGAGTAATTCAACAGGAAGTCTCTGGTTTGTCCACCAGAGATCAAAGTATTTTGTAGTTGTGGCTCTGCTATAATGAACACGTTAGACGTACCAATGGTCATTTGATAGGGAAATGTTCTTTAGAATGGATATTTCAGAGTACCAACCGGTGGTTCTCGGTCGAGGTTACTAAAGTGCTTAAACAGCTGCAGACTGAATGTTCCTGTGTAGTCTTCATCTTCTTCACAGAAAGTTTCAGAGTTTCTAACCATTTTGTACCTTTCAGTTCACTCCGTTTGTGTACTGGTCTTGTCGAGTCTAACGATTCGTGAAGTCCGGTTCACACCATCTGCCTGCATGGTCTTGTAGAGTTTTTCTTCTTCTCTGTTGAAAGTTTCAGAGTTTCTAGCCATTCTTTACCTTTCTGCTCATGTTGTCCTTCATATGAAAAACAATTCTCAGATTTAGAAGGCTAACATCACATTAAATCTTCTCACAAATAGTTTTTTTAATATTTAATCATATAAGTTCCCCAGCATTCGGGTGTGACCCTGACAACTGGGAAATATATTCATTCAGAGATGCAGTTATGTTGTTATACTGTCCTCCATGAGATCCCAAAACACAACTGATCTGACATAATTGTTCTTTAAGTACCCACGGACCATTCCAACTGTTTGGATTACAGAAATATTGTTTCAGTCCGCACTTTTGGATGATGGAGTTTTGTCGGAAAGAATGTCTTTGTTCTCCATATATTCTCTCCCTCAATACTCCAATGTATGACCATCATAAAACTGTGGAGAGAGAGGGGGGGGCAGGGGACCTGACACCTTTGATCCTCACCCAAAAGGGCAAGTCATGACACTATGTACATGACATAATCAGGTAACCGTTGTTAGTTAAGATGTTTGATTTAATGATCAAGCCCTATTGACTGCATTTGAATAATAACATTAATAATAGTGTGTAATAAATAATATGTAACATAAGGCTCAAATCTCATAGTACAATAATTTTGACCAGAGCTCTATGGGTCTTGGTCAAAAGTAAGGCACTACATAGGGAATAGGGTGCCATTTGGGACACAACCATGCTGTCATGATATTGACACTAAGTGTTATTCAATTATTACATAATTAACCGGCATATTATGCATGATGTTAAAATAGATGATGTTAAGTATTGCTGTAGAAGTCATCTACGTACCTTGTACCTACCTTGTAACACAAATTTACCCTGCAACGCTAATTAACCCTGTAACACTGGATCTTAATATCAGACGCAAGTATAGACATTACTATATTCTGCATTTCAGCAGAAAAAAAGATGACAGATAAAATAGAGAATCAAATAGCTTGATGGTCCATCATATGAGCTATCGTAAAACAAATCTTTGCGCTATTTCATGCGGAAAATGACTAGTCTTAAGGGTTAAGATGAGGTGTTACAGGGTTAATTAGTGTTGCAGGGTACATTTTTGTTACAAGGTTAAGATGTAGACGACTTGATCAAGCTTAGACACACACACACACACACACATTGTTTTTCTCCACTAAAATACATGTTTGAGGCTCTTGGCTTTTGTATTGAAACAGATGTAACTGATGTACCCGATGAATGCATTTCACTACATCAAACAGCAGTATCAAACCTATTCCATTCTACCTGCATGACCAATTAGCGCTTACCTGTGGAATAGAAAATCACTTTCCCTTCTTTCCTGCCTCCCTTCCTTCACTCTCCTTTTCAGGTACACAGCACAGAGAGAGGTTTACTCTGAGCAATAAAAACACAGAGTTTTTGTTGTTGATTTCCCTAAATTATGAATGATAACAGAGCTTCTCTCACGGCTTTGATCGTGTAAACACACGATAAATCGATGGGCACTTGCTTTAGTGAATGCACTGGGAGGCTGGATGCAGACTGCAAAGAACCCATTTCTCCTGCCAATAGTCAACCAATTAGTCTACTCCCTACACTCAGTAAGATATTGGAGGGTATTGTGAGTAGACAAATGTGGGAGTACATGGAAAAGAATGATCTGATTACAGCCAATCAGCATGCTTATCGCAAAAACCATTCCACTACCACTATATTGGTTGATATGACTGACCAGTGGCTCAATGCTATGGATAATGGCAAGTTTGTGGGTGCAGCATTTGATTTAGTGGATCCTGAAATTATTTTAACAAAATTAATGGATTATGGTTTTAAGGAGTTAACATTGAATTGGGTACAGTCATATCTAACTGACAGGAAACAGTCCACCTATATCAACGGTTCATTTTCTTCCCCTCGTGATAAACGGTGGAATACCACAGGGCAGCCTCCTTGGGCCACTTCTTTATTTAATATATACCAACGATCTTCCCTATGCCTTAGCTGAAACTCAAGCTACTATATTTGCAGATGATTCTACAATTTATGCAGCAAGACAATCGGTTCAACAGGTACAGCAAGCTCTACAAGGAAATTTGGAGAATATCAGGGAGTGGGTTTGCTAAAACAAACTTGTTTTAAACACCAAGAAAACCAAAGTTATGTTGGTCTGTTCCACTAGGAAATGGACAAAACAGCATGGGATACATTTAAGTATGGGAGGAGTACAAATTCAAGAAGTGGCAGAAACCAAACTATTGGGAGTGTAGCTAGACAACTGTTTATAATGTTCGTCTAAAATAAGTAATCTATGTAAAAAAAAAAAAAAAGAAATATTAAAACAGCATGCATAATCAGAAGGATAGCTAAATATTTACCAGGAAAAATTATTCAGCAAATAACAAAAGCATTAACTGAGGGTCAGGTGGACTACTGTTCTGTGGTCTGGGGAAATGCATCATCAAGTAAAGTTAGCAGGCTGCAGAATGCACAGAACAAAGCAGCAAGGATTGTTTTAAGGTGGAGATGTGGGTCTTCTGTTGCAGTCATGCGCAATGTTCTTGGTTGGTCATCAATCGACAAGATAATTCAAAAAAACTTGCTTTTTTAATTTCATAATATACATAATTTAAAACGGCCAAGTGCACCTCAGATTGCAGCCCAAATAAATGATACATAGAGTTCAAGTAACAGACACATCTCAACATCAACTCTTCAGAGGAGCCTGCGTGAATAAGGCCTTCATGGTTTAATTGCTTCGTAGAAACCGTTACAAAAGGACACCAATAAGAAGAAGACACATGCTTGTGCCAAGAAACATGAGCAATGGACATTAGACCGGTGGAAATCTGTCCTTTGGTTTGATGAGTCAAAATTTGCGATGTTTGGTTCCAGCCACTGTGTCTTTGTCAGAGAAGGTGAACAAATGACTTCCGCATGTTTGGTGCCATCTGTGAAGCATGGAGGAGGAGGAGGTGTGATGGTGTGGATGTGCTTTGCTGGTGACACTGTCAGTGATTTACATAGAATTCAAGGCACACTTAGCCAGCATGGCTTCCACAGCATTTTGCAGCAACACGCCATCCCGTCTAGTTTGTGCTTAGTAGGACTATTGTTTTTTTTTCAACAGAACAATGAACCAAAACACACATCCAGGCTGTGTAAGGGCTATTTGACCAAGGAGAGGGATGGAGTGCAGTATCAGATGACCTGGCCTCCACAATCATCCGAACTTAACCCAATTGAGATGTTTTGGGATGAGTTGGACTGCAGAGTGAAGGAAAAGCAGCCAACAAGTGCTCGGCATATGTGGGAACTCCTTCAAGACTGTTGAAATTATGCTTTTCAGCGAAAGCAATCCAAGCGTTTGTGTAAATTTATCGATAGCATAGCATAACATGATGTACACTCAGCATCAGGAAGCTTGGTCACGAAAATCAGAAAAGCAATCAAAATAATAGTTTACCTTTGATGAGCTTTGGATGTTTTCACTCATGAGACTCCCAGTTACACAACAAATGTTCCGTTTGATCCATAAAGATTATTTTTATATCCAAAATACTTCCGTTTCTTTGTCGCGCTATGTTCAGAAATCCAGAGGAAAGAGCGGTCATGACAACGCAGACAGAAATTCCAAATAGGTTCCATAATATCCACAGAAACATGTCAAACTTTTTTATAATCAATCCTCAGGTGTTTTTATATCAACCGCAAACGTCTTTCACAGTAGGAGAGGGAAAAGCAATACCTATCCAAATTCTGTTGCGCGAGCAAAACTCATGTGACCACTTGACGCGATGTCATCGTTCTGGCTCATTTTTCTAAATAAAAGCCTGAAACAATGTCTTGAAGACCTTGAGGAAGCGATAGGAAAAGGAATCTGGTTCATATCCCTTTAAATCCAGCAAAGGGAGGCTAATGGAACATGGAGTTTTCAAAATAGAAGCCACTTCGTGTTTTCATTTTCCTCAGGGTTTCACCTGCAATAGCAGTTCTGTTATACTCACAGATAATATTTTGACAGTTTTGGAAACTTTAGAGTGTTTTCTACCCAATAATAATAATAATAATAATATGCATATATTAGCAACTGGGACGGAGGAGCTGGCCATTTACAATGGGCACCTTTTCATCCAAGCTACTCAATACTGCCCCTGCAGCCATAAGAAGTTAACCGTAATTGCTCCTGTAAGTCGATCTGGATAAGAGCTTCTGCTAAATGACTAAAATCTAAATGTGATCTGCTTTTGACATACAGAGCTGTTTGCTGGCCCAGGGAGGTTTTGGGAAAACTCCAGGCCAATCGATCATCCCCAAGTAGTCCACTTGGACCAGGGAAAATATTGTAATAATGCTATTTTAAATATAGGCTATATAATTGATTAGAAAACAAATGGATTCCTGAAGCCGTTGGTGAAGTATTTTTTATATATATTTTTTTATCATGCATGACGCACACATACAGTATAGCATATAGATAATCTGTCGGGCAGAAAGAGTGCACAGCTCTCAAACAGCTGGTTGTTGAGTCAGATCTTATTTTTGTTTGGGCCAATAGCTTTGTTAGCACTGGCAGTAGCTTTGTCTGCACTGGCCTGTTGTGCCACTGTCAGTTAAGAACAAATTCATATTTACAATGATGGCCTACACCAGCCAAACCTGGATAATGCTGGGCCAATTGTACACCGCCCTAAGGGACTCCAAACCACCGCCGGTTGTGATACAGCCAACTTAACTAAGAATTACATTTGACGATACAATTTCCCCCTACCCTCCTTGGCAAGAGTCTTTTGTCCTGCCAATATCCCATAATGGTGCTGAATAACATGACCGTGATCTTGGAGCTGGGGGGAAGTGCAAATAAAAAGTAGATTAAATAAACATCTGCATTTTGAATGTCTTTTATCATGTTATTTTATTAATGAAGCATAAAGATGTTGATGAATAACTGTTAAGGCCAAATTGGTGGATTTTCACACCTACAGCAGCCGGGCTATGAAGAGTAGCTTGTCAATTCATAAACCATGTGCCATGGAATGTCTTCCCAAACTATTTTGCAATCTATATGGCTCTCCGACATTTTGCGGTTGCATGTGGTCTTGAGTTAGAAACTTAACACTTTATAGTACCTAAGCATCGAATACATTACAAATTGGGGGATTTTCACACCTATAGTAGCCAGGCTGTAAAGAGTCGATTGTCCTGCCAAAACAAAACATTGTTTGCATGATGGGCTACACCTGCTACAGTATAACAGTACTACAGTGAAAAACAAGAGTTTGAAAACCTGTTTATTATTTATTGTAAACACAATGTCACAAGTAAATTGTATCTACCTTTCCAATTACTTTTAGAGTTTACAAATGTGTGCTTATCATGTAATTTTTAGTAAGTAAAATGCTACAGTCCAGTTACAGCTTGTTTTGATCAAGTAGAAACAAAAATAGATGTACATTTTTTGGGGGTGTGTGTGCAACACAGAGGAAAAGCAATGATCACACTATTGTTCAGGAGGAATGGAAAATGTAATGTCAATTCATAAACCATGTGCCATCAAAAATCTCTTCCCAACTATTTTGCAATCTATATGGCTCTTCGGCCAATAATTCCATTTAGAGGATTGGAGGATTCTAAATGGTTTGTTCAAAAAAATAACAATATTTTGGAGATGATTTTGTTGTCAAATAACCGAAAGTGAGCGATTGTAATCTGAATAAAGGCCAAAATAATATTTATAAATCCCCCAAAATATATTTATATTTTAAGAGGGAGAGAAACCAAAAGCCTAACGTGCCTATTTTTTGGACAAGGACATCCCGGCCGGCCAAACCCTCCCCTAATCCGATGACGCTGTGTCAATTGTGCATCGCCTCATGGGTCTCCCAGTCGCAGCCGGCACAGCTATCGAACCAGCATCTATAGCAACGCAGTTTGTCCTGCAATGCAGTGTCTTAGACCATTGCGCCACTTGGGCGGACCGACCCACAAAGTTTTTAATGCTGATCATTTGCCTTGCAAAGTATCAAAATACAGAGCGGTGTTGGCAAGAGTCTATTGTCCTGCTAATAGCCCATAATGGCGCTGTACAATGTGACCAGTCGGGATTAGGCTAAAGTGCTAAAGTACTACAGTAATAGCAAAATAATCCTAACATTTCCACACCCTAACTGTAGCCTAACCAATACCCAAACGGAGATTCAGTGAAAATAAAAATCTTATTGATTTATCAAGGCCAGTCCCCATGCTTGTCTCAGAGCAGCACTGTCTTTACCTCTAAATGCTGTTTTTCCCCCCTTCCCACTTGCCTCTTCAATTAATTTTGAAATAATATTTTCCAGTCAGCAAAAATGTGTTTACCTTCATTAGCCTACTTTGTTCCAATGTTTCTGTCATTCAGTGATATTTATTACCATAATAAATCTTTATGGATCCATATGGAAAATGACATGTGCAAGAGACGGTGGTAATATTTTCCCTTTAATAGATTATAATACATGGTGTCCAGGTCAGGATAACCAAAACATTTCTTTATTAAACACTATCAGATAGAATGTTGGTACTTTTTAGCAGACACTTGCTTATATTCAGTCAACACATATATCTTTAGAATATCCTGGAATATAACTGAACATTTGAATTTCTCTTAGAATAAAACCTTAGCATAACAACAGTTTTAGTAAGTAATACTGTTGAGAAGTAACAATAAAATAAGTATATTTTTCCGTGTGTGCGAGTGCAGGACAGAGGAATAGCAATTCTTACATTACTGTCCTAAATTCAATCAACTTCTTCATCCTCATCATTCAGTTCATTGAAATAAAATTTTGAAGTCGTGCACAATTATCAATTTCTATTTGGTTTATGTCGCACATTCATTGTCAGTTAGAGACACATTAGCGCCTTGGGACCCAAAAGCATAATCAGTGCTCTAACTCTCCCTTGCGCTGGTCTGGAGCAATGAAGCAATGACGCAAGGTATCATACTAAACCTCTAATCTCAAAACTTTGGTTGAGCAACCACTCTGGACAAATGTGTGAAATACTTGATAATGTGTGTGATATTAACAGAGAGGTACAGTATATTTTCTGGATGATTTAAATATTGACTGGCTTTTGTCATGCTGCCCACTCAAAAAAAGCTTCAAACTGTAACCAGTGCCTGCAACCTGGTTCAGGTTATCAGTCAATCTACCAGGGTAGTAACAAACACCACAGGAATGAAATCATCAACATGTATTGATCACATCTTTACTGATGCAGTATCCAAATCCATCGGATGTAGTCATCACTTTATAGTAGCCATATCTAGGAAAACCAAAGTTTCAAAGTTTGGGCCTACTATAGTGTATAAGAGGTCCTACAAGAGGTTGTGTAGTGAATCTTGTGTTGATTATGTAAATAATATTACATTTTGCTGGTCTGTGGTGTGTAATGAGGAGCAACAAGACGCTGCACTTGACACATTTATAAAATTGCTTATTCCACGTACTAATAAGCATGCACCCATTAAGAAAATGACTGAAAACGTTTGAATCCCCTTGGATTGATGAGGAATTTTAAAAAGTGTATGGTTGAGAGGGATGAGGCAAAAGGTATGGCAAATAAGTCTGGCAGCACAACCGATTGTCAAACGTACTGCAAATTGAGAAACCATGTGACTAAACTAAATAAAAATAATCTTTAATATGAAACACAAATCAATTATATAAAGATTGATAGTAATAAGCTTTAGAGCACCTTAAATTACATTTTTGTCAAAAAGGCAAACTCGGCTCTATCTTTAGATCAGATGGCTCATTCATCAAAAACCCACTGATATTGACAACTACTTTAATGTTAATTTTTCATTGGCAAGATTAGCAATGTCAGGCATGACTTGCCAGCAACAAACGCTGACACTACATATCCAAGTATATCTGAAAAATTATGAAAGACAAGCATTGTACTTTTGAATTCTGAAAATAAGTGTAGAATAGGTACATTTTTTGTTGTTGTCTATCAATGACATGGTACCGGGGTTTGACAAACTGGATGTTACAAACCCTTAGTAAACTGTTGAAAAAAATGGTGTTTGAGCAGATTCAATGCTATTTTACAGTAAACAAATTGACGACAGAAGTACATGTAACAAGCAGGGAACTTACACAAATGACTGACTGTTTTGTTAGACTTCAATGTGGCTTTTGACATTATAGATCAGTCTGCTGATGGAAAAACAAATGTGTTATGGATTTACACCCCCTGTAATATTATGAATTAAGAGTTACATGTCTTACAATATTCCGGTAGAATCAGGAATTCCCCAGGGCAGCGGTTTAGGCCCCTTACTTTTTCAACTAAGCCAGTGTGTCTATGTATGCGAATGACTCAACACAATACACGTCAGCTGTTACTGAAACGACTGCAACACTTGGGATATGTGGGACGCTAGCGTCACCTGGCCAAAAGCCAGAGAAAATGCAGAGCGCCAAATTCAAATAAATTACTATAAAAATCTAACTTTCATGAAATCACACATGTAAGATACCAAATTAAAGCTACAAGTGTTGTGAATCCAGCAAACATGTCAGATTTCAAAAAGGCTTTCCGGGGAAAGCAAACGATGCTATTATCTGAGGATAGCACCTCCGTAAACAAAAGAGAGAAAACATATTTCAACCCTGCAGGCGCGACACAAAACGCCAAAATAAAAATATAAATCATGGCTTACCTTTGACACGCTTCTTTTGTTGGCACTCCAATATGCCCCATAAACATCACAAATGGTCCTTTTGTTCGATTAATTCCGTCGATATATATGCAAAATGTCCATTTATTTGGCGCGTTTGATCCAGAAAAACACCAGTTCCAACTTGCTCAACGTGACTACAAAATATCTGTAAACTTTGCCAAAACATT